>NW_027457682.1:0-327890 GCF_050624435.1 Tenrec ecaudatus
TGGACGATCTAGGTTAATGAGCGGGCACTTGGACTATCTAGGTTACCTCCCGGGCACTTGTATTATGTAGATTAAATAGCGGACACTTGGACGATCTAGGTTAATTAGTGAGCACTTGGACTATCTCGGTTAACTAGCGGGCACTTGAACTACCTACATTACCTAGTGGGTACTTGGACAATGTAGGTTAACTAGCGGGCTGTTGGACTATCTAGGTTACCTAGCAGACACTTGGACAATCTACGTTAACTAACGGGCACTTGGACTATGTAGGTTCCCTAGTGGGCACTTGGATTATGTAGGTTCCCTAAAGGGCACTTGGACTATGTAGATTACCTAGCGGACACTTGGACTATCTATGTTAGCTAATGGGCACTTGGACTATCTAGGTTACCTAGCGGGCACTTGGACTATGTAGGTTACCTAGCGGGCACTTGGACTATCTAGGTTAACGAACGGGCACTTGGACTATGCAGGTAACCTAGCCGGCACTTGGACTGTCTTGGATACGTAGCGGGCACTTGGACTATCTAGGTTAACGAATGTGCACTTGGAATATGTAGGGTACATAGCGGGCACTTGGACTTCTAGGTTAATGAATGGGCATTTGGACTATGTAGGTTGCCTAGCGAGCACTTGGACTATCTAGGTTAGGTAACGGGCAGTTGGACTATCTAGGTTATCTAGCGGGCACTTTTACTATGTAGGTTAAATAGCGGACACCTGGACGATCTAGGTTAAATAGCGGGCATTTGGACTATATAGGTTACCTAGTGGGCACTTGGACTATGTAGGTTACCTAGCAGGCACTTGGACTATCTAGGTTACCTAGCGGGCACTTGAACTACCTACGTTACCTAGCGGGTACTTGGACTATGTACGTTCCCTAGCGGGCACTTGGGCTATCTACGTTCCCTAGCGGGCAATAGGACTATGTAGGTTAAGAGGGGGCACTTTGACTATCTAGGTTAACTAATGGGTACTTGGAATATCTCGGTTTCCTAGCAGGCACTTGGACTATGTATCTTAACTAGCGGGCACTTGCACTCTCTAGGTTACCTAGCGGGCACTTGGACTATGTACCTTCCCTACGGGCACTTGGACTATCTATGTTAACTAGCGGGCACTTGGACTATGTAGGTTACCTAGCGGACACTTGCACTATATAGGTTACCTAGCGGGCACTTGGACTATGTAGGTTAACTGGAGGACGCTTGGACGATCTAGGTTAACAAGTGGGCCCTTGGATTATGTAGGTTAACTAGCCGGCACTTGGATGATCTAGGTTAACTAGCGGGCACTTGGACGATCTAGGTTAACCAGCGGGCACTTGGACTATCAAAGTTAACAAGCGAGCCTTTAGACTATGTAGGTTAACTAGTGGGCCCTTGGACTATCTAGGTTACCTAGATAGCACTGGGACTATATAGGTTCCCTAGCGGGCACTTGGACTATCTAGGTTACCTAACGGGTACTTGGACTATGCAGGTAACCTAGCGGCACTTGAACTGTCTAGGTTGCCTAGCGGGCACTTGGACTAAGTACGTTCCCTAGCGGGCACTTGGATTATCTAGGTTACCTAGCGGACACTTGGACTATGTACGTGCCCTAGCGGGCACTTGGACTATCTAAGTTAACTAACGGGCACTTGGACTATCTAGGCTAAATAGCGGGCACTTGGACTATGTAGGTTATCTAGTGGGCACTCGGACTATGTACGTTCCCTAGCGGGCACTTGAACTATCTAGTTTACCTAGCGGTCCTTTGGACTATATACGTTCCCTAGCGGGCACTTGAACTATTTAGGTTACCTAGCGAGCACTTGGACTATCTAGGTTAACTAAGGGGCACTTGGACTATCTAGGTTACCTAGCGGGCCCTTGGACTATGTACGTTCCCTATCGGCACTTGGACTATCTATGAAAACTAGCGGGCACTTGGATTTTGAAGGTTACCTAGCGGGCTTTTGGAATATGTAGGATCCCTAGTGGGCACTTGAACTATGTAGGTTAACTAGCGGGCACTTAGACTATCTAGGTTAACTAAGGGGCACTAGGACTATCTAGGTTACCTAGGGGGCACTTGAAATATGTAGGTTACCTAGCAGGCACTTGGACTATCTAGGTTACCTAGCGGGCACTTGAACTATCTACGATAAGTAGCGGGTATTTGGACAATGTCGGTTTAACTAGCGGGCTGTTGTACAATCTAGGTTACCTAGTGGACACTTGGACTATCTAGGTTAACTAACGGGCACTTGGAGTATGTAGGTTCCCTAGTGGGCACTTGGACTATGTAGGTTCCCGAGCGGGCACTTGCACTATCTTAGTTCCCTAAAGGGCACTTTGATTATGTAGGTTCCCTAGCGGGCACTTGACTATGTAGGTTCCATAGCGGGCACTTGGACTATGTAGGTTCACTAGCAGGCACTTGGATTATCTAGGTTAACTTGCTGGCACTTGGACTATCTAGGTTAACTAACGGGCACTTGGACTATGTAGGTTCCTAGCGGGCACTTGGACTATGGAGGTTAACTAGCGGGCCCTTGAACTATGTAAGTTAATTAGTGGGCACTTGGATGATCTAGGTTAACTAGCGGGCACTTGGACTATCTAGGTTAACTAGCAGTCACTCGGACTATGTAGGTAACCTGGCGGGAACTTGGACTATCTAGGTTACCTAGCGGGCACTTGGACTATCTAGGTTAACGAACGGGCACTTGTACTATGTAGGTTAAATAGCGGACACTTGGACGATCTAGGTTAAATAGCGGGCATTTGGACTATATAGGTTACCTAGTGGGCACTTGAAATATTTAGGTTACCTAGCAGGCACTTGGACTATCTAGGTTACCTAGCGGGCAATTGAACTACCTACGTTACCTAGCGGGTAGTTGGACTATGTACGTTCCCTAGTGGGCAGTTAGACTATGTAGGTTCCCTAGCGGCACTTGGACTATCTTAGTTCCCTGGCGGGCACTTGGACTATGTAGGTTCCCTGGCGGGCACTTGGACTATGTAGGTTCCCTAGCGGGCACTTGGATTACCTAGGTTAACTAGCGGGCACTTGGACTATGTAGGTTAACTAGCGGACACTTGCACTATGTAGGTTACCTAGCGGGCACTTTTACTATGTAGGTTAAATAGCGGACACTTGGACGATCTAGGTTAAATAGGGGGCATTTGGACTATATAGGTTACCTAGTGGGCACTTGGACTATGTAGGTTACCTAGCAGGCACTTGTACTATCTAGGTTACCTAGCGGGCACTTGAACTACCTACGTTACCTAGCGGGTACTTGGACTATGTACGTTCCCTAGCGGGCACTTGGGCTATCTACGTTACCTAGCTGGCAATAGGACTATGTAGGTTAATTAGGGGGCACTTCGACTATCTAGGTTAACTGATGGGTACTTGGAATATCTCGGTTACCTAGCAGGCACTTGGACTATGTATCTTAACCAGCGGGCACTTGCACTCTCTAGGTTACCTAGCGGGCACTTGGACTATGTACCTTCCCTACGGGCACTTGGACTATCTATGTTAACTAGCGGGCACTTGGACTATGTAGGTTACCTAGCGGACACTTGCACTATATAGGTTACCTAGCGGGCACTTGGACTATGTAGGTTAACTGGAGGACGCTTGGACGATCTAGGTTAACAAGTGGGCCCTTGGATTATGTAGGTTAACTAGCCGGCACTTGGATGATCTAGGTTAACTAGCGGGCACTTGGACGATCTAGGTTAACCAGCGGGCACTTGGACTATCAAAGTTAACAAGCGAGCCTTTGGACTATGTAGGTTAACTAGCGGGCCCTTGGACTATCTAGGTTACCTAGATAGCACTGGGACTATATAGGTTCCCTAGCGGGCACCTGGACTATCTAGGTTAACGAACGGGCACTTGGACTATGCAGGTAACCTAGCCGGCACTAGGACTGTCTAGGTTACATAGCGGGCACTTGGACTTCTAGGTTAATGAATGGGCATTTGGACTATGTAGGTTGCCTAGCGAGCACTTGGACTATCTAGGTTAGGGAACGGGCACTTGGACTATCTAGGTTATCTAGCGGGCCCTTGTACTATGTAGGTTAATAGCGGGCCCTTGGACTATGTAAGATAATTAGCGGGCACTTGGACGATCTAGGTTAACGAGCGGGCACTTGGACTATCTAGGTTACCTACCGGGCACTTGTATTATGTAGATTAAATAGCGGAAACTTGGACGATCTAGGTTAATTAGCGAGCACTTGGACTATCTCGGTTAACTAGCGGGCACTTGAACTACCTACATTACCTAGTGGGTACTTGGACAATGTAGGTTAACTAGCGGGCTGTTGGACTATCTAGGTTACCTAGCAGACACTTGGACAATCTACGTTAACTAACGGGCACTTGGACTATGTAGGTTCCCTAGTGGGCACTTGGATTATGTAGGTTCCCTAAAGGGCACTTGGACTGTGTAGATTACCTAGCGGACACTTGGACTATCTATGTTAGCTAATGGGCACTTGGACTATCTAGGTTACCTAGCGGGCACTTGGACTATGTAGGTTACCTAGCGGGCACTTGGACTATCTAGGTTAACGAACGGGCACTTGGACTATGCAGGTAACCTAGCCGGCACTTGGACTGTCTAGGTTACATAGCGGGCACTTGGACTTCTAGGTTAACGAATGGGACTTGGACTATGTAGGTTGCCTAGCGAGCACTTGGACTATATAGGTTAGGTAACGGGCAGTTGGACTATCTAGGTTATCTAGCGGGCACTTGTACTATGTAGGTTAAATAGCGGACCCTTGGACGATCTAGGTTTAATAGCGGGCATTTGGACTATATAGGTTACCTAGTGGGCACTTGGACTATGTAGGTTACCTAGCAGGCACTTGGACTATCTAGGTTACCTAGCGGGCACTTGAACTACCTACGTTACCTAGCGGGTACTTGGACTATATACGTTCCCTAGCGGGCACTTGGGCTATCTACGTTACCTAGCGGGCAATAGGACTATGTAGGTTAACTAGGGGGCACTTCAACTATCTAGGTTAACTAATGGGTACTTGGAATATCTCGGTTACCTAGCGGGCACATGGAGTATATAGGTTACCTAGCGGGCACTTGGACTGTCTTGGATACGTAGCGGGCACTTGGACTATCTTGGTTAACGAATGTGCACTTGGAATATGTAGGTTACCTAGCGGGCACTTGGACTATCTAGGTTACCTAACGGGCACTTGGACTATGTAGGTTCCTAGCGGGCACTTGGACTATGGAGGTTAACTAGCGGGCCCTTGAACTATGTAAGTTAATTAGTGGGCACTTGGATGATCTAGGTTAACTAGCGGGCACTTGGACTATCTAGGTTAACTAGCAGTCACTCGGACTATGTAGGTAACATAGCGGGAACTTGGACTATCTAGGTTACCTAGCGGGCACTTGGACTATCTAGGTTAACGAACGGGCACTTGGACTATCTAGGTTACCTTGCGGGCACTTGTACTATGTAGGTTAAATAGCGGACACTTGGACGATCTAGGTTAAATAGCGGGCATTTGGACTATATAGGTTACCTAGTGGGCACTTGAAATATTTAGGTTACCTAGCAGGCACTTGGACTATCTAGGTTACCTAGCGGGCAATTGAAATACCTACGTTACCTAGCGGGTACTTGGACTATGTACGTTCCCTAGTGGGCAGTTAGACTATGTAGGTTCCCTAGCGGCACTTGGACTATCTTAGTTCCCTAAAGGGCACTTGGACTATGTAGGTTCCCTGGTGGGCACTTGGACTATGTAGGTTCCCTAGCGGGCACTTGGACTACCTAGGTTAACTAGCGGGCACTTGGACTATGTAGGTTAACTAGCGGACACTTGCACTATGTAGGTTACCTAGCGGGCACTTTTACTATGTAGGTTAAATAGCGGACACTTGGACGATCTAGGTTAAATAGGGGGCATTTGGACTATATAGGTTACCTAGTGGGCACTTGGACTATGTAGGTTACCTAGCAGGCACTTGTACTATCTAGGTTACCTAGCGGGCACTTGAACTACCTACGTTACCTAGCGGGTACTTGGACTATGTACGTTCCCTAGCGGGCACTTGGGCTATCCACGTTACCTAGCTGGCAATAGGACTATGTAGGTTAACTAGGGGGCACTTCGACTATCTAGGTTAACTGATGGGTACTTGGAATATCTCGGTTACCTAGCAGGCACTTGGACTATGTATCTTAACTAGCGGGCACTTGCACTCTCTAGGTTACCTAGCGGGCACTTGGACTATGTACCTTCCCTAGCGGCCACTTGGACTATCTATGTTAACTAGCGGGCTCTTGGACTATGTAGGTTACCTAGCGGACACTTGCACTATATAGGTTACCTAGCGGGCACTTGGACTATGTAGGTTAACTGGAGGACGCTTGGACGATCTAGGTTAACAAGTGGGCCCTTGGATTATGTAGGTTAACTAGCCGGCACTTGGATGATCTAGGTTAACTAGCGGGCACTTGGACGATCTAGGTTAACCAGCGGGCACTTGGACTATCAAAGTTAACAAGCGAGCCTTTGGACTATGTAGGTTAACTAGCGGGCCCTTGGACTATCTAGGTTACCTAGATAGCACTGGGACTATATAGGTTCCCAAGCGGGCACTTGGACTATCTAGGTTAACGAACGGGCACTTGGACTATGCAGGTAACCTAGCCGGCACTAGGACTGTCTAGGTTACATAGCGGGCACTTGGACTTCTAGGTTAATGAATGGGCATTTGGACTATGTAGGTTGCCTAGCGAGCACTTGGACTATCTAGGTTAGGGAACGGGCACTTGGACTATCTAGGTTATCTAGCGGGCCCTTTTACTATGTAGGTTAATAGCGGGCCCTTGGACTATGTAAGATAATTAGCGGGCACTTGGACGATCTAGGTTAATGAGCGGGCACTAGGACTATCTAGGTTACCTACCGGGCACTTGTATTATGTAGATTAAATAGCGGACACTAGGACGATCTAGGTTAATTAGCGAGCACTTGGACTTTCTCGGTTAACTAGCGGGCACTTGAACTACCTACATTACCTAGTGGGTACTTGGACGATGTAGGTTAACTAGCGGGCTGTTGGACTATCTAGGTTACCTAGCAGACACTTGGACAATCTACGTTAACTAACGGGCACTTGGACTATGTAGGTTCCCTAGTGGGCACTTGGATTATGTAGGTTCCCTAAAGGGCACTTGGACTGTGTAGATTACCTAGCGGACACTTGGACTATCTATGTTAGCTAATGGGCACTTGGACTATCTAGGTTACCTAGCGGGCAATTGAACTACCTACGTTACCTAGCGGGTAGTTGGACTATGTACGTTCCCTAGTGGGCAGTTAGACTATGTAGGGTCCCTAGCGGCACTTGGACTATCTTAGTTCCCTAAAGGGCACTTGGAGTATGTAGGTTCCCTGGCGGGCACTTGGACTATGTAGGTTCCCTAGCGGGCACTTGGACTACCTAGGTTAACTAGCGGGCACTTGCACTATGTAGGTTAACTAGCGGACACTTGCACTATGTAGGTTACATAGCAGGCACTTGGACTATGTAGGTTAACTAGCAGGCCCTTGGACAATCTAGGTTACCTAGCAGGCACTTGGACTATGTATCTAAACTAGCGGGCACTTGCACTCTCTAGGTACCTAGCGGGCACTTGGACTATGTACCTTCCCTAGCGGGCACTTGGACTATCTATGTTAACCAGCGGGCACTTGGACTATGTAGGTTACCTAGCGGAAACTTGCACTATATAGGTTACCTAGCGGGCAATTAGACTATGTAGGTTAACTGGAGGACGCTTGGACGATCTAGGTTAACAAGTGGGCCCTTGGATTATGTAGGTTAACTAGCCAGCACTTGGATGATCTAGGTTAACTAGCGGGCACTTGGACGATCTAGGTTAACCAACGGGCACTTGGACTATCAAAGTTAACAAGCGAGCCCTTGGACTATGTAGGTTAACTAGCGGGCCCTTGGACTATCTAGGTTACCTAGATAGCACTGGGACTATATAGGTTCCCTAGCGGGCACTTGGACTATCTAGGTTAATGAACGGGCACTTGGACTATGCGGGTAACCTAGCCGGAACTTGGACTGTCTAGGTTAAATAGCGGGCATTGGACTTATAGGTTAAAGAATGGGCACTTGGACTATGTAGGTTGCCTAGCGAGCACTTGGACTATCTAGGTTAGGAACAGGCAGTTGGACTATCTAGGTTATCTAGCGGGCACTTGTACTATGTAGGTTAAATAGCCGACACTTGGACGATCTAGGTTTAATAGCGGGCATTTGGACTATATAGGTTACCTAGTGGGCACTTGGACTATGTAGGTTACCTAGCAGGCACTTGGACTATCTAGGTTACCTAGCGGGCAATTGAACTACCTACGTTACCTAGCGGGTACTTGGACTATGTACGTTCCCTAGCGGGCACTTGGGCTATCTACGTTACCTAGCGGGCAATAGGACTATGTAGGTTAACTAGGGGGCACTTCGACTATCTAGGTTAACTAATGGGTACTTGGAATATCTCGGTTACCTAGCGGGCACATGGAGTATATAGGTTACCTAGCGGGCACTTGGACTGTCTTGGATACGTAGCGGGCACTTGGACTATCTAGGTTACCTAACGGGCACTTGGACTATGTAGGTTCCTAGCGGGCACTTGGACTATGGAGGTTAACTAGCGGGCCCTTGAACTATGTAAGTTAATTAGTGGGCACTTGGATGATCTAGGTTAACTAGCGGGCACTTGGACTATCTAGGTTAACTAGCAGTCACTCGGACTATGTAGGTAACCTAGCGGGAACTTGGACTATCTAGGTTACCTAGCGGGCACTTGTACTATCTAGGTTAACGAACGGGCACTTGGACTATCTAGGTTACCTTGCGGGCACTTGTACTATGTAGGTTAAATAGCGGACACTTGGACGATCTAGGTTAAATAGCGGGCATTTGGACTATGTAGGTTACCTAGTGGGCACTTGAAATATTTAGGTTACCTAGAAGGCACTTGGACTATCTAGGTTACCTAGCGGGCAATTGAACTACCTACGTTACCTAGCGGGTACTTGGACTATGTACGTTCCCTAGTGGGCAGTTAGACTATGTAGGTTCCCTAGCGGCACTTGGACTATCTTAGTTCCCTAAAGGGCACTTGGACTATGTAGGTTCCCTGGCGGGCACTTGGACTATGTAGGTTCCCTAGCGGGCACTTGGACTACCTAGGTTAACTAGCGGGCACTTGGACTATGTAGGTTAACTAGTGGACACTTGCACTATGTAGGTTACCTAGCGGGCACTTTTACTATGTAGGTTAAATAGCGGACACTTGGACGATCTAGGTTAAATAGGGGGCATTTGGACTATACAGGTTACCTAGTGGGCACTTGGACTATCTAGGTTACCTAGCGGGCAATTGAACTACCTACGTTACCTAGCGGGTACTTGGACTATGTACGTTCCCTAGTGGGCAGTTAGACTATGTAGGTTCCCTAGCGGCACTTGGACTATCTTAGTTCCCTAAAGGGCACTTGGACTATGTAGGTTCCCTGGCGGGCACTTGGACTATGTAGGTTCCCTAGCGGGCACTTGGACTACCTAGGTTAACTAGCGGGCACTTGGACTATGTAGGTTAACTAGCGGACACTTGCACTATGTAGGTTACCTAGCGGGCACTTTTACTATGTAGGTTAAATAGCGGACACTTGGACGATCTAGGTTAAATAGGGGGCATTTGGACTATATAGGTTACCTAGTGGGCACTTGGACTATGTAGGTTACCTAGCAGGCACTTGTACTATCTAGGTTACCTAGCGGGCACTTGAACTACCTACGTTACCTAGCGGGTACTTGGACTATGTACGTTCCCTAGCGGGCACTTGCGCTATCTACGTTACCTAGCTTGCAATAGGACTATGTAGGTTAACTAGGGGGCACTTCGACTATCTAGTTTAACTGATGGGTACTTGGAATATCTCGGTTACCTAGCAGGCACTTGGACTATGTATCTTAACTAGCGGGCACTTGCACTCTCTAGGTTACCTAGCGGGCACTTGGACTATGTACCTTCCCTAGCGGGCACTTGGACTATCTATGTTAACTAGCGGGCACTTGGACTATGTAGGTTACCTAGCGGACACTTGCACTATATAGGTTACCTAGCGGGCACTTGGACTATGTAGGTTAACTGGAGGACGCTTGGACGATCTAGGTTAACAAGTGGGCCCTTGGATTATGTAGGTTAACTAGCCGGCACTTGGATGATCTAGGTTAACTAGCGGGCACTTGGACGATCTAGGTTAACCAGCGGGCACTTGGACTATCAAAGTTAACAAGCGAGCTTTGGACTATGTAGGTTAACTAGCGGGCCCTTGGACTATCTAGGTTACCTAGATAGCACTGGGACTATATAGGTTCCCTAGCGGGCACTTGGACTATCTAGGTTAACGAACGGGCACTTGGACTATGCAGGTAACCTAGCCGGCACTAGGACTGTCTAGGTTACATAGCGGGCACTTGGACTTCTAGGTTAATGAATGGGCATTTGGACTATGTAGGTTGCCTAGCGAGCACTTGGACTATCTAGGTTAGGTATCGGGCACTTGGACTATCTAGGTTATCTAGCGGGCCCTTGTACTATGTAGGTTAATAGCGGGCCCTTGGACTATGTAAGATAATTAGCGGGCACTTGGACGATCTAGGTTAACGAGCGGGCACGTGGACTATCTAGGTTACCTACCGGGCACTTGTATTATGTAGATTAAATAGCGGACACTAGGAGGATCTAGGTTAATTAGCGAGCACTTGGACTATCTCGGTTAACTAGCGGGCACTTGAACTACCTACATTACCTAGTGGGTACTTGGACGATGTAGGTTAACCAGCGGGCTGTTGGACTATCTAGGTTACCTAGCAGACACTTGGACAATCTACGTTAACTAACGGGCACTTGGACTATGTAGGTTCCCTAGTGGGCACTTGGATTATGTAGGTTCCCTAAAGGGCACTAGGACTATGTAGATTACCTAGCGGACACTTGGACTATCTATGTTAGCTAATGGACACTTGGACTATCTAGGTTACCTAGCGGGCACTTGGACTATGTAGGTTACCTAGCGGGCACTTGGACTATCTAGGTTAACGAACGGGCACTTGGACTATCCAGGTAACCTAGCCGGCACTTGGACTGTCTAGGTTACATAGCGGGCACTTGGAATTCTAGGTTAACGAATGGGACTTGGACTATGTAGGTTAGGTAACGGGCAGTTGGACTATCTAGGTTATCTAGCGGGCACTTGTACTATGTAGGTTAAATAGCGGACCCTTGGACGATCTAGGTTTAATAGCGGGCATTTGGACTATATAGGTTACCTAGTGGGCACTTGGACTATGTAGGTTACCTAGCAGGCACTTGGACTATCTAGGTTACCTAGCGGGCACTTGAACTACCTACGTTACCTAGCGGGTACTTGGACTATGTACGTTCCCTAGCGGGCACTTGGGCTATCTACGTTACCTAGCGGGCAATAGGACTATGTAGGTTAACTAGGGGGCACTTCGACTATCTAGGTTAACTAATGGGTACTTGGAATATCTCGGTTACCTAGCGGGCACATGGAGTATATAGGTTACCTAGCGGGCACTTGGACTGTCTTGGATACGTAGCGGGCACTTGGACTATCTAGGTTAACGAATGTGCACTTGGAATATGTAGGTTACCTAGCGGGCACTTGGACTATCTAGGTTACCTAACGGGCACTTGGACTATGTAGGTTCCTAGCGGGCACTTGGACTATGGAGGTTAACTAGCGGGCCCTTGAACTATGTAAGTTAATTAGTGGGCACTTGGATGATCTAGGTTAACTAGCGGGCACTTGGACTATCTAGGTTAACTAGCAGTCACTCGGACTATGTAGGTAACATAGCGGGAACTTGGACTATCTAGGTTACCTAGCGGGCACTTGGACTATCTAGGTTAACGAACGGGCACTTGGACTATCTAGGTTACCTTGCGGGCACTTGTACTATGTAGGTTAAATAGCGGACACTTGGACGATCTAGGTTAAATAGCGGGCATTTGGACTATATAGGTTACCTAGTGGGCACTTGAAATATTTAGGTTACCTAGCAGGCACTTGGACTATCTAGGTTACCTAGCGGGCAATTGAAATACCTACGTTACCTAGCGGGTACTTGGACTATGTACGTTCCCTAGTGGGCAGTTAGACTATGTAGGTTCCCTAGCGGCACTTGGACTATCTTAGTTCCCTAAAGGGCACTTGGACTATGTAGGTTCCCTGGTGGGCACTTGGACTATGTAGGTTCCCTAGCGGGCACTTGGACTACCTAGGTTAACTAGCGGGCACTTGGACTATGTAGGTTAACTAGCGGACACTTGCACTATGTAGGTTACCTAGCGGGCACTTTTACTATGTAGGTTAAATAGCGGACACTTGGACGATCTAGGTTAAATAGGGGGCATTTGGACTATATAGGTTACCTAGTGGGCACTTGGACTATGTAGGTTACCTAGCAGGCACTTGTACTATCTAGGTTACCTAGCGGGCACTTGAACTACCTACGTTACCTAGCGGGTACTTGGACTATGTACGTTCCCTAGCGGGCACTTGGGCTATCCACGTTACCTAGCTGGCAATAGGACTATGTAGGTTAACTAGGGGGCACTTCGACTATCTAGGTTAACTGATGGGTACTTGGAATATCTCGGTTACCTAGCAGGCACTTGGACTATGTATCTTAACTAGCGGGCACTTGCACTCTCTAGGTTACCTAGCGGGCACTTGGACTATGTACCTTCCCTAGCGGCCACTTGGACTATCTATGTTAACTAGCGGGCTCTTGGACTATGTAGGTTACCTAGCGGACACTTGCACTATATAGGTTACCTAGCGGGCACTTGGACTATGTAGGTTAACTGGAGGACGCTTGGACGATCTAGGTTAACAAGTGGGCCCTTGGATTATGTAGGTTAACTAGCCGGCACTTGGATGATCTAGGTTAACTAGCGGGCACTTGGACGATCTAGGTTAACCAGCGGGCACTTGGACTATCAAAGTTAACAAGCGAGCCTTTGGACTATGTAGGTTAACTAGCGGGCCCTTGGACTATCTAGGTTACCTAGATAGCACTGGGACTATATAGGTTCCCAAGCGGGCACTTGGACTATCTAGGTTAACGAACGGGCACTTGGACTATGCAGGTAACCTAGCCGGCACTAGGACTGTCTAGGTTACATAGCGGGCACTTGGACTTCTAGGTTAATGAATGGGCATTTGGACTATGTAGGTTGCCTAGCGAGCACTTGGACTATCTAGGTTAGGGAACGGGCACTTGGACTATCTAGGTTATCTAGCGGGCCCTTTTACTATGTAGGTTAATAGCGGGCCCTTGGACTATGTAAGATAATTAGCGGGCACTTGGACGATCTAGGTTAATGAGCGGGCACTAGGACTATCTAGGTTACCTACCGGGCACTTGTATTATGTAGATTAAATAGCGGACACTAGGACGATCTAGGTTAATTAGCGAGCACTTGGACTTTCTCGGTTAACTAGCGGGCACTTGAACTACCTACATTACCTAGTGGGTACTTGGACGATGTAGGTTAACTAGCGGGCTGTTGGACTATCTAGGTTACCTAGCAGACACTTGGACAATCTACGTTAACTAACGGGCACTTGGACTATGTAGGTTCCCTAGTGGGCACTTGGATTATGTAGGTTCCCTAAAGGGCACTTGGACTGTGTAGATTACCTAGCGGACACTTGGACTATCTATGTTAGCTAATGGGCACTTGGACTATCTAGGTTACCTAGCGGGCAATTGAACTACCTACGTTACCTAGCGGGTAGTTGGACTATGTACGTTCCCTAGTGGGCAGTTAGACTATGTAGGGTCCCTAGCGGCACTTGGACTATCTTAGTTCCCTAAAGGGCACTTGGAGTATGTAGGTTCCCTGGCGGGCACTTGGACTATGTAGGTTCCCTAGCGGGCACTTGGACTACCTAGGTTAACTAGCGGGCACTTGCACTATGTAGGTTAACTAGCGGACACTTGCACTATGTAGGTTACATAGCAGGCACTTGGACTATGTAGGTTAACTAGCAGGCCCTTGGACAATCTAGGTTACCTAGCAGGCACTTGGACTATGTATCTAAACTAGCGGGCACTTGCACTCTCTAGGTACCTAGCGGGCACTTGGACTATGTACCTTCCCTAGCGGGCACTTGGACTATCTATGTTAACCAGCGGGCACTTGGACTATGTAGGTTACCTAGCGGAAACTTGCACTATATAGGTTACCTAGCGGGCAATTAGACTATGTAGGTTAACTGGAGGACGCTTGGACGATCTAGGTTAACAAGTGGGCCCTTGGATTATGTAGGTTAACTAGCCAGCACTTGGATGATCTAGGTTAACTAGCGGGCACTTGGACGATCTAGGTTAACCAACGGGCACTTGGACTATCAAAGTTAACAAGCGAGCCCTTGGACTATGTAGGTTAACTAGCGGGCCCTTGGACTATCTAGGTTACCTAGATAGCACTGGGACTATATAGGTTCCCTAGCGGGCACTTGGACTATCTAGGTTAATGAACGGGCACTTGGACTATGCGGGTAACCTAGCCGGAACTTGGACTGTCTAGGTTAAATAGCGGGCATTGGACTTATAGGTTAAAGAATGGGCACTTGGACTATGTAGGTTGCCTAGCGAGCACTTGGACTATCTAGGTTAGGAACAGGCAGTTGGACTATCTAGGTTATCTAGCGGGCACTTGTACTATGTAGGTTAAATAGCCGACACTTGGACGATCTAGGTTTAATAGCGGGCATTTGGACTATATAGGTTACCTAGTGGGCACTTGGACTATGTAGGTTACCTAGCAGGCACTTGGACTATCTAGGTTACCTAGCGGGCAATTGAACTACCTACGTTACCTAGCGGGTACTTGGACTATGTACGTTCCCTAGCGGGCACTTGGGCTATCTACGTTACCTAGCGGGCAATAGGACTATGTAGGTTAACTAGGGGGCACTTCGACTATCTAGGTTAACTAATGGGTACTTGGAATATCTCGGTTACCTAGCGGGCACATGGAGTATATAGGTTACCTAGCGGGCACTTGGACTGTCTTGGATACGTAGCGGGCACTTGGACTATCTAGGTTACCTAACGGGCACTTGGACTATGTAGGTTCCTAGCGGGCACTTGGACTATGGAGGTTAACTAGCGGGCCCTTGAACTATGTAAGTTAATTAGTGGGCACTTGGATGATCTAGGTTAACTAGCGGGCACTTGGACTATCTAGGTTAACTAGCAGTCACTCGGACTATGTAGGTAACCTAGCGGGAACTTGGACTATCTAGGTTACCTAGCGGGCACTTGTACTATCTAGGTTAACGAACGGGCACTTGGACTATCTAGGTTACCTTGCGGGCACTTGTACTATGTAGGTTAAATAGCGGACACTTGGACGATCTAGGTTAAATAGCGGGCATTTGGACTATGTAGGTTACCTAGTGGGCACTTGAAATATTTAGGTTACCTAGAAGGCACTTGGACTATCTAGGTTACCTAGCGGGCAATTGAACTACCTACGTTACCTAGCGGGTACTTGGACTATGTACGTTCCCTAGTGGGCAGTTAGACTATGTAGGTTCCCTAGCGGCACTTGGACTATCTTAGTTCCCTAAAGGGCACTTGGACTATGTAGGTTCCCTGGCGGGCACTTGGACTATGTAGGTTCCCTAGCGGGCACTTGGACTACCTAGGTTAACTAGCGGGCACTTGGACTATGTAGGTTAACTAGTGGACACTTGCACTATGTAGGTTACCTAGCGGGCACTTTTACTATGTAGGTTAAATAGCGGACACTTGGACGATCTAGGTTAAATAGGGGGCATTTGGACTATACAGGTTACCTAGTGGGCACTTGGACTATCTAGGTTACCTAGCGGGCAATTGAACTACCTACGTTACCTAGCGGGTACTTGGACTATGTACGTTCCCTAGTGGGCAGTTAGACTATGTAGGTTCCCTAGCGGCACTTGGACTATCTTAGTTCCCTAAAGGGCACTTGGACTATGTAGGTTCCCTGGCGGGCACTTGGACTATGTAGGTTCCCTAGCGGGCACTTGGACTACCTAGGTTAACTAGCGGGCACTTGGACTATGTAGGTTAACTAGCGGACACTTGCACTATGTAGGTTACCTAGCGGGCACTTTTACTATGTAGGTTAAATAGCGGACACTTGGACGATCTAGGTTAAATAGGGGGCATTTGGACTATATAGGTTACCTAGTGGGCACTTGGACTATGTAGGTTACCTAGCAGGCACTTGTACTATCTAGGTTACCTAGCGGGCACTTGAACTACCTACGTTACCTAGCGGGTACTTGGACTATGTACGTTCCCTAGCGGGCACTTGCGCTATCTACGTTACCTAGCTTGCAATAGGACTATGTAGGTTAACTAGGGGGCACTTCGACTATCTAGTTTAACTGATGGGTACTTGGAATATCTCGGTTACCTAGCAGGCACTTGGACTATGTATCTTAACTAGCGGGCACTTGCACTCTCTAGGTTACCTAGCGGGCACTTGGACTATGTACCTTCCCTAGCGGGCACTTGGACTATCTATGTTAACTAGCGGGCACTTGGACTATGTAGGTTACCTAGCGGACACTTGCACTATATAGGTTACCTAGCGGGCACTTGGACTATGTAGGTTAACTGGAGGACGCTTGGACGATCTAGGTTAACAAGTGGGCCCTTGGATTATGTAGGTTAACTAGCCGGCACTTGGATGATCTAGGTTAACTAGCGGGCACTTGGACGATCTAGGTTAACCAGCGGGCACTTGGACTATCAAAGTTAACAAGCGAGCTTTGGACTATGTAGGTTAACTAGCGGGCCCTTGGACTATCTAGGTTACCTAGATAGCACTGGGACTATATAGGTTCCCTAGCGGGCACTTGGACTATCTAGGTTAACGAACGGGCACTTGGACTATGCAGGTAACCTAGCCGGCACTAGGACTGTCTAGGTTACATAGCGGGCACTTGGACTTCTAGGTTAATGAATGGGCATTTGGACTATGTAGGTTGCCTAGCGAGCACTTGGACTATCTAGGTTAGGTATCGGGCACTTGGACTATCTAGGTTATCTAGCGGGCCCTTGTACTATGTAGGTTAATAGCGGGCCCTTGGACTATGTAAGATAATTAGCGGGCACTTGGACGATCTAGGTTAACGAGCGGGCACGTGGACTATCTAGGTTACCTACCGGGCACTTGTATTATGTAGATTAAATAGCGGACACTAGGAGGATCTAGGTTAATTAGCGAGCACTTGGACTATCTCGGTTAACTAGCGGGCACTTGAACTACCTACATTACCTAGTGGGTACTTGGACGATGTAGGTTAACCAGCGGGCTGTTGGACTATCTAGGTTACCTAGCAGACACTTGGACAATCTACGTTAACTAACGGGCACTTGGACTATGTAGGTTCCCTAGTGGGCACTTGGATTATGTAGGTTCCCTAAAGGGCACTAGGACTATGTAGATTACCTAGCGGACACTTGGACTATCTATGTTAGCTAATGGACACTTGGACTATCTAGGTTACCTAGCGGGCACTTGGACTATGTAGGTTACCTAGCGGGCACTTGGACTATCTAGGTTAACGAACGGGCACTTGGACTATCCAGGTAACCTAGCCGGCACTTGGACTGTCTAGGTTACATAGCGGGCACTTGGAATTCTAGGTTAACGAATGGGACTTGGACTATGTAGGTTAGGTAACGGGCAGTTGGACTATCTAGGTTATCTAGCGGGCACTTGTACTATGTAGGTTAAATAGCGGACCCTTGGACGATCTAGGTTTAATAGCGGGCATTTGGACTATATAGGTTACCTAGTGGGCACTTGGACTATGTAGGTTACCTAGCAGGCACTTGGACTATCTAGGTTACCTAGCGGGCACTTGAACTACCTACGTTACCTAGCGGGTACTTGGACTATGTACGTTCCCTAGCGGGCACTTGGGCTATCTACGTTACCTAGCGGGCAATAGGACTATGTAGGTTAACTAGGGGGCACTTCGACTATCTAGGTTAACTAATGGGTACTTGGAATATCTCGGTTACCTAGCGGGCACATGGAGTATATAGGTTACCTAGCGGGCACTTGGACTGTCTTGGATACGTAGCGGGCACTTGGACTATCTAGGTTAACGAATGTGCACTTGGAATATGTAGGTTACCTAGCGGGCACTTGGACTATCTAGGTTACCTAACGGGCACTTGGACTATGTAGGTTCCTAGCGGGCACTTGGACTATGGAGGTTAACTAGCGGGCCCTTGAACTATGTAAGTTAATTAGTGGGCACTTGGACGATCTAGGTTAACTAGCGGGCACTTGGACTATCTAGGTTAACTAGCAGTCACTCGGACTATGTAGGTAACCTAGCGGGAACTTGGACTATCTAGGTTACCTAGCGGGCACTTGTACTATGTAGGTTAACGAACGGGCACTTGGACGATCTAGGTTAAATAGCGGGCATTTGGACTATATAGGTTACCTAGTGGGCACTTGAAATATTTAGGTTACCTAGCAGGCACTTGGACTATCTAGGTTACCTAGCGGGCAATTGAACTACCTACGTTACCTAGCGGGTAGTTGGACTATGTAAGTTCCCTAGTGGGCAGTTAGACTATGTAGGTTCCCTAGCGGCACTTGGACTATCTTAGTTCCCTAAAGGGCACTTGGAGTATGTGGGTTCCCTGGCGGGCACTTGGACTATGTAGGTTGCCTAGCGGGCACTTGGACTACCTAGGTTAACTAGCGGGCACTTGCACTATGTAGGTTAACTAGTGGACACTTGCACTATGTAGGTTACATAGGAGGCACTTGGACTATGTAGGTTAACTAGCAGGCCCTTGGACTATCTAGGTTACCTAGCAGGCACTTGGACTATGTATCTAAACTAGCGGGCACTTGCACTCTCTAGGTACCTAGCGGGCACTTGGACTATGTACCTTCCCTAGCGGGCACTTGGACTATCTATGTTAACCAGCGGGCACTTGGACTATGTAGGTTACCTAGCGGAAACTTGCACTATATAGGTTACCTAGCGGGCACTTAGACTATGTAGGTTAACTGGAGGACGCTTGGACGATCTAGGTTAACAAGTGGGCCCTTGGATTATGTAGGTTAACTAGCCAGCACTTGGATGATCTAGGTTAACTAGCGGGCACTTGGACGATCTAGGTTAACCAAAGGGCACTTGGACTATCAAAGTTAACAAGCGAGCCCTTGGACTATGTAGGTTAACTAGCGGGCCCTTGGACTATCTAGGTTACCTAGATAGCACAGGGACTATGTAGGTTAACTAGCGGGCACTTGGACTATCTAGGTTAATGAACGGGCACTTGGACTATGTGGGTAACCTAGCCGGCACTTGGACTGTCTAGGTTAAATAGCGGGCATTGGACTTATAGGTTAAAGAATGGGCACTTGGACTATGTAGGTTGCCTAGCGAGCACTTGGACTATCTAGGTTAGGAACAGGCAGTTGGACTATCTAGGTTATCTAGCGGGCAATTGTACTATGTAGGTTAAATAGCGGACACTTGGACGATCTAGGTTAAATAGCGGGCATTTGGACTATATAGGTTACCTAGTGGGCACTTGGACTATGTAGGTTACCTAGCAGGCACTTGTACTATCTAGGTTACCTAGCGGGCACTTGAACTACCTACGTTACCTAGCGGGTACTTGGACTATGTACGTTCCCTAGCGGGCACTTGGGCTATCTACGTTACCTAGCGGGCAATAGGACTATGTAGGTTAACTAGGGGGCACTTCGACTATCTAGGTTAACTAATGGGTACTTGGAATATCTCGGTTTCCTAGCGGGCACATGGACTATATAGGTTACCTAGCGGGCACTTGGACTGTCTTGGATACGTAGCGGGCACTTGGACTATCTAGGTTAACGAATGTGCACTTGGAATATGTAGGTTACCTAGCGGGCACTTGGACTATCTAGGTTACCTAACGGGCACTTGGACTATGTAGGTTCCTAGCGGGCACTTGGACTATGGAGGTTAACTAGCGGGCCCTTGGACTATGTAAGTTAATTAGTGGGCACTTGGACGATCTAGGTTAACTAGCGGGCACTTGGACTATCTAGGTTAACTAGCAGTCACTCGGACTATGTAGGTAACCTAGCGGGAACTTGCACTATCTAGGTTACCTAGCGGGCACTTGGACTATCTAGGTTAACGAACGGGCACTTGGACTATCTAGGTTACCTAGCGGACACTTGTACTATGTAGGTTAAATAGCGGACACTTGGACGATCTAGGTTAAATAGCGGGCATTTGGACTATATAGGTTACCTAGTGGGCACTTGAAATATTTAGGTTACCTAGCAGGCACTTGGACTATCTAGGTTACCTAGCGGGCACTTGAACTACCTACGTTACCTAGCGGGTACTTGGACTATGTACGTTCCCTAGTGGGCAGTTAGACTATGTAGGTTCCCTAGCGGCACTTGGACTATCTTAGTTCCCTCAAGGGCACTTGGACTATGTAGGTTCCCTGGCGGGCACTTGGACTATGTAGGTTCAGTAGCGGGCACTTGGACTATCTAGGTTAACTAGCGGGCACTTGGACTATGTAGGTTAACTAGAGGACACTTGCACTATGTAGGTTACCTAGCGGGCACTTGGACTATGTAGGTTAACTAGCAGGCCCTTGGACTATCTAGGTTACCTAGCAGGCACTTGGACTATGTATCTTAACTAGTGGGCCCTTGCACTCTCTAGGTTACCTAGCGGGCACTTGGACTATGTACCTTCCCTAGCGGGCACTTGGACTATCTATGTTAACTAGCGGGCACTTGGACTATGTAGGTTACCTAGCGGAAACTTGCACTATATAGGTTACCTAGCGGGCACTTGGACTATGTAGGTTAACTGTAGGACGCTTGGACGATCTAGGTTAACAAGTGGGCCCTTGGATTATGTAGGTTAACTAGCCGGCACTTGGATGATCTAGGTTAACTAGCGGGCACTTGGACGAACTAGGTTAACCAGCGGGCACGTGGACTATCAAAGTTAACAAGCGAGCCTTTGGACTATGTAGGTTAACTAGCGGGCCCTTGGACTATCTAGGTTACCTAGATAGCACTGGGACTATATAGGTTCCCTAGCGGGCACTTGGACTATCTAGGTTAAAGAACGGGCACTTGGACTATGCAGGTAACCTAGCCGGCACTAGACTGTCTAGGTTACATAGCGGGCACTTGGACTTCTAGGTTAATGAATGGGCATTTGGACTATGTAGGTTGCCTAGCGAGCACTTGGACTATCTAGGTTAGGTAAAGGCAGTTGGACTATCTAGGTTATCTAGCGGGAACTTGGACAATGTAGGTTACCAAGCGAGCACTTGTACTATCTAGGTTACCTAACGGGCACTTGGACTATGCAGGTAACCTAGCGGCACTTGGACTGTCTAGGTTACCTAGCGGGCACTTGGACTAAGTACGTTCCCTAGCGAACACTTGGATTATCTAGGTTACCTAGCGGACACTTGGACTATGTACGTTCCCTAGCGGGCACTTGGACTATCTAAGTTAACTAACGGGCACTTGGACTATCTAGGCTAAATAGCGGGCACTTGGACTATGTAGATTACCTAGTGGGCACTCGGACTATGTACGTTCCCTAGCGGGCACTTGGACTGTCTAGGTTACCTAGCGCGCCCTTGGACTATCTAGGTTACCTAACGGGCACTTGGACTATGCAGGTAACCTAGCGGCACTTGGACTGTCTAGGTTACCTAGCGGGCACTTGGACTAAGTACGTTCCCTAGCGAGCACTTGGATTATCTAGGTTACCTAGCGGACACTTGGACTATGTACGTTCCCTAGCGGGCACTTGGACTATCTAAGTTAAGTAACGGGCACTTGGACTATCTAGGCTAAATAGCGGGCACTTGGACTATGTAGGTTACCTAGTGGGCACTCGGACTATGTACGTTCCCTAGCGGGCACTTGGACTATCTAGGTTACCTAGCGGGCCCTTGGACTATGTACGTTGCCTAGCGGGCACTTGAACTATTTAGGTTACCTAGCGAGCACTTGGACTATCTAGGTTAACTAAGGGGCACTTGGTCTATCTAGGTTACCTAGCGGGCCCTTGGACTATGTACGTTCCCTAGCGGCACTTGAACTATCTATGAAAACTAGCGGGCACTTGGATTTTGAAGGTTACCTAGCGGGCATTAGGACTATGTAGGATCCCTAGTGGGCACTTGAACTATGTAGGTTACCTAGCGGGCACTTAGACTATCTAGGTTAACTAAGGGGCACTAGGACTATCTAGGTTACCTAGCGGGCACTTGAAATATGTAGGTTACCTAGCAGGCACTTGGACTATCTAGGTTACCTAGCGGGCACTTGAACTATCTACGATATCTAGCGGGTATTTGGACAATGTCGGTTTAACTAGCGGGCTGTTGGACAATCTAGGTTACCTAGTGGACACTTGGACCATCTAGGTTAACTAACGGGCACTTGGACTATGTAGGTTCCCTAGTGGGCACTTGGACCATGTAGGTTCCCAAGCGGGCACTTGGACTATCTTAGTTCCCTAAAGGGCACTTTGATTATGTAGGTTCCCTAGCGGGCACTTGGACTATGTAGGTACCATAGTGGGCACTTGGACTATGTAGGTTCACTAGCAGGCACTTGGATTATCTAGGTTACCTTGCTGGCACTTGGACTATCTAGGTTAACTAACGGGCACTTGGACTATCTAGGTTATCTAGCGGGCCCTTGTACTATGTAGGTTAATAGCGGACCCTTGGACTATCTAGGTTACCTAGCGGGCACTTGGACTATCTTAGTTCCCTAAAGGGCACTTGGACTATATAGTTTACCTAGCAGGCACTTGGACTATGTAGGTTAACTAGCGGGCACTTGGACTATCTAGGTTACCTAGCGGGCACTTGGACTATGTACGTTCCCTAGTTGGAACTTGGGCTGTCTACGTTACCTAGCGGGCACATGGACTATGTAGGTTAACGAACGGGCACTTGGACTATGTAGGTAACCTAATGGTCACTTGGACTGTCTAGGTTACCTAGCGGGCACTTGGACTATGTAGGTTAACTAGCGGGCTCTTGGTCTATGTAGGTTAACTAGCTGGCCCTTTGACTATGTAAGTTAAATAGAGGGCACTTGGACGATCCTAGTTAACTAGCGGGCACTTGGACTATCTAGGCTAAATAGCGGGCACTTGGACTATGTAGGTTACCTAGTGGGCACTCGGACTATGTACGTTCCCTTGCGGGCACTTGGACTATCTAGTTTACCTAGCGGGCCTTTGGACTATGTACGTTCCCTAGCGGGCACTTGAACTATTTAGGTTACCTAGCGAGCACTTGGACTATCTAGGTTAACTAAGGGGCACTTGGACTATCTAGGTTACCTAGCGCGCCCTTGGACTATGTACGTTCCCTAGCGGCACTTGGACTATCTATGAAAACTAGCGGGCACTTGGATTTTGAAGGTTACCTAGCGGGCTTTTGGACTATGTAGGATCCCTAGTGGGCACTTGAACTATGTAGGTTACCTAGCGGGCACTTAGACTATCTAGGTTAACTAAGGGGCACTAGGACTATCTAGGTTACCTAGCAGGCACTTGAAATATGTAGGTTACCTAGCAGGCACTTGGACTATCTAGGTTACCTAGCGGGCACTTGAACTATCTACGATACCTAGCGGGTATTTGGACAATGTCGGTTTAACTAGCGGGCTGTTGGACAATCTAAGTTACCTAGTGGACACTTGGAACATCTAGGTTAACTAACGGGCACTTGGACTATGTAGGTTCCCTAGTGGGCACTTGGACTATGTAGGTTCCCGAGCGGGCACTTGGACTATCTTAGTTCCCTAAAGGGCACTTTGATTATGTAGGTTCCCTAGCGGGCACTTGGAGTATGTAGGTTCCATAGCGGGCACTTGGACTATGTAGGTTCACTAGCAGGCACTTGGATTATCTAGGCTACCTTGCTGGCACTTGGACTATCTAGGTTAACTAACGGGCACTTGGACTATCTAGGTTATCTAGCGGGCCCTTGTACTATGTAGGTTAATAGCGGGCCCTTGGACTAGGTAAGATAATTAGCGGGCACTGGGACGATCTAGGTTAACGAGCGGGCACTTGGACTATCTAGTTTACCTACCGGGCACTTGTACTATGTAGATTAAATAGCGGACACTTGGACGATCTAGGTTAATTAGCGAGCACTTGGACTATCTCGGTTAACTAGCGGGCACTTGAACTACCTACATTACCTAGCGGGTACTTGGACAATGTAGGTTAACTAGCGGGTTGTTGGACTATCTAGGTTACCTAGCAGACACTTGGACAATCTACGTTAACTAACGGGCACTTGGACTATGTAGGTTCCCTAGTGGGCACTTGGATTATGTAGGTTCCCTAGAGGGCACTTGGACTATGTAGATTACCTAGCGGACACTTGGACTATCTATGTTAGCTAATGGGCACTTGGACTATCTAGGTTACCTAGCGGGCACTTGGACTATGTAGGTTACCTAGCGGGCTCTTGGACTATCTAGGGTACGTTCGGACACTTGGACTACGTAGGTTAATTAGCGGAATTTGGACGACCTAGGTTAACTGGCGGACACTGGGATTATCTAGGTTAACTAGCGGGGCCTTGGACTATGTAGGTTAACTAGCGGGCCCTTGGACTATGTAGGTTAACTAGCAGGCATTTGGACGATCTAGGTCAACTAGCGGGTACTTGGACTATGTAGGTAACCTAACGGGAACTTGGACTAATAGGTTACTTAGCGGGCACTTGGACTATCTAGGTTAACGAACGGGCACTTGGACTATCTAGGTTAACGAACGGGCACTTGGACTATGTAGATTAAATAGCGGACACTTGGACGATCTAGGTTAATTAGCGAGCACTTGGATTATCTCGGTTAACTAGCGGGCATTTGGACTATATAGGTTACCTAGTGGGCACTTGAACTATTTAGGTTACCTAGCAGGCACTTGGACTATCTAGGTTACCTAGCGGGCACTTGAACTACCTACGTTACCTAGCGGGTACTTGGGCAATGTAGGTTGACTAGCGGGCTGTTGGACTATCTAGGTTACCTAGCGGACACTTGGTAATCTACGTTATCTAACGAGCATTTGGACTATGTAGGTTCGCTAGTGGGCACTTGGATTATGTAGGTTCCCTAGAGGGCATATGGACTATGTAGGTTCCCAAGCGGGCACTTGGACTATCTTAGTTCCCTAAAGGGCACTTGGACTATATAGTTTACCTAGCAGGCACTTGGACTATGTAGGTTAACTAGCGGGCACTTGGACTATCTAGGTTACCTAGCGGGCACTTGGACTATGTACGTTCCCTAGTGGGCACTTGGGCTGTCTACGTTACCTAGCGGGCACTTGGACTATGTAGGTTAACGAACGGGCACTTGGACTATGTAGGTTCCCTAGTGGGCACTTGGACTATGTAGGTTCCCGAGCGGGCACTTGGACTATCTTAGTTCCCTAAAGGGCACTTTGATTATGTAGGTTCCCTAGCGGGCACTTGGACTATGTAGGTTAACTAGCGGACAATTGGACGATCTAGGTTAACTAGCGCGTAATTGGACTATCTAGGTTAAATAGCGGTCCCTTGGACTACGTAGGTTAACTAGCGCACACTTGGACTATCTAGGTTAACTAGCGGGCCCTTGTTCTATGTAGGTTAACTAGCAGGCCCTTGGACTATGTAAGTTAACTAGAGGGCACTTGGACGATACTGGTTAACTAGCGGGCACTTGGACTATCTAGGTTAACTAGCGGGCACTTGGAATATCTAGGTTAACTAGCGGGCAATTGGACAATGTAGGTTCCCTAGTGGGCATTTGGACTATATAGGTTACCTAGTGGGCACTTGGACTATGTAGGTTAACTAGCGGGCACTTGGATTATCTAGGTTAACTAACAGGCAGTTGGACTATGTATGTTCCAGAGCGGGCAATTAGATTATGTAGGTTCCCTAGCGGGCAATTGGACTATCTAGGTTCCCTAAAGGGCACTTGGAGTATGTACGTTAACTAGCGGACAATTGGATGATCTAGGTTAACTAGTGCGTACTTGGACTATCTAGGTTACCTAGCGGTCCCTTGGACTACGTAGGTTAACTAGCGGACACTTGCACTATGTAGGTTACGTAGCGAGCACTTGGACTATCTAGGTTAACTAGCGGGCACTTGGACTATGTAGGTTAACGAACGAGCACTTGGACTATGTATGTTCCACAGCGGGCAATTGGACTATGTAGGTTCCCTAGCGGGCACTTGGACTATCTAGGTTCCCTAAAGGGCACTTGGACTATCTAGGTTACCAAACGGGCACTTGGACTATGTAGGTTAGTAACTGGCACTTCTACTATCTAGGTTAACTAGTGGGAACTTGGACTATGTAGGTTACCTAGCGGACACTTTTTCTATCTTGGTTACCTAGCGGGCACTTGGACTATGTAGGTTAATTAGCGGACACTTGGACGAACTAGGTTAACGAGCGCGCCCTTGGACTATGTAGGTTACCTAGCGGGCACTTGGACTATCTAGGTTAGCTAACAGGAACTTGGACTATCTAGGTTACCTAGCGTGCACTTTGACTATGTAGGTTACCTAGCGGGCACTTGGACTATCTAGGTTATCTAACGGGTACTTGGACTATCTAGGTTACCTAGCGGGCACTTGGACTATGTAGGTTACCTAACGGGCACTTGGACTATGCAGGTAACCTAGCGGGCACTTTGAATGTCTAGGTTACATAGCGGGCACTTGGACTTCTAGGTTAACGAACGGGCATTCGGACAATGTAGGTTGCCTAGCGGGCACTTGGACGATCTAGGTTATGTAACGGGCCCTTGACTATCTAGGTTACCTTGCGGGAACTTTGACTATGTAGGTTGCCTAGCGGGCACTTGGACTATCTAGGTTATCTAACGGGCACTTGGACTACGTAGGTTAACTAGCGGACACTGGGACAATCTAGGTTAACTAGCGGGAACTTGGAATATGTAGGTTAATTAAGGGGCCCTTCGACTATGTAGGTTAACTAGCGGGAAATTGGACTATCTAGGTTACCTAGCGGGCACTTGGTCTATGTACAAACCCTAGCGGTCACTTGGACTATCTGGGTTACCTAGCAGGCACTTGGAATATGTATGTCCCCTAGTGGGCACTTGGACTATCTAGGTTAACTAACGGGCACTAGGACTATCTAGGTTAACAAACGGGCACTTGGTCTATCTAGGTTACCTAGCGGGCACTTGGACTATGTAGGTCAACTAGCGGGCCCTTGGACTATCTAGGTTAGTTAACGGGCATATGGATTATGTAGGTTAACTAGCGGACACTTGGACTATCCAGGTTACGAAGCGGGCACTTGGACTATGTAGTTTACCAAAAGGGCACTTGGACTATCTAGGTTAACGAATGGACACTTGGACTATATAGGTAACCTAGCGGGCAATTGGACTGTCTAGGTTACATAGCGGGCAATTGGCCTATCTAGGTTAACGAAAGGGCACTTGGACTATGTAGGTTAGCTAACAGGCACTTAGACTATCTAGGTTACCTAGCAGGCACTTGGACTATGTAGGTTACCTAGCGGACACTTGGACGATCTAGGGTAACTAGCGGGCACTTGGACTATCTAGTTTAACCAGCGGGCCCTTGGACTATCTAGGTTACCTAGCGGGCACTTGGACTATCTAGGTTACCTAGCGGGCACTTGGACTATCTAGGTTACCTAGCGGGCACTTGGACTATGTAGGTTAACTAGAAGGCACTTGGACTATCAAGGTTACCTAGCGGGCTCTTGGACTATGTAGGTTACCTAGCGGGCACTTGGAGTGTCTAGGTTACCTAGCGGGCACTTGGATTATCTAGGTAAGAACGGGCACTTGGACTATGTTCGTTAACTAGTGGACACTTGGACAATCTAGGTTAGCTAACGGGCAATTGGACTATCAAGGTTACCTAACGGGCACTTGGACTATGTAGGTTACCTAGCAGGCACTTTGACTATCTAGGTTAACTAACGGGCACTGGGACTATGTAGGTTGGCTAGCGAGCACTTGGACTATGTAGGTTCCCTAGCGGGCGCTTGGACTATGTACATTCCCTAGCGGGTACTTGGACTGTCTAGGTTAACTATCGGGCAATTGGACTGTCTAGGTTACCTAGTGGGCACTTGGACTATGTAGTTTACCTAGCAGGCACTTGGACTATGTAGGTTAACCAGCGGGCACTTGGACTATCTAGGTTACCTAGCGGGCACTTTGACTATGTACGTTCCCTAGCGGGCACTTGGGCTATCTACGTTACCTAGCGGGCACTTGGACTATGTAGGTTAACGAACGGGCACTTGGACTATGTAGGTAACCTAGTGGTCACTTGGACTGTCTAGGTTACCTAGCGGGCATTTGGACTATGTAGGTTAACTAGCGGGCACTTGGACTATCTAGGTTACCTAGCGGGCCCTTCGTCTATGTAGGTTAACTAGCAGGCCCTTGGACAATGTAAGTTAACTAGAGGGCACTTGGATGATCCTGGTTAACTAGCGGGCACTTTGACTGTCTAGGTTAAGTAGCGGGCACTTGGACTATCTAGGTTAACTAGCGGGCACTTGGACTATGTAGGTTCCCTAGCGGGCATTTGGACTATATTGGTTACCTAGCGGGCACTTGGATTATGTAGGTTACCTAGCGGGCACTTGGACTATGTAGGTTAACTAGCGGGCACTTGGATTATCTAGGTTAACTAACAGGCACTTGGACTATGTATGTTCCAGAGCGGGCAATTGGACTATGTAGGTTCCCTAGCCGGCACTTGGACTATCTAGGTTCCCTAAAGGGCACATGGACTATCTAGGTTACCGAACGGGCACTTGGACAAAGTAGGTTAGGTAACGGGCACTTCTACTATCTAGGTTAACTAGTGGGAACTTGGACTATGTAGGTTACCTAGCGGACACTTTGACTATCTTGGTTACCTAGCGGGCACTTGGACTATGTAGGTTAATTAGCGGACACTTGGACGAACTAGGTTAACGAGCGGGCCCTTGGATTATGTAGGTTACCTAGCGGGCACTTGGACTATCTAGGTTAGCTAACAGGAACTTGGACTATCTAGGTTATCTAGCGGGCACTTTGACTATGTAGGTTACCTAGCGGGCACTTGGACTATCTAGGTTATCTAACGGGTACTTGGACTATCTAGGTTACCTAGCGGGCACTTGGACTATGTAGGTTACCGAACGGGCACTTGGACTATGCAGGTAACCTAGCGGGCACTTGGACTGTCTAGGTTAACGAACGGGCATTCGGACTATGTAGGTTGCCTAGCGGGCAATTGGACGATTTAGGTTAGGTAACGGGCCTTTGACTATCTAGGTTACCTAGCGGGAACTTTGACTATGTAGGTTGCTTAGCGGGCACTTGGACTATCTAGGTTACCTAACGGGCACTTGGACTATGTAGGTTAACTAGCGGACACTTGGACAATCTAGGTTAACTAGCGGGACCTTGGAATATGTAGGTTAACTAAGGGGCCCTTCGACTATGTAGGTTAACTAGCGGGCACTTGGACTATCTAGGTTACCTAGCGGGCACTTGGTCTATGTACAAACCCCAGCGGTCACTTGGACTATCTGGGTTACCTAGCGGGCACTTGGAATATGTACGTCCCCTAGTGGGCACTTGGACTATCTAGGTTAACTAACGGGCACTAGGACTATCTAGGTTAACAAACGGGCACTTGGTCTATCTAGGTTACCTAGCGGGCACTTGGACTATGTAGGTTAACTAGCGGTCCCTTGGACTATCTAGGTTAGTTAACGGGCATATGGATTCTGTAGGTTAACTAGCGGACACTTGGACGATCTAGGTTAACTAGGGGGCCCTATCAGTATGTAGGTTAACTAGCGGGCCTTTGGACTATGTAGGTTAACTAGCGGGCACTTGGATTATCTAAGTTACCTGGCGGGCACTTGAACTATGTAGGTTAACTAGTGGGCCCTTAGGCTATCTTGGTTAGCTAATGGTCAATTGGACTATGTAGGTTAATTAGCGGGTACTTGGACTATGTAGGTTCCCTAGCGGGCATTTGGACTATATAGATTACCTAGCGGGCACTTGGACTTTGTAGGTTACCTAGCGGGCACTTGGATTATCTAGGTTACCTAGCGGGCACTTGGATGATACAGGTTCCCTAGCCAGAACTAAGACTATTGGTTCCCTAAAGGGCACTTGGACTATGTAGGTTACATAGCGGGCACTTGGACTATGTAGGTTCCCTATCGGGCACTTGGACTATATAGGTTTCTATCGGGCACTTAGACTATGTAGGGTAACTAGCGGGCACATGGACTATCTAGGTTACCTAGCGGGCACTTGTTCTATGTATATACCCTAGCGGGTCTTGGACTATGTATGTCCCCTAGAGGGCACTTGGACTATCTAGGTTAACTAAAGGGCACTAGGTCTATCTAGTTTAACTAGCGGACACTAGGTCTATCTAGGTTACATAGCCGCCACTTGGACTATCTAGGTTAGCTAACAGGCACTTGGACTATCTATGATCCCTAGCGGGCACTTGTACTATCTATTTTACCTAGCTGGCACTTGGACTATGTAGGTCAACTAGCGGGCCCTTGGACTATCTAGGTTAGCTAACGGGCACTTGGACTATCTAGGTTACCTAACGGGCACTTGGATTATGTAGGTTCCCTAGCGGGCACTTAGACTATGTAGGTTTCCTTGCGGGCATTTGGACTATGTAGGTTACCTAGCGAGCACTTGGACAATATAGGTTCCCTAACGGGCACTTGGACTATGTAGGTTCCCTAGCGGTCACGTGGACTATGTAGGCTCCCTAAGGCACTTGGACTATGTAGGTTACCTATCGGGCACTTTGACTATGTAGGTTAACTAGCGGGCACTTGGACTATCCAGGTTACGAAGCGGGCACTTGGACTATGTAGGTTACCAAAAGGGCACTTGGACTATCTAGGGTAACGAATGGACACTTGGACTATATAGGTAAACTAGCGGGTACTTGGACTGTCTAGGTTACATAGCGGGCAATTGGCCTATCTAGGTTAACGAAAGGTCACTTGGACTATGTAGGTTAGCTAACAGGCACTTAGACTATCTAGGTTACCTAGCAGGCACTTGGACTATGTAGGTTACCTAGCGGACACTTGGACGATCTAGGGTAACTAGCGGGCACTTGGACTACCTAGGTAAACTAGCGGGCCCTTGGACTATCTAGGTTACCTAGCAGGCACTTGGACTATCTAGGTTAACTAGCGGGCACTTGGACTATCTAGGTTACCTAGCGGGCACTTGGACTATGTAGGTTAACTAGAAGGCACTTGGACTATCAAGGTTACCTAGCGGGCTCTTGGACTATGTAGATTACCTAGCGGGTACTTGGACTGTCTAGGTTACCTAGCGGGCACTTGGACTATCTAGGTTAACGAACAGGCACTTGGACTATGTTCGTTAACTAGCGGACACTTGGACAATCTAGGTTAGCTAACGGGCACTTGGACTATCTAGGTTACCTAGCGGGCACTTGGACTATGTAGGTTAACTAGAAGGCACTTGGACTATCAAGGTTACCTAGCGGGCTCTTGGACTATGTAGATTACCTAGCGGGTACTTGGACTGTCTAGGTTACCTAGCGGGCACTTGGACTATCTAGGTTAACGAACAGGCACTTGGACTATGTTCGTTAACTAGCGGACACTTGGACAATCTAGGTTAGCTAACGGGCAATTGGACTATCAAGGTTACCTAACGGGCACTTGGACTATGTAGGTTACCTAGCAGGCACTTTGACTATCTAGGTTAACTAACGGGCACTGGGACTATGGAGGTTGGCTAGCGAGCATTTGGACTATGTAGGTTCCCTAGCGGGCGCTTGGACTATGTAGGTTCCCTAGCGGGTACTTGGACTGTCTAGGTTAAGTAGCGGGCAATTGGACTGTCTAGGTTACCTAGTGGGCACTTGGACTATGTAGTTTACCTAGCAGGCACTTGGACTATGTAGGTTAACTAGCGGGCACTTGGACTATCTAGGTTACCTAGCGGGCACTTTGACTATGTACGTTCCCTAGAGGGGACTTGGGCTATCTACGTTACCTAGCGGGCACTTGGACTATGTAGGTTAACGAACGGGCACTTGGACTATGTAGGTAACCTAGTGGTCACTTGGACTGTCTAGGTTACCGAGCGGGCATTTGGACTATGTAGGTTAACTAGCGGGCACTTGGACTATCTAGGTTAACTAGCGGGCCCTTCGTCTATGTAGGTTAACTAGCAGGCCCTTGAACAATGTAAGTTAACTAGAGGGCACTTGGATGATCCTGGTTAACTAGCGGGCACTTGGACTGTCTAGCTTAACTAGCGGGCACTTGGACTATCTAGGTTAACTAGCGGGCACTTGGACTATGTAGGTTCCTAGCGGGAATTTGGACTATATAGGTTACCTAGCGGGCACTTGGACTATGTAAGTTCCCTAGCGGGCACTTGGACTATCTAGGTTCCCTAAAGGGCACTTGGACTATGTAGGTTACCTAGCGGACAATTGGACAATCTAGGTTAACTAGCGTGCACTTGGACTATGTAGGTTAAGTAGCGGACACTTGCACTATGTAGGTTACCTAGCGGGCAATTGGACTATGTAGGTTAACTAGCAGGCCTTTGGACTATCTAGGTTACGTAGCAGGCACTTGGACTATGTAGGTTAACTAGCGGGCACTTGCACTCTCTAGGTTACCTAGCGGGTACTTGGACTATGTACCTTCCTTAGCGGGCACTTGGACTATCTATGTTAACTAACGGGCACGTGGACTATGTAGGTTACCTAGCGGACCCTTGCACTATGTAGGTTACCTAGCGGGCATTTGGACTATGGAGGTTAACTAGAGGACACTTGGACGATCTAGGTTAACAAGTGGGCCCTTGGACTATGTAGGTTAACTAGCCGGCACTTGGACGGTCTAGGTTAACTAGCGGGCACTTGGACGATCTAGGTTAACCAGCGGGCACTTGGACTATCAAAGTTAACAAGCGAGCCCTTGGACTATGTAGGTTAACTAGCGGGCCCTTGGACTATCTAGGTTACCTAGATAGCATTTGGACTATCTAGGTTCCCTAGCGGGCATTTGGACTATGTGGGTTCCATAGCGGGCACTTGGACTATGTAGGTTCCCTATCGGGTACTTGCACTATGTAGGTTTCTATCGGGCATTTGGACTATGTAGGTTAACTAGCGGGCACTGGGACATCTAGGTTACCTAGCGGGCACTTGGTCTATGTACAAACCCTAGCGGGCACTTGGACTATCTGGGATACCTAGCGGGCACTTGTACTATCTAGGTTACCTAGCTGGCACTTGGACTGTGTAGGTCAAGTAGCGGGCCCTTGGACTATCTAGGTTAGCTAACGGGCACTTGGACTATCTAGGTTACCTAACGGGCACTTGGATTATGTAGGTTCGCTAGTTGGCACTTAGACTATGTAGGTTTCCTTGCGGGCATTTGGACTATGTAGGTTACCTTGCGAGCACTTGGACTTTGTAGGTTCCCTAAAGGGCACTTGGACTATGTAGGTTCCCTAGCGGTCACTTGGACAATGTAGGCTCCCTAGAAGGCACTTGGACTATGTAGATTACATATCAGGCACTTTGACTATGTAGGTTAACTAGCGGGCACATGGACTATCCAGGTTACGAAGCGGGCACTTGGACTATGTAAGTTACTAAACGGGCACTTGGACTATCTAGGTTAACGAACGGACACTTGGACTATGTAGTTAACCTAGCGGGAACTTGGACTGTATAGGTTACATAGCGGGCACTTGGAATATCTAGGTTAACGAACGGGCACTTGGACTACGTATGTTAGCTAACAGGCACTTTGACAATCTAGGTTACCTAGCAGGCACTTGGACTATGTAGGTTACCTAGCGGACACTTGGACGATCTAGGTTATCTAGTAGGCACTTGGACTATCTAGGTTAACTAGTGGGCCCTTGGACTATCTAGGTTTACTAGCGGGCACTTGGACTATCTAGGTTACCTAGCGGACACTTGGTAATCTACGTTATCTAACGGGCATTTGGACTATGTAGGTTCCCTAGTGGGCACTTGGATTATGTAGGTTCCCTAGAGGGCATATGGACTATGTAGGTTCCCAAGCGGGCACTTGGACTATCTTAGTTCCCTAAAGGGCACTTGGACTATCTAGGTTAACTAGCGGTCACTCGGACTATGTAGGTAACCTAGGGGGAACTTGGACTATCTAGGTTACCTAGCGGGCACTTGGACTATCTAGGTTACGTAGCGGGCACTTGGACAATGTACGTTCCCTAGCGGACACTTGGACTATCTAGGTTAACTAACGAGCCCTTTTACTATCTAGGTTAACTAGCGGGCTCTTGGACTATGTGTGTTAACTAGCCGGCACTTGGACTTCCTAGGTTACCTAGCGGGCTTTTGGATTATGTACGTTCCCTAGCGGGCACTTGGGCTATCTACGTTACCTAGCGGGCACTTGGACTATGTAGGTTAACTCGGGGGCACTTGGACTATCTAGGTTACCTAACGGGCACTTGGCCTATGTAGGTTCCTAGCAGGCACATGAACTACCTACGTTACCTAGCAGGTACTTGGACTATGTACGTTCCCTAGTGGGCAGTTAGACTATGTAGTTTCCCTAGCTGTACTTGAACTATCTTAGTTCCCTAAAGGGCACTTGGACTATGTAGGTTCCCTGGCGGGCACTTGGACTATGTAGGTTCCCTAGCGGTCACTTGGACTATCTAGGTTAACTAGCGGGCACTTGAACTACCTACGTTACCTAGCGGGTACTTGGACTATGTACGTTCCCTAGTGGGCAGTTAGACTATGTAGGTTCCCTAGCGGCACTTGGACTATCTTAGTTCCCTAAAGGGCACTTGGACTATGTAAGTTCCCTGGCGGGCACTTGGACTATATAGGTTCCCTAGCGGGCACTTGGACTATCTAGGTTAACTAGCGGGCACTTGGACTATGTAGGTTAACTAGCGGACACTTGCACTATGTAGGTTACCTAGCGGGCACTTGGACTATGTAGGTTAACTAGCAGGCCCTTGGACTATCTAGGTTACCTAGCAGGCACTTGGACTATGTATCTTAACTAGCGGGCACTTGCACTCTCTAGGTTACCTTCCGGGCACTTGGACTATGTACCTTCCCTAGCGGGCACTTGGACTATCTATGCAAACTAGCGGGCACTTGGACTATGTAGGTTACCTAGCGGGCACTTGAACTACCTACGTTACCTAGCGGGTACTTGGACTATGTATGTTCCCTAGCGGGCACTTGGGCTATCTACGTTACCTAGCGGGCAATAGGACTATGTAGGTTAACTAGGGGGCACTTCGACTATCTAGGTTAACTAATGGGTACTTGGAATATCTCGGTTTCCTAGCGGGCACATGGACTATATAGGTTACCTAGCGGGCACTTGGACTGTCTTGGATACGTAGCGGGCACTTGAACTATCTAGGTTAACGAATGTGCACTTGGAATATGTAGGTTACCTAGCGGGCACTTGGACTATCTAGGTTACCTAACGGGCACTTGGACCATGTAGGTTCCTAGCGGGCACTTGGACTATGGAGGTAAACTAGCGGGCCCTTGGACTATGTAAGTTAATTAGTGGGCACTTGGACGATCTAGGTTAACTAGCGGGCACATGGACTATCTAGGTTAACTAGCAGTCACTCGGACTATGTAGGTAACCTAGCGGGAACTTGCACTATCTAGGTTACCTAGCGGGCACTTGGACTATCTAGGTTAACGAACGGGCACTTGGACTATCTAGGTTACCTAGCGGACACTTGTACTATGTAGGTTAAATAGCGGACACTTGGACGATCTAGGTTAAATAGCGGGCATTTGGACTATATAGGTTACCTAGTGGGCACTTGAAATATTTAGGTTACCTAGCAGGCACTTGGACTATCTAGGTTACCTAGCGGGCACTTGAACTACCTACGTTACCTAGCGGGTACTTGGACTATGTACGTTCCCTAGTGGGCAGTTAGACTATGTAGGTTCCCTAGCGGCACTTGGACTATCTTAGTTCCTTCAAGGGCACTTGGACTATGTAGGTTCCCTGGCGGGCACTTGGACTATGTAGGTTCAGTAGCGGGCACTTGGACTATCTAGGTTAACTAGCGGGCACTTGGACTATGTAGGTTAACTAGCGGACACTTGCACTATGTAGGTTACCTAGCGGGCACTTGGACTATGTAGGTTAACTAGCAGGCCCTTGGACTATCTAGGTTACCTAGCAGGCACTTGGACTATGTATCTTAACTAGTGGGCACTTGCACTCTCTAGGTTACCTAGCGGGCACTTGGACTATGTACCTTCCCTAGCGGGCACTTGGACTATCTATGTTAACTAGCGGGCACTTGGACTATGTAGGTTACCTAGCGGACACTTGCACTATATAGGTTACCTAGCGGGCACTTGGACTATGTAGGTTAACTGTAGGATGCTTGGACGATCTAGGTTAACAAGTGGGCCCTTGGATTATGTAGGTTAACTAGCCGGCACTTGGATGATCTAGGTTAACTAGCGGGCACTTGGACGATCTAGGTTAACCAGCGGGCACGTGGACTATCAAAGTTAACAAGCGAGCCTTTGGACTATGTAGGTTAACTAGCGGGCCCTTGGACTATCTAGGTTACCTAGATAGCACTGGGACTATATAGGTTCCCTAGCGGGCACTTGGACTATCTAGGTTAACGAACGGGCACTTGGACTATGCAGGTAACCTAGCCGGCACTAGGACTGTCTAGGTTACATAGCGGGCACTTGGACTTCTAGGTTAATGAATGGGCATTTGGACTATGTAGGTTGCCTAGCGAGCACTTGGACTATCTAGGTTAGGTAACGGGCAGTTGGACTATCTAGGTTATCTAGCGGGAACTTGGACAATGTAGGTTACCAAGCGGGCACTTGTACTATCTAGGTTACCTAACGGGCACTTGGACTATGCAGGTAACCTAGCGGCACTTGGACTGTCTAGGTTACCTAGCGGGCACTTGGACTAAGTACGTTCCCTAGCGAGCACTTGGATTATCTAGGTTACCTAGCGGACACTTGGACTATGTACGTTCCCTAGCGGGCCCTTGGACTATCTAAGTTAACTAACGGGCACTTGGACTATCTAGGTTAAATAGCGGGCACTTGGACTATGTAGATTACCTAGTGGGCACTCGGACTATGTACGTTCCCTAGCGGGCACTTGGACTATCTAGGTTACCTAGCGGGCCCTTGGACTATCTAGGTTACCTAACGGGCACTTGGACTATGCAGGTAACCTAGCGGCACTTGGACTGTCTAGGTTACCTAGCGGGCACTTGGACTAAGTACGTTCCCTAGCGAGCACTTGGATTATCTAGGTTACCTAGCGGACACTTGGACTATGTACGTTCCCTAGCGGGCACTTGGACTATCTAAGTTAAGTAACGGGCACTTGGACTATCTAGGCTAAATAGCGGGCACTTGGACTATGTAGGTTACCTAGTGGGCACTCGGACTATGTACGTTCCCTAGCGGGCACTTGGACTATCTAGGTTACCTAGCGGGCCCTTGGACTATGTACGTTCCCTAGCGGGCACTTGAACTATTTAGGTTACCTAGCGAGCACTTGGACTATCTAGGTTAACTAAGGGGCACTTGGACTATCTAGGTTACCTAGCGGGCCCTTGGACTATGTACGTTCCCTAGCGGCACTTGAACTATCTATGAAAACTAGCGGGCACTTGGATTTTGAAGGTTACCTAGCGGGCATTTGGACTATGTAGGATCCCTAGTGGGCACTTGAACTATGTAGGTTACCTAGCGGGCACTTAGACTATCTAGGTTAACTAAGGGGCACCAGGACTATCTAGGTTACCTAGCGGGCACTTGAAATATGTAGGTTACCTAGCAGGCACTTGGACTATCTAGGTTACCTAGCGGGCACTTGAACTATCTACGATACCTAGCGGGTATTTGGACAATGTCGGTTTAACTAGCGGGCTGTTGGACAATCTAGGTTACCTAGTGGACACTTGGACCATCTAGGTTAACTAACGGGCACTTGGACTATGTAGGTTCCCTAGTGGGCACTTGGACTATGTAGGTTCCCGAGCGGGCACTTGGACTATCTTAGTTCCCTAAAGGGCACTTTGATTATGTAGGTTCCCTAGCGGGCACTTGGACTATGTAGGTTCCATAGCGGGCACTTGGACTATGTAGGTTCACTAGCAGGCATTTGGATTATCTAGGTTACCTTGCTGGCACTTGGACTATCTAGGTTAACTAACGGGCACTTGGACTATCTAGGTTATCTAGCGGGCCCTTGTACTATGTAGGTTAATAGCGGGCCCTTGGACTATCTAGGTTACCTAGCGGGCACTTGGACTATCTTAGTTCCCTAAAGGGCACTTGGACTATATAGTTTACTTAGCAGGCACTTGGACTATGTAGGTTAACTAGCGGGCACTTGGACTATCTAGGTTACCTAGCGGGCACTTGGACTATGTACGTTCCCTAGTGGGCACTTGGGCTGTCTACGTTACCTAGCGGGCACTTGGACTATGTAGGTTAACGAACGGGCACTTGGACTATGAAGGTAACCTAATGGTCACTTGGACTGTCTAGGTTACCTAGCGGGCACTTGGACTATGTAGGTTAACTAGCGGGCTCTTGGTCTAAGTAGGTTAACTAGCAGGCCCTTTGACTATGTAAGTTAAATAGGGGGCACTTGGACGATCCTAGTTAACTAGCGGGCACTTGGACTATCTAGGTTAACTAGCGGGCACTTGGAATATCTAGGTTAACTAGCAGGCACTTGGACTATGTAGGTTACCTAGCGGACACTTGGAATATCTAGGTTAACTAGCGGGCACTTGGACTATCTAGGTTAACTAGCGGGCCCTTGGACTATCTAGGTTGACTAGCGGGCACTTGTATTATCTAGGTTAACTAGCGGGCACTTGCACTACGTAGGTTACCTAGCGGGCACATGGACTATGTAGGTTACCTAGCGGGCACTTGGACTATCTAGGTTACCTAGCCCGCACTTGGACTATGTAGGTTAACTATAAGGCACTTGGACTATCAAGGTTACCTAGCGGGCTCTTGGACTATGTAGGTTACCAGCGGGCACTTGGACTGTCTAGGTTAACGAACGTGCACCTGGACTATGTAGGTAACCTACCGGGCACTTGGACTGTCTAGGTTACCTAGCGGGCACTAGGACTATCTAGGTTAATGAACGGACACTTGGACTATGTAGGTAACCTAGCGGGAACATGGACTGTCTAGGTTACATAGCGGGCACTTGGAGTATCTAGGTTAACGAACGGGCACTTGGACTATGTAGGTTAGCTAACAGGCACTTTAACTATCTAGGTTACCTAGCAGGCACTTGGAATATGTAGGTTACCTAGCGGACACTTGGACAATCTAGGTTAACTAGCGCGCACTTGGACTATCTAGGTTAACTAGCGTGCACTTGGACTATATTAGTTACCCAGCGGGCACATGGACTATGTAGGTTACCTAGCGTGCCCTTGGACTATCTAGGTTAACTAGCGTGCACTTGGACTATATTAGTTACCCAGCGGGCACTTGGACTATTTAGGTTACCTAGCGGGCACTTGGACTATCTAGGTTACCAGCGGGCACTTGGACTATCTAGCTTAACGAACGTGCACTTGGACTATGTATGTAAACTAGCGGGCACTTGGACTGTCTAGGTTACCTAGCGGGCACTTGGACTATATAGGTTAACGAACGGGCACTTGGACTATGTAGGTTAACTAGAGGACACTTGGACTATCTAGGTTAGCTAACGAGCAATTGGACTATCAAGGTTACCTAACGGGCACTTGGACTATGTAGGTTACCTGGCGGGCACTTGGACTATATTGGTTACCTAGCAGGCAGTTTGACTATCTAGGTTAACTAAAGGGCACTTGGACTATGTATGTTGCCTAGCGAGCAATGGACTATGTAGGTTCCCTAGCAGGCGCTTGGACTTTGTAGGTTCCCTAGCGGGCACTTGGACTATCTAGGTTAACTAGCAGTCACTCGGACTATGTAGGTAACCTAGCGGGAACTTGCACTATCTAGGTTACCTAGCGAGCACTTGGACTATCTAGGTTAACGAACGGGCACTTGGACTATCTAGGTTACCTAGCGGACACTTGTACTATGTAGGTTAAATAGCGGACACTTGGACGATCTAGGTTAAATAGCGGGCATTTGGACTATATAGGTTACCTAATGGGCAATTGAAATATTTAGGTTACCTAGCAGGCACTTGGACTATCTCGGTTACCTAGCGGGCACTTGAACTACCTACGTTACCTAGCGGGTACTTGGACTATGTACGTTCCCTAGTGGGCAGTTAGACTATGTAGGTTCCCTAGCGGCACTTGGACTATCTTAGTTCCCTCAAGGGCACTTGTACTATGTAGGTTCCCTGGCGGGCACTTGGACTATGTAGGTTCAGTAGCGGGCACTTTGACTATCTAGGTTAACTAGCGGGCACTTGGACTATGTAGGTTAACTAGCGGACACTTGCACTATGTAGTTACCTAGCGGGCACTTGGACTATGTAGGTTAACTAGCATGCCCTTGGACTATCTAGGTTACCTAGCAGGCACTTGGACTATGTATCTTAACTAGTGGGCACTTGCACTCTCTAGGTTACCTAGCGGGCACTTGGACTATGTACCTTCCCTAGCGGGCACTTGGAGTATCTATGTTAACTAGCGGGCACTTGGACTATGTAGGTTACCTAGCGTACACTTGCACTATATAGGTTACCTAGCGGGCACTTGGACTATGTAGGTTAACTGTAGGACGCTTGGACGATCTAGGTTAACAAGTGGGCCCTTGGATTATGTAGGTTAACTAGCCGGCACTTGGATGATCTAGGTTAACTAGCGGGCACTTGGACGATCTAGGTTAACCAGCGGGCACGTGGACTATCAAAGTTAACAAGCGAGCCTTTGGACTATGTAGGTTAACTAGCGGGCCCTTGGACTATCTAGGTTACCTAGATAGCACTGGGACTATATAGGTTCCCTAGCGGGCTCTTGGACTATCTAGGTTAACGAACGGGCACTTGGACTATGCAGGTAACCTAGCCGGCACTAGGACTGTCTAGGTTACATAGCGGGCACTTGGACTTCTAGGTTAATGAATGGGCATTTGGACTATGTAGGTTGCCTAGCGAGCACTTGGACTATCTAGGTTAGGTAACGGGCAGTTGGACTATCTAGGTTATCTAGCGGGAACTTGGACAATGTAGGTTACCAAGCGGGCACTTGTACTATCTAGGTTACCTAACGGGCACTTGGACTATGCAGGTAACCTAGCGGCACTTGGACTGTCTAGGTTACCTAGCGGGCACTTGGACTAAGTACGTTCCCTAGCGAGCACTTGGATTATCTAGGTTACCTAGCGGACACTTGGACTATGTACGTTCCCTAGCGGGCCCTTGGACTATCTAAGTTAACTAACGGGCACTTGGACTATCTAGGCTAAATAGCGGGCACTTGGACTATGTAGATTACCTAGTGGGCACTCGGACTATGTACGTTCCCTAGCCGGCACTTGGACTATCTAGGTTACCTAGCGGGCCCTTGGACTATCTAGGTTACCTAATGGGCACTTGGACTATGCAGGTAACCTAGCGGCACTTGGACTGTCTAGGTTACCTAGCGGGCACTTGGACTAAGTACGTTCCCTAGCGAGCACTTGGATTATCTAGGTTACTTAGCGGACACTTGGACTATGTACGTTCCCTAGCGGGCACTTGGACTATCTAAGTTAAGTAACGGGCACTTGGACTATCTAGGCTAAATAGCGGGCACTTGGACTATGTAGGTTACCTATTGGGCACTCGGACTATGTACGTTCCCTAGCGGGCACTTGGACTATCTAGGTTACCTAGCGGGCCCTTGGACTATGTACGTTCCCTAGCGGGCACTTGAACTATTTAGGTTACCTAGCGAGCACTTGGACTATCTAGGTTAACTAAGGGGCACTTGGACTATCTAGGTTACCTAGAGGGCCCTTGGACTATGTACGTTCCCTAGCGGCACTTGAACTATCTATGAAAACTAGCGGGCACTTGGATTTTGAAGGTTACCTAGCGGGCATTTGGACTATGTAGGATCCCTAGTGGGCACTTGAACTATGTAGGTTACCTAGCGGGCACTTAGACTATCTAGGTTAACTAAGGGGCACCAGGACTATCTAGGTTACCTAGCGGGCACTTGAAATATGTAGGTTACCTAGCAGGCACTTGGACTATCTAGGTTACCTAGCGGGCACTTGAACTATCTACGATACCTAGCGGGTATTTGGACAATGTCGGTTTAACTAGCGGGCTGTTGGACAATCTAGGTTACCTAGTGGACACTTGGACCATCTAGGTTAACTAACGGGCACTTGGACTATGTAGGTTCCCTAGTGGGCACTTGGACTATGTAGGTTCCCGAGCGGGCACTTGGACTATCTTAGTTCCCTAAAGGGCACTTTGATTATGTAGGTTCCCTAGCGGGCACTTGGACTATGTAGGTTCACTAGCAGGCACTGGGATTATCTAGGTTACCTTGCTGGCACTTGGACTATCTAGGTTAACTAACGGGCACTTGGACTATCTAGGTTATCTAGCGGGCCCTTGTACTATGTAGGTTAATAGCGGGCCCTTGGACTATCTAGGTTACCTAGCGGGCACTTGGACTATCTTAGTTCCCTAAAGGGCACTTGGACTATATAGTTTACTTAGCAGGCACTTGGACTATGTAGGTTAACTAGCGGGCACTTGGACTATCTAGGTTACCTAGCGGGCACTTGGACTATGTACGTTCCCTAGTGGGCACTTGGGCTGTCTATGTTACCTAGCGGGCACTTGGACTATGTAGGTTAACGAACGGGCACTTGGACTATGTAGGTAACCTAATGGTCACTTGGACTGTCTAGGTTACCTAGCGGGCACTTGGACTATGTAGGTTAACTAGCGGGCTCTTGGTCTAAGTAGGTTAACTAGCAGGCCCTTTGACTATGTAAGTTAAATAGAGGGCACTTGGACGATCCTAGTTAACTAGCGGGCACTTGGACTATCTAGGTTAACTAGCGGGCACTTGGAATATCTAGGTTAACTAGCAGGCACTTGGACTATGTAGGTTACCTAGCGGACACTTGGAATATCTAGGTTAACTAGCGGGCACTTGGACTATCTAGGTTAACTAGCGGGCCCTTGGACTATCTAGGTTGACTAGCGGGCACTTGTATTATCTAGGTTAACTAGCGGGCACTTGCACTACGTAGGTTACCTAGCGGGCACATGGACTATGTAGGTTACCTAGCGGGCACTTGGACTATCTAGGTTACCTAGCCCGCACTTGGACTATGTAGGTTAACTATAAGGCACTTGGACTATCAAGGTTACCTAGCGGGCTCTTGGACTATGTAGGTTACCAGCGGGCACTTGGACTGTCTAGGTTAACGAACGTGCACCTGGACTATGTAGGTAACCTAGTGGGCACTTGGACTGTCTAGGTTACCTAGCAGGCACTAGGACTATCTAGGTTAATGAACGGACACTTGGACTATGTAGGTAACCTAGCGGGAACATGGACTGTCTAGGTTACATAGCGGGCACTTGGAGTATCTAGGTTAACGAACGGGCACTTGGACTATGTAGGTTAGCTAACAGGCACTTTAACTATCTAGGTTACCTAGCAGGCACTTGGAATATGTAGGTTACCTAGCGGACACTTGGACAATCTAGGTTAACTAGCGCGCACTTGGACTATCTAGGTTAACTAGCGTGCACTTGGACTATATTAGTTACCCAGCGGGCACATGGACTATGTAGGTTACCTAGCGTGCCCTTGGACTATCTAGGTTAACTAGCGTGCACTTGGACTATATTAGTTACCCAGCGGGCACTTGGACTATTTAGGTTACCTAGCGGGCACTTGGACTATCTAGGTTACCAGCGGGCACTTGGACTATCTAGCTTAACGAACGTGCACTTGGACTATGTATGTAAACTAGCGGGCACTTGGACTGTCTAGGTTACCTAGCGGGCACTTGGACTATATAGGTTAACGAACGGGCACTTGGACTATGTAGGTTAACTAGAGGACACTTGGACTATCTAGGTTAGCTAACGAGCAATTGGACTATCAAGGTCACCTAACGGGCACTTGGACTATGTAGGTTACCTGGCGGGCACTTGGACTATATTGGTTACCTAGCAGGCAGTTTGACTATCTAGGTTAACTAAAGGGCACTTGGACTATGTATGTTGCCTAGCGAGCAATGGACTATGTAGGTTCCCTAGCAGGCGCTTGGACTTTGTAGGTTCCCTAGCGGGCACTTGGACTATCTAGGTTAACTAGCAGTCACTCGGACTATGTAGGTAACCTAGCGGGAACTTGCACTATCTAGGTTACCTAGCGGGCACTTGGACTATCTAGGTTAACGAACGGGCACTTGGACTATCTAGGTTACCTAGCGGACACTTGTACTATGTAGGTTAAATAGCGGACACTTGGACGATCTAGGTTAAATAGCGGGCATTTGGACTATATAGGTTACCTAATGGGCAATTGAAATATTTAGGTTACCTAGCAGGCACTTGGACTATCTCGGTTACCTAGCGGGCACTTGAACTACCTACGTTACCTAGCGGGTACTTGGACTATGTACGTTCCCTAGTGGGCAGTTAGACTATGTAGGTTCCCTAGCGGCACTTGGACTATCTTAGTTCCCTCAAGGGCACTTGTACTATGTAGGTTCCCTGGCGGGCACTTGGACTATGTAGGTTCAGTAGCGGGCACTTTGACTATCTAGGTTAACTAGCGGGCACTTGGACTATGTAGGTTAACTAGCGGACACTTGCACTATGTAGTTACCTAGCGGGCACTTGGACTATGTAGGTTAACTAGCATGCCCTTGGACTATCTAGGTTACCTAGCAGGCACTTGGACTATGTATCTTAACTAGTGGGCACTTGCACTCTCTAGGTTACCTAGCGGGCACTTGGACTATGTACCTTCCCTAGCGGGCACTTGGAGTATCTATGTTAACTAGCGGGCACTTGGACTATGTAGGTTACCTAGCGTACACTTGCACTATATAGGTTACCTAGCGGGCACTTGGACTATGTAGGTTAACTGTAGGACGCTTGGACGATCTAGGTTAACAAGTGGGCCCTTGGATTATGTAGGTTAACTAGCCGGCACTTGGATGATCTAGGTTAACTAGCGGGCACTTGGACGATCTAGGTTAACCAGCGGGCACGTGGACTATCAAAGTTAACAAGCGAGCCTTTGGACTATGTAGGTTAACTAGCGGGCCCTTGGACTATCTAGGTTACCTAGATAGCACTGGGACTATATAGGTTCCCTAGCGGGCTCTTGGACTATCTAGGTTAACGAACGGGCACTTGGACTATGCAGGTAACCTAGCCGGCACTAGGACTGTCTAGGTTACATAGCGGGCACTTGGACTTCTAGGTTAATGAATGGGCATTTGGACTATGTAGGTTGCCTAGGGAGCACTTGGACTATCTAGGTTAGGTAACGGGCAGTTGGACTATCTAGGTTATCTAGCGGGAACTTGGACAATGTAGGTTACCAAGCGGGCACTTGTACTATCTAGGTTACCTAACGGGCACTTGGACTATGCAGGTAACCTAGCGGCACTTGGACTGTCTAGGTTACCTAGCGGGCACTTGGACTAAGTACGTTCCCTAGCGAGCACTTGGATTATCTAGGTTACCTAGCGGACACTTGGACTATGTACGTTCCCTAGCGGGCCCTTGGACTATCTAAGTTAACTAACGGGCACTTGGACTATCTAGGCTAAATAGCGGGCACTTGGACTATGTAGATTACCTAGTGGGCACTCGGACTATGTACGTTCCCTAGCCGGCACTTGGACTATCTAGGTTACCTAGCGGGCCCTTGGACTATCTAGGTTACCTAATGGGCACTTGGACTATGCAGGTAACCTAGCGGCACTTGGACTGTCTAGGTTACCTAGCGGGCACTTGGACTAAGTACGTTCCCTAGCGAGCACTTGGATTATCTAGGTTACTTAGCGGACACTTGGACTATGTACGTTCCCTAGCGGGCACTTGGACTATCTAAGTTAAGTAACGGGCACTTGGACTATCTAGGCTAAATAGCGGGCACTTGGACTATGTAGGTTACCTATTGGGCACTCGGACTATGTACGTTCCCTAGCGGGCACTTGGACTATCTAGGTTACCTAGCGGGCCCTTGGACTATGTACGTTCCCTAGCGGGCACTTGAACTATTTAGGTTACCTAGCGAGCACTTGGACTATCTAGGTTAACTAAGGGGCACTTGGACTATCTAGGTTACCTAGAGGGCCCTTGGACTATGTACGTTCCCTAGCGGCACTTGAACTATCTATGAAAACTAGCGGGCACTTGGATTTTGAAGGTTACCTAGCGGGCATTTGGACTATGTAGGATCCCTAGTGGGCACTTGAACTATGTAGGTTACCTAGCGGGCACTTAGACTATCTAGGTTAACTAAGGGGCACCAGGACTATCTAGGTTACCTAGCGGGCACTTGAAATATGTAGGTTACCTAGCAGGCACTTGGACTATCTAGGTTACCTAGCGGGCACTTGAACTATCTACGATACCTAGCGGGTATTTGGACAATGTCGGTTTAACTAGCGGGCTGTTGGACAATCTAGGTTACCTAGTGGACACTTGGACCATCTAGGTTAACTAACGGGCACTTGGACTATGTAGGTTCCCTAGTGGGCACTTGGACTATGTAGGTTCCCGAGCGGGCACTTGGACTATCTTAGTTCCCTAAAGGGCACTTTGATTATGTAGGTTCCCTAGCGGGCACTTGGACTATGTAGGTTCACTAGCAGGCACTGGGATTATCTAGGTTACCTTGCTGGCACTTGGACTATCTAGGTTAACTAACGGGCACTTGGACTATCTAGGTTATCTAGCGGGCCCTTGTACTATGTAGGTTAATAGCGGGCCCTTGGACTATCTAGGTTACCTAGCGGGCACTTGGACTATCTTAGTTCCCTAAAGGGCACTTGGACTATATAGTTTACTTAGCAGGCACTTGGACTATGTAGGTTAACTAGCGGGCACTTGGACTATCTAGGTTACCTAGCGGGCACTTGGACTATGTACGTTCCCTAGTGGGCACTTGGGCTGTCTATGTTACCTAGCGGGCACTTGGACTATGTAGGTTAACGAACGGGCACTTGGACTATGTAGGTAACCTAATGGTCACTTGGACTGTCTAGGTTACCTAGCGGGCACTTGGACTATGTAGGTTAACTAGCGGGCTCTTGGTCTAAGTAGGTTAACTAGCAGGCCCTTTGACTATGTAAGTTAAATAGAGGGCACTTGGACGATCCTAGTTAACTAGCGGGCACTTGGACTATCTAGGTTAACTAGCGGGCACTTGGAATATCTAGGTTAACTAGCAGGCACTTGGACTATGTAGGTTACCTAGCGGACACTTGGAATATCTAGGTTAACTAGCGGGCACTTGGACTATCTAGGTTAACTAGCGGGCCCTTGGACTATCTAGGTTGACTAGCGGGCACTTGTATTATCTAGGTTAACTAGCGGGCACTTGCACTACGTAGGTTACCTAGCGGGCACATGGACTATGTAGGTTACCTAGCCCGCACTTGGACTATGTAGGTTAACTATAAGGCACTTGGACTATCAAGGTTACCTAGCGGGCTCTTGGACTATGTAGGTTACCAGCGGGCACTTGGACTGTCTAGGTTAACGAACGTGCACCTGGACTATGTAGGTAACCTAGTGGGCACTTGGACTGTCTAGGTTACCTAGCAGGCACTAGGACTATCTAGGTTAATGAACGGACACTTGGACTATGTAGGTAACCTAGCGGGAACATGGACTGTCTAGGTTACATAGCGGGCACTTGGAGTATCTAGGTTAACGAACGGGCACTTGGACTATGTAGGTTAGCTAACAGGCACTTTAACTATCTAGGTTACCTAGCAGGCACTTGGAATATGTAGGTTACCTAGCGGACACTTGGACAATCTAGGTTAACTAGCGCGCACTTGGACTATCTAGGTTAACTAGCGTGCACTTGGACTATATTAGTTACCCAGCGGGCACATGGACTATGTAGGTTACCTAGCGTGCCCTTGGACTATCTAGGTTAACTAGCGTGCACTTGGACTATATTAGTTACCCAGCGGGCACTTGGACTATTTAGGTTACCTAGCGGGCACTTGGACTATCTAGGTTACCAGCGGGCACTTGGACTATCTAGCTTAACGAACGTGCACTTGGACTATGTATGTAAACTAGCGGGCACTTGGACTGTCTAGGTTACCTAGCGGGCACTTGGACTATATAGGTTAACGAACGGGCACTTGGACTATGTAGGTTAACTAGAGGACACTTGGACTATCTAGGTTAGCTAACGAGCAATTGGACTATCAAGGTCACCTAACGGGCACTTGGACTATGTAGGTTACCTGGCGGGCACTTGGACTATATTGGTTACCTAGCAGGCAGTTTGACTATCTAGGTTAACTAAAGGGCACTTGGACTATGTATGTTGCCTAGCGAGCAATGGACTATGTAGGTTCCCTAGCAGGCGCTTGGACTTTGTAGGTTCCCTAGCGGGCACTTGGACTATCTAGGTTAACTAGCAGTCACTCGGACTATGTAGGTAACCTAGCGGGAACTTGCACTATCTAGGTTACCTAGCGGGCACTTGGACTATCTAGGTTAACGAACGGGCACTTGGACTATCTAGGTTACCTAGCGGACACTTGTACTATGTAGGTTAAATAGCGGACACTTGGACGATCTAGGTTAAATAGCGGGCATTTGGACTATATAGGTTACCTAATGGGCAATTGAAATATTTAGGTTACCTAGCAGGCACTTGGACTATCTCGGTTACCTAGCGGGCACTTGAACTACCTACGTTACCTAGCGGGTACTTGGACTATGTACGTTCCCTAGTGGGCAGTTAGACTATGTAGGTTCCCTAGCGGCACTTGGACTATCTTAGTTCCCTCAAGGGCACTTGTACTATGTAGGTTCCCTGGCGGGCACTTGGACTATGTAGGTTCAGTAGCGGGCACTTTGACTATCTAGGTTAACTAGCGGGCACTTGGACTATGTAGGTTAACTAGCGGACACTTGCACTATGTAGTTACCTAGCGGGCACTTGGACTATGTAGGTTAACTAGCATGCCCTTGGACTATCTAGGTTACCTAGCAGGCACTTGGACTATGTATCTTAACTAGTGGGCACTTGCACTCTCTAGGTTACCTAGCGGGCACTTGGACTATGTACCTTCCCTAGCGGGCACTTGGAGTATCTATGTTAACTAGCGGGCACTTGGACTATGTAGGTTACCTAGCGTACACTTGCACTATATAGGTTACCTAGCGGGCACTTGGACTATGTAGGTTAACTGTAGGACGCTTGGACGATCTAGGTTAACAAGTGGGCCCTTGGATTATGTAGGTTAACTAGCCGGCACTTGGATGATCTAGGTTAACTAGCGGGCACTTGGACGATCTAGGTTAACCAGCGGGCACGTGGACTATCAAAGTTAACAAGCGAGCCTTTGGACTATGTAGGTTAACTAGCGGGCCCTTGGACTATCTAGGTTACCTAGATAGCACTGGGACTATATAGGTTCCCTAGCGGGCTCTTGGACTATCTAGGTTAACGAACGGGCACTTGGACTATGCAGGTAACCTAGCCGGCACTAGGACTGTCTAGGTTACATAGCGGGCACTTGGACTTCTAGGTTAATGAATGGGCATTTGGACTATGTAGGTTGCCTAGCGAGCACTTGGACTATCTAGGTTAGGTAACGGGCAGTTGGACTATCTAGGTTATCTAGCGGGAACTTGGACAATGTAGGTTACCAAGCGGGCACTTGTACTATCTAGGTTACCTAACGGGCACTTGGACTATGCAGGTAACCTAGCGGCACTTGGACTGTCTAGGTTACCTAGCGGGCACTTGGACTAAGTACGTTCCCTAGCGAGCACTTGGATTATCTAGGTTACCTAGCGGACACTTGGACTATGTACGTTCCCTAGCGGGCCCTTGGACTATCTAAGTTAACTAACGGGCACTTGGACTATCTAGGCTAAATAGCGGGCACTTGGACTATGTAGATTACCTAGTGGGCACTCGGACTATGTACGTTCCCTAGCCGGCACTTGGACTATCTAGGTTACCTAGCGGGCCCTTGGACTATCTAGGTTACCTAATGGGCACTTGGACTATGCAGGTAACCTAGCGGCACTTGGACTGTCTAGGTTACCTAGCGGGCACTTGGACTAAGTACGTTCCCTAGCGAGCACTTGGATTATCTAGGTTACTTAGCGGACACTTGGACTATGTACGTTCCCTAGCGGGCACTTGGACTATCTAAGTTAAGTAACGGGCACTTGGACTATCTAGGCTAAATAGCGGGCACTTGGACTATGTAGGTTACCTATTGGGCACTCGGACTATGTACGTTCCCTAGCGGGCACTTGGACTATCTAGGTTACCTAGCGGGCCCTTGGACTATGTACGTTCCCTAGCGGGCACTTGAACTATTTAGGTTACCTAGCGAGCACTTGGACTATCTAGGTTAACTAAGGGGCACTTGGACTATCTAGGTTACCTAGAGGGCCCTTGGACTATGTACGTTCCCTAGCGGCACTTGAACTATCTATGAAAACTAGCGGGCACTTGGATTTTGAAGGTTACCTAGCGGGCATTTGGACTATGTAGGATCCCTAGTGGGCACTTGAACTATGTAGGTTACCTAGCGGGCACTTAGACTATCTAGGTTAACTAAGGGGCACCAGGACTATCTAGGTTACCTAGCGGGCACTTGAAATATGTAGGTTACCTAGCAGGCACTTGGACTATCTAGGTTACCTAGCGGGCACTTGAACTATCTACGATACCTAGCGGGTATTTGGACAATGTCGGTTTAACTAGCGGGCTGTTGGACAATCTAGGTTACCTAGTGGACACTTGGACCATCTAGGTTAACTAACGGGCACTTGGACTATGTAGGTTCCCTAGTGGGCACTTGGACTATGTAGGTTCCCGAGCGGGCACTTGGACTATCTTAGTTCCCTAAAGGGCACTTTGATTATGTAGGTTCCCTAGCGGGCACTTGGACTATGTAGGTTCACTAGCAGGCACTGGGATTATCTAGGTTACCTTGCTGGCACTTGGACTATCTAGGTTAACTAACGGGCACTTGGACTATCTAGGTTATCTAGCGGGCCCTTGTACTATGTAGGTTAATAGCGGGCCCTTGGACTATCTAGGTTACCTAGCGGGCACTTGGACTATCTTAGTTCCCTAAAGGGCACTTGGACTATATAGTTTACTTAGCAGGCACTTGGACTATGTAGGTTAACTAGCGGGCACTTGGACTATCTAGGTTACCTAGCGGGCACTTGGACTATGTACGTTCCCTAGTGGGCACTTGGGCTGTCTATGTTACCTAGCGGGCACTTGGACTATGTAGGTTAACGAACGGGCACTTGGACTATGTAGGTAACCTAATGGTCACTTGGACTGTCTAGGTTACCTAGCGGGCACTTGGACTATGTAGGTTAACTAGCGGGCTCTTGGTCTAAGTAGGTTAACTAGCAGGCCCTTTGACTATGTAAGTTAAATAGAGGGCACTTGGACGATCCTAGTTAACTAGCGGGCACTTGGACTATCTAGGTTAACTAGCGGGCACTTGGAATATCTAGGTTAACTAGCAGGCACTTGGACTATGTAGGTTACCTAGCGGACACTTGGAATATCTAGGTTAACTAGCGGGCACTTGGACTATCTAGGTTAACTAGCGGGCCCTTGGACTATCTAGGTTGACTAGCGGGCACTTGTATTATCTAGGTTAACTAGCGGGCACTTGCACTACGTAGGTTACCTAGCGGGCACATGGACTATGTAGGTTACCTAGCGGGCACTTGGACTATCTAGGTTACCTAGCCCGCACTTGGACTATGTAGGTTAACTATAAGGCACTTGGACTATCAAGGTTACCTAGCGGGCTCTTGGACTATGTAGGTTACCAGCGGGCACTTGGACTGTCTAGGTTAACGAACGTGCACCTGGACTATGTAGGTAACCTAGTGGGCACTTGGACTGTCTAGGTTACCTAGCAGGCACTAGGACTATCTAGGTTAATGAACGGACACTTGGACTATGTAGGTAACCTAGCGGGAACATGGACTGTCTAGGTTACATAGCGGGCACTTGGAGTATCTAGGTTAACGAACGGGCACTTGGACTATGTAGGTTAGCTAACAGGCACTTTAACTATCTAGGTTACCTAGCAGGCACTTGGAATATGTAGGTTACCTAGCGGACACTTGGACAATCTAGGTTAACTAGCGCGCACTTGGACTATCTAGGTTAACTAGCGTGCCCTTGGACTATCTAGGTTAACTAGCGTGCACTTGGACTATATTAGTTACCCAGCGGGCACATGGACTATGTAGGTTACCTAGCGTGCCCTTGGACTATCTAGGTTAACTAGCGTGCACTTGGACTATATTAGTTACCCAGCGGGCACTTGGACTATTTAGGTTACCTAGCGGGCACTTGGACTATCTAGGTTACCAGCAGGCACTTGGACTATCTAGCTTAACGAACGTGCACTTGGACTATGTATGTAAACTAGCGGGCACTTGGACTGTCTAGGTTACCTAGCGGGCACTTGGACTATATAGGTTAACGAACGGGCACTTGGACTATGTAGGTTAACTAGAGGACACTTGGACTATCTAGGTTAGCTAACGGGCAATTGGACTATCAAGGTTACCTAACGGGCACTTGGACTATGTAGGTTTCCTGGCGGGCACTTGGACTATATTGGTTACCTAGCAGGCAGTTTGACTATCTAGGTTAACTAAAGGGCACTTGGACTATGTAGGTTGCCTAGCGAGCAATGGACTATGTAGGTTCCCTAGCAGGCGCTTGGACTTTGTAGGTTCCCTAGCGGTTACTTGGACTGTCTAGGTTAACTAGCGGGCAATTGGACTGTCTAGGTGACGTAGCGGGCACTTGGACTATGTAGTTTACCTAGCGGGCACTTGGACTATATACGTTCCCTAGCGGGCACTTGGGCTATCTACGTTACCTAGCGGGCACTTGGACTATGTAGGTTAACGAACGGGCACTTGGACTATGTAGGTAACCTAGTGGTCACTTGGACTGTCTAGGTTACCTAGCGCGTACTTGGACTATCTAGGTTAACTAGCGGTCCCTTGGACTATGTAGGTTAACTAGCGGACACTGCACTATGTAGGTTACCTAGTGGGCACTTGGACTATGTAGGTTACCTAGCGGGCACTTGGACTATGTAGGTTAACTAGCGGGCACTTGCATTATCTAGGTTAACTAACAGGCACTTGGACTATGTATGTTTCAGAGCGGGAAATTAGATTATGTAGGTTCCCTAGCGGGCACTTGGACTATCTAGGTTCCCTAAAGGGCACTTGGACTATGTAGGTTAACTAGCGGACAATTGGATGATCTAGGTTAACTAGCGCGTACTTGGACTATCTAGGTTACCTAGCGGTCCCTTGGACTACGTAGGTTTACTAGCGGACACTTGCACTATGTAGGTTACCTAAAGGGCACTTGGACTATCTAGGTTAACTAGCGAGCACTTGGACTATGTAGGTTAACTAGCGGACACTTACACTATGTAGGTTACCTAGTGGGCTCTTGGACTATGTAGGTTAACTAGCAGGCCCTTGGACTATCTAGGTGACCTAGCAGGCACTTGGACTATGTAGGTTAACTAGCGGGCGCTTGCACTATGTAGGTTACCTAGCGGGCTCTTGGACTATGTAGGTTAACTAGCAGGCCCTTGGACTATCTAGGTATCCTAGCAGGCACTTGGACTATGTAGGTTAACTAGCGGGCACTTGCACTCTCTAGTTTATCTAGCGGGCACTTGGACTATGTACCTTCCCTAGCGGGCACTTGGACTATCTATGTTAACTAGCGGGCACTTGGACTATGTAGGTTGCCTAGCGGGCACTTGGATGATCTAGGTTAGGTAACGGGCACTTGGACTATCTAGGTTAGCTAACAGGAACTTGGACTATCTAGGTTACCTAGCGGGCAATAGGACTATGTAGGTTACCTAGCGGGAACTTGGACAATCTAGGTTACCAGCGGGCACTTGGACTATCTAGGTTAACGAACGAGCACTTGGACTATGTAGGTTAACTAGCGGACACTTGGACTATCTAGGTTAGCTAACGGGCAATTGGACTATCAAGGTTACCTAACGGGCACTTGGACTATGTAGGTTACCTAGCGGGCACTTGGACTATGTAGGTTAACTAGCGCACACTTGGACTATCTAGGTTACCTAGCGGGCACTTGGACTATATACGTTCCCTAGCGGGCATTGGGCTATCTACGTTACCTAGAGGGCACTTGGACTATCTAGGTTAACGAACGGGCACTTGGACTATGTAGGTAACCTAGTGGTCACTTGGACTGTCTAGGTTACCTAGCGGGCACTTGGACTATGTAGGTTAACTAGCGGACAATTGGACGATCTAGGTTAACTAACAGGCACTTGGACTATGTATGTTCCAGAGCGGGCAATGAGATTATGTAGGTTCGCTAGCGGGCACTTGGACTATCTAGGTTCCCTAAAGGGCACTTGGACTATGTAAGTTAACTAGAGGACAATTGGACGATCTAGGTTAACTAGCGCGTACTTGGACTATCTAGGTTAACTAGCGGTCCCTTGGACTACGTAGGTTAACTAGCGCACACTTGGACTATCTAGGTTAACTAGCGGGCCCTTGGTCTATGTAGGTTAACTAGCAGGCCCTTGGACTATGTAAGTTAACTAGAGGGCACTTGGACGATACTGGTTAACTAGCGGGCACTTGGACTATCTAGGTTAACTAGCGGGCACTTGGACTATCTAGGTTAACTAGCGGGCACTTGGGCAATGTAGGTTCCCTAGTGGGCATTTGGACTATATAGGTTACCTAGCGGGCACTTGGACTATGTAGGTTAACTAGCGAGCACTTGGATTATCTAGGTTAACTAACAGGCACTTGGACTATGTATGTTCCAGAGCGGGCAATTAGATTATGTAGGTTCCCTAGCGGGCACTTGGACTATCTAGGTTCCCTAAAAGGCACTTGGACTATGTAGGTTAACTAGCGGACAATTGGATGATCTAGGTTAACTAGTGCATACTTGGACTATCTAGGTTACCTAGCGGTCCCTTGGACTACGTAGGTTAACTAGCGGACACTTGCACTATGTAGGTTACCTGGCGGGCACTTGGACTATCTAGGTTAACTAGCGGGCACTTGGACTATGTAGGTTAACTAGCGGACACTTGCACTATGTAGGTTACCTAGTGGGCTCTTGGACTTTGTAGGTTAACTAGCAGGCCCTTGGACTATCTAGGTTACCTAGCAGGCACTTGTACTATGTAGGTTAACTAGCGGGCACTTGCACTCTCTAGTTTACCTAGCGGGCACTTGGACTATGTACCTTCCCTAGCGGGCACTTGGATTATCTATGTTAACTAGCGGGCACATGGACTATGTAGGTTGCCTAGCGGGCACTTGGACGATCTAGGTTAGGTAACGGGCACTTGGACTATCTAGGTTACCTAGCAGGCAGTTTGACTATCTAGGTTAACTAAAGGGCACTTGGACTATGTAGGTTGCCTAGCGAGCAATGGACTATGTAGGTTCCCTAGCAGGCGCTTGGACTTTGTAGGTTCCCTAGCGGTTACTTGGACTGTCTAGGTTAACTAGCGGGCAATTGGACTGTCTAGGTGACGTAGCGGGCACTTGGACTATGTAGTTTACCTAGCGGGCACTTGGACTATATACGTTCCCTAGCGGGCACTTGGGCTATCTACGTTACCTAGCAGGCACTTGGACTATGTAGGTTAACGAACGGGCACTTGGACTATGTAGGTAACCTAGTGGTCACTTGGACTGTCTAGGTTACCTAGCGCGTACTTGGACTATCTAGGTTAACTAGCGGTCCCTTGGACTATGTAGGTTAACTAGCGGACACTGCACTATGTAGGTTACCTAGTGGGCACTTGGACTATGTAGGTTACCTAGCGGGCACTTGGACTATGTAGGTTAACTAGCGGGCACTTGCATTATCTAGGTTAACTAACAGGCACTTGGACTATGTATGTTTCAGAGCGGGAAATTAGATTATGTAGGTTCCCTAGCGGGCACTTGGACTATCTAGGTTCCCTAAAGGGCACTTGGACTATGTAGGTTAACTAGCGGACAATTGGATGATCTAGGTTAACTAGCGCGTACTTGGACTATCTAGGTTACCTAGCGGTCCCTTGGACTACGTAGGTTTACTAGCGGACACTTGCACTATGTAGGTTACCTAAAGGGCACTTGGACTATCTAGGTTAACTAGCGAGCACTTGGACTATGTAGGTTAACTAGCGGACACTTACACTATGTAGGTTACCTAGTGGGCTCTTGGACTATGTAGGTTAACTAGCAGGCCCTTGGACTATCTAGGTGACCTAGCAGGCACTTGGACTATGTAGGTTAACTAGCGGGCGCTTGCACTATGTAGGTTACCTAGCGGGCTCTTGGACTATGTAGGTTAACTAGCAGGCCCTTGGACTATCTAGGTATCCTAGCAGGCACTTGGACTATGTAGGTTAACTAGCGGGCACTTGCACTCTCTAGTTTATCTAGCGGGCACTTGGACTATGTACCTTCCCTAGCGGGCACTTGGACTATCTATGTTAACTAGCGGGCACTTGGACTATGTAGGTTGCCTAGCGGGCACTTGGATGATCTAGGTTAGGTAACGGGCACTTGGACTATCTAGGTTAGCTAACAGGAACTTGGACTATCTAGGTTACCTAGCGGGCAATAGGACTATGTAGGTTACCTAGCGGGAACTTGGACAATCTAGGTTACCAGCGGGCACTTGGACTATCTAGGTTAACGAACGAGCACTTGGACTATGTAGGTTAACTAGCGGACACTTGGACTATCTAGGTTAGCTAACGGGCAATTGGACTATCAAGGTTACCTAACGGGCACTTGGACTATGTAGGTTACCTAGCGGGCACTTGGACTATGTAGGTTAACTAGCGCACACTTGGACTATCTAGGTTACCTAGCGGGCACTTGGACTATATACGTTCCCTAGCGGGCATTGGGCTATCTACGTTACCTAGAGGGCACTTGGACTATCTAGGTTAACGAACGGGCACTTGGACTATGTAGGTAACCTAGTGGTCACTTGGACTGTCTAGGTTACCTAGCGGGCACTTGGACTATGTAGGTTAACTAGCGGACAATTGGACGATCTAGGTTAACTAACAGGCACTTGGACTATGTATGTTCCAGAGCGGGCAATGAGATTATGTAGGTTCGCTAGCGGGCACTTGGACTATCTAGGTTCCCTAAAGGGCACTTGGACTATGTAAGTTAACTAGAGGACAATTGGACGATCTAGGTTAACTAGCGCGTACTTGGACTATCTAGGTTAACTAGCGGTCCCTTGGACTACGTAGGTTAACTAGCGCACACTTGGACTATCTAGGTTAACTAGCGGGCCCTTGGTCTATGTAGGTTAACTAGCAGGCCCTTGGACTATGTAAGTTAACTAGAGGGCACTTGGACGATACTGGTTAACTAGCGGGCACTTGGACTATCTAGGTTAACTAGCGGGCACTTGGACTATCTAGGTTAACTAGCGGGCACTTGGGCAATGTAGGTTCCCTAGTGGGCATTTGGACTATATAGGTTACCTAGCGGGCACTTGGACTATGTAGGTTAACTAGCGAGCACTTGGATTATCTAGGTTAACTAACAGGCACTTGGACTATGTATGTTCCAGAGCGGGCAATTAGATTATGTAGGTTCCCTAGCGGGCACTTGGACTATCTAGGTTCCCTAAAAGGCACTTGGACTATGTAGGTTAACTAGCGGACAATTGGATGATCTAGGTTAACTAGTGCATACTTGGACTATCTAGGTTACCTAGCGGTCCCTTGGACTACGTAGGTTAACTAGCGGACACTTGCACTATGTAGGTTACCTGGCGGGCACTTGGACTATCTAGGTTAACTAGCGGGCACTTGGACTATGTAGGTTAACTAGCGGACACTTGCACTATGTAGGTTACCTAGTGGGCTCTTGGACTTTGTAGGTTAACTAGCAGGCCCTTGGACTATCTAGGTTACCTAGCAGGCACTTGTACTATGTAGGTTAACTAGCGGGCACTTGCACTCTCTAGTTTACCTAGCGGGCACTTGGACTATGTACCTTCCCTAGCGGGCACTTGGATTATCTATGTTAACTAGCGGGCACATGGACTATGTAGGTTGCCTAGCGGGCACTTGGACGATCTAGGTTAGGTAACGGGCACTTGGACTATCTAGGTTACCTAGCAGGCACTTTGACTATCTAGGTTAACTAACGGGCACTTGGACTATGTAGGTTCCCTAGCGGGCGCTTGGACTATGTACGTTCCCTAGCGGTTACTTGGACTGTCTAGGTTAACTAGCGGGCAATTAGACTGTCTAGGTTACCTAGTGGGCACTTGGACTATGTAGTTTACCTAGCATGCACTTGGACTATGTAGGTTAACTAGCGCACACTTGGACTATCTAGGTTACCTAGCGGGCACTTGGACTATATACGTTCCCTAGCGGGCATTGGGCTATCTACGTTAACTAGCGGGCACTTGGACTATCTAGGTTATCTAACGGGTACTTGGACTATCTAGGTTACCTAGCGGGCACTTGGACTATGTAGGTTACCTAACGGGCACTTGGACTATGCAGGTAACCTAGCGGGCACTTTGAATGTCTAGGTTACATAGCGGGCACTTGGACTTCTAGGTTAACGAACGGGTATTCGGACTATGTAGGTTGCCTAGCGGGCACTTGGACGATCTAGGTTATGTAACGGGCCCTTGACTATCTAGGTTACCTTGCGGGAACTTTGACTATGTAGGTTGCCTAGCGGGCACTTGGACTCTCTAGTTTACCTAACAGGCACTTGGACTATGTAGGTTAACTAGCGGACAATTGGATGATCTAGGTTAACTAGTGCATACTTGGACTATCTAGGTTACCTAGCGGTCCCTTGGACTACGTAGGTTAACTAGCGGACACTTGCACTATGTAGGTTACCTGGCGGGCACTTGGACTATCTAGGTTAACTAGCGGGCACTTGGACTATGTAGGTTAACTAGCGGACACTTGCACTATGTAGGTTACCTAGTGGGCTCTTGGACTTTGTAGGTTAACTAGCAGGCCCTTGGACTATCTAGGTTACCTAGCAGGCACTTGTACTATGTAGGTTAACTAGCGGGCACTTGCACTCTCTAGTTTACCTAGCGGGCACTTGGACTATGTACCTTCCCTAGCGGGCACTTGGATTATCTAGGTTAACTAGCGGGCACATGGACTATGTAGGTTGCCTAGCGGGCACTTGGACGATCTAGGTTAGGTAACGGGCACTTGGACTATCTAGGTTACCTAGCAGGCAGTTTGACTATCTAGGTTAACTAAAGGGCACTTGGACTATGTAGGTTGCCTAGCGAGCAATGGACTATGTAGGTTCCCTAGCAGGCGCTTGGACTTTGTAGGTTCCCTAGCGGTTACTTGGACTGTCTAGGTTAACTAGCGGGCAATTGGACTGTCTAGGTGACGTAGCGGGCACTTGGACTATGTAGTTTACCTAGCGGGCACTTGGACTATATACGTTCCCTAGCGGGCACTTGGGCTATCTACGTTACCTAGCAGGCACTTGGACTATGTAGGTTAACGAACGGGCACTTGGACTATGTAGGTAACCTAGTGGTCACTTGGACTGTCTAGGTTACCTAGCGCGTACTTGGACTATCTAGGTTAACTAGCGGTCCCTTGGACTATGTAGGTTAACTAGCGGACACTGCACTATGTAGGTTACCTAGTGGGCACTTGGACTATGTAGGTTACCTAGCGGGCACTTGGACTATGTAGGTTAACTAGCGGGCACTTGCATTATCTAGGTTAACTAACAGGCACTTGGACTATGTATGTTTCAGAGCGGGAAATTAGATTATGTAGGTTCCCTAGCGGGCACTTGGACTATCTAGGTTCCCTAAAGGGCACTTGGACTATGTAGGTTAACTAGCGGACAATTGGATGATCTAGGTTAACTAGCGCGTACTTGGACTATCTAGGTTACCTAGCGGTCCCTTGGACTACGTAGGTTTACTAGCGGACACTTGCACTATGTAGGTTACCTAAAGGGCACTTGGACTATCTAGGTTAACTAGCGAGCACTTGGACTATGTAGGTTAACTAGCGGACACTTACACTATGTAGGTTACCTAGTGGGCTCTTGGACTATGTAGGTTAACTAGCAGGCCCTTGGACTATCTAGGTGACCTAGCAGGCACTTGGACTATGTAGGTTAACTAGCGGGCGCTTGCACTATGTAGGTTACCTAGCGGGCTCTTGGACTATGTAGGTTAACTAGCAGGCCCTTGGACTATCTAGGTATCCTAGCAGGCACTTGGACTATGTAGGTTAACTAGCGGGCACTTGCACTCTCTAGTTTATCTAGCGGGCACTTGGACTATGTACCTTCCCTAGCGGGCACTTGGACTATCTATGTTAACTAGCGGGCACTTGGACTATGTAGGTTGCCTAGCGGGCACTTGGATGATCTAGGTTAGGTAACGGGCACTTGGACTATCTAGGTTAGCTAACAGGAACTTGGACTATCTAGGTTACCTAGCGGGCAATAGGACTATGTAGGTTACCTAGCGGGAACTTGGACAATCTAGGTTACCAGCGGGCACTTGGACTATCTAGGTTAACGAACGAGCACTTGGACTATGTAGGTTAACTAGCGGACACTTGGACTATCTAGGTTAGCTAACGGGCAATTGGACTATCAAGGTTACCTAACGGGCACTTGGACTATGTAGGTTACCTAGCGGGCACTTGGACTATGTAGGTTAACTAGCGCACACTTGGACTATCTAGGTTACCTAGCGGGCACTTGGACTATATACGTTCCCTAGCGGGCATTGGGCTATCTACGTTACCTAGAGGGCACTTGGACTATCTAGGTTAACGAACGGGCACTTGGACTATGTAGGTAACCTAGTGGTCACTTGGACTGTCTAGGTTACCTAGCGGGCACTTGGACTATGTAGGTTAACTAGCGGACAATTGGACGATCTAGGTTAACTAACAGGCACTTGGACTATGTATGTTCCAGAGCGGGCAATGAGATTATGTAGGTTCGCTAGCGGGCACTTGGACTATCTAGGTTCCCTAAAGGGCACTTGGACTATGTAAGTTAACTAGAGGACAATTGGACGATCTAGGTTAACTAGCGCGTACTTGGACTATCTAGGTTAACTAGCGGTCCCTTGGACTACGTAGGTTAACTAGCGCACACTTGGACTATCTAGGTTAACTAGCGGGCCCTTGGTCTATGTAGGTTAACTAGCAGGCCCTTGGACTATGTAAGTTAACTAGAGGGCACTTGGACGATACTGGTTAACTAGCGGGCACTTGGACTATCTAGGTTAACTAGCGGGCACTTGGACTATCTAGGTTAACTAGCGGGCACTTGGGCAATGTAGGTTCCCTAGTGGGCATTTGGACTATATAGGTTACCTAGCGGGCACTTGGACTATGTAGGTTAACTAGCGAGCACTTGGATTATCTAGGTTAACTAACAGGCACTTGGACTATGTATGTTCCAGAGCGGGCAATTAGATTATGTAGGTTCCCTAGCGGGCACTTGGACTATCTAGGTTCCCTAAAAGGCACTTGGACTATGTAGGTTAACTAGCGGACAATTGGATGATCTAGGTTAACTAGTGCATACTTGGACTATCTAGGTTACCTAGCGGTCCCTTGGACTACGTAGGTTAACTAGCGGACACTTGCACTATGTAGGTTACCTGGCGGGCACTTGGACTATCTAGGTTAACTAGCGGGCACTTGGACTATGTAGGTTAACTAGCGGACACTTGCACTATGTAGGTTACCTAGTGGGCTCTTGGACTTTGTAGGTTAACTAGCAGGCCCTTGGACTATCTAGGTTACCTAGCAGGCACTTGTACTATGTAGGTTAACTAGCGGGCACTTGCACTCTCTAGTTTACCTAGCGGGCACTTGGACTATGTACCTTCCCTAGCGGGCACTTGGATTATCTATGTTAACTAGCGGGCACATGGACTATGTAGGTTGCCTAGCGGGCACTTGGACGATCTAGGTTAGGTAACGGGCACTTGGACTATCTAGGTTACCTAGCAGGCACTTTGACTATCTAGGTTAACTAACGGGCACTTGGACTATGTAGGTTCCCTAGCGGGCGCTTGGACTATGTACGTTCCCTAGCGGTTACTTGGACTGTCTAGGTTAACTAGCGGGCAATTAGACTGTCTAGGTTACCTAGTGGGCACTTGGACTATGTAGTTTACCTAGCATGCACTTGGACTATGTAGGTTAACTAGCGCACACTTGGACTATCTAGGTTACCTAGCGGGCACTTGGACTATATACGTTCCCTAGCGGGCATTGGGCTATCTACGTTAACTAGCGGGCACTTGGACTATCTAGGTTATCTAACGGGTACTTGGACTATCTAGGTTACCTAGCGGGCACTTGGACTATGTAGGTTACCTAACGGGCACTTGGACTATGCAGGTAACCTAGCGGGCACTTTGAATGTCTAGGTTACATAGCGGGCACTTGGACTTCTAGGTTAACGAACGGGCATTCGGACTATGTAGGTTGCCTAGCGGGCACTTGGACGATCTAGGTTATGTAACGGGCCCTTGACTATCTAGGTTACCTTGCGGGAACTTTGACTATGTAGGTTGCCTAGCGGGCACTTGGACTCTCTAGGTTACCTAACGGGCACTTGGACTATGTAGGTTAACTAGCGGACACTGGGACAATCTAGGTTAACTAGCGGGAACTTGGAATATGTAGGTTAATTAAGGGGCCCTTCGACTATGTAGGTTAACTAGCGGGAAATTGGACTATCTAGGTTACCTAGCGGGCACTTGGTCTATGTACAAACCCTAGCGGTCACTTGGATTATCTGGGTTACCTAGCAGGCACTTGGAATATGTACGTCCCCTAGTGGGCACTTGGACTATCTAGGTTAACTAACGGGCACTAGGACTATCTAGGTTAACAAACGGGCACTTGGTCTATCTAGGTTACCTAGCGGGCACTTGGACTATGTAGGTCAACTAGCGGGCCCTTGGACTATCTAGGTTAGTTAACGGGCATATGGATTATGTAGGTTAACTAGCGGACACTTGGACGATCTAGGTTAACTAGCGGGCCGTATCACTATGTAGGTTAACTAGCGGGCCTTTGGACTATGTAGGTTAACTAGCGGGCACTTGGATTATCTAAGTTACCTGGCGGGCACTTGAACTATGTAGGTTAACTAGTGGGCCCTTAGACTATCGTGGTTAGCTAATGGTCAATTGGACTATGTAGGTTAATTAGCGGGTACTTGGACTATGTAGGTTCCCTAGCGGGCACTTGGACTATATAGATTACCTAGCGGGCACTTGGACTTTGTAGGTTACCTAGCGGGCACTTGGATTATCTAGGTTACCTAGCGGGCACTTGGATGATACAGGTTCCCTAGCCAGCACTAAGACTATTGGTTCCCTAAAGGGCACTTGGACTATGTAGGTTCCATAGTGGGCACTTGGACTATGTAGGTTCCCTATCGGGCACTTGGACTATATAGGTTTCTATCGGGCACTTAGACTATATAGGTTAACTAGCGGGCACATGGGCTATCTAGGTTACCTAGCGGGCACTTGTTCTATGTACATACCCTACCGGGCACTTGGACTATGTATGTCCCCTAGAGGGCACTTGGAATATCGAGGTTAACTAAAGGGCACTAGGACTATCTAGTTTAACTAGCGGGCACTAGGTCTATCTAGGTTACATAGCCCCCACTTGGACTATCTAGGTTAGCTAACAGGCACTTGGACTATCTATGATCCCTAGCGGGCACTTGTACTATCTAGGTTACCTAGTTGGCACTTGGACTATGTAGGTCAACTAGCGGGCCCTTGGACTATCTAGGTTAGCTAACGGGCACTTGGACTATCTAGGTTACCTAACGGGCACTTGGATTATTTAGGTTCCCTAGCGGGCACTTAGACTATGTAGGTTACCTTGCGAGCACTTGGACTATATAGGTTCCCTAACGGGCACTTGGACTATGTAGGTTCCCTAGCGGTCACGTGGACTATGTAGGCTCCCTAGAAGGCACTTGGACTATGTAGGTTACCTATCGGGCACTTTGACTATGTAGGTTAACTAGCGGGCACTTGGACTATCCAGGTTACGAAGCGGGCACTTGGACTATGTAGTTTACCAAAAGGGCACTTGGACTATCTAGGTTAACGAATGGACACTTGGACTACATAGGTAACCTAGCGGGCAATTGGACTGTCTAGGTTACATAGCGGGCAATTGGCCTATCTAGGTTAACGAAAGGGCACTTGGACTATGTAGGTTAGCTAACAGGCACTTAGACTATCTAGGTTACCTAGCAGGCACTTGGACTATGTAGGTTACCTAGCGGGCCCTTGGACGATCTAGGGTAACTAGCGGGCACTTGGACTATCTAGTTTAACCAGCGGGCCCTTGGACTATCTAGGTTACCTAGCGGGCACTTGGACTATCTAGGTTACCTAGCGGGCACTTGGACTATCTAGGTTACCTAGCGGGCACTTGGACTATGTAGGTTAACTAGAAGGCACTTGGACTATCAAGGTTACCTAGCGGGCTCTTGGACTATGTAGGTTAACTAGAAGGCACTTGGACTATCAAGGTTACCTAGCGGGCTCTTGGACTATGTAGGTTACCTAGCGGGCACTTGGAGTGTCTAGGTTACCTAGCGGGCACTTGGATATCTAGGTAAGAATGGGCACTTGGACTATGTTCGTTAACTAGCGGACACTTGGACAATCTAGGTTAGTAACGGGCAATTGGACTATCAAGGTTACCTAACGGGCACTTGGACTATGTAGGTTACCTAGCAGGCACTTTGACTATCTAGGTTAACTAACGGGCACTGGGAGTATGTAGGTTGGCTAGCGAGCACTTGGACTATGTAGGTTCCCTAGCGAGCGCTTGGACTATGTAGATTCCCTAGCGGGTACTCGGACTGTCTAGGTTAACTATCGGGCAATTGGAATGTCTAGGTTACCTAGTGGGCACTTGGACTATGTAGTTTACCTAGCAGGCACTTGGACTATGTAGGTTAACCAGCGGGCACTTGGACTATCTAGGTTACCTAGCGGGCACTTTGACTATGTATGTTCCCTAGCGGGCACTTGGGCTATCTACGTTACCTAGCGGGCACTTGGACTATGTAGGTTAACGAACGGGCACTTGGACTATGTAGGTAACCTAGTGGTCACTTGGACTGTCTAGGTTACCTAGCGGGCATTTGGACTATGTAGGTTAACTAGCGGGCACTTGGACTATCTAGGTTACCTAGCGGGCCCTTCATCTATGTAGGTTAACTAGCAGGCCCTTGGACAATGTAAGTTAACTAGAGGGCACTTGGATGATCCTGGTTAACTAGCGGGCACTTTGACTGTCTAGGTTATGGAGCGGGCACTTGGACTATCTAGGTTAACTAGCGGGCACTTGGACTATGTAGGTTCCCTAGCGGGCATTTGGACTATATTGGTTACCTAGTGGGCACTTGGATTATGTAGGTTACCTAGCGGGCACTTGGACTATGTAGGTTAACTAGCGGGCACTTGGATTATCTAGGTTTACTAACAGGCACTTGGACTATGTATGTTCCAGAGCGGGCAATTGGACTATGTAGGTTCCCTAGCCGGCACTTGGACTATCTAGGTTCCCTAAAGGGCACATGGACTATCTAGGTTACCGAACGGGCACTTGGACTATGTAGGTTAGGTAACGGGCACTTCTACTATCTAGGTTAACTAGTGGGAACTTGGACTATGTAGGTTACCTAGCGGACACTTTGACTATCTTGGTTACCTAGCGGGCACTTGGAATATGTAGGTTAATTAGCGGACACTTGGACGAACTAGGTTAACGAGCGGGCCCTTGGATTATGTAGGTTACCTAGCGGGCACTTGGACTATCTAGGTTAGCTAAAAGGAACTTGGACTATCTAGGTTACCTAGCGGGCACTTTGACTATGTAGGTTACCTAGCGGGCACTTGGACTATCTAGGTTATCTAACGGGTACTTGGACTATCTAGGTTACCTAGCGGGCACTTAGACTATGTAGGTTACCGAACGGGCACTTGGACTATGCAGGTAACCTAGCGGGCACTTGGACTGTCTAGGTTAACGAACGGGCATTCGGACTATGTAGGTTGCCTAGCGGGCAATTGGACGATTTAGGTTAGGTAACGGGCCTTTGACTATCTAGGTTACATAGCGGGAACTTTGACTATGTAGGTTGCTTAGCGGGCACTTGGACTATCTAGGTTACCTAACGGGCACTTGGACCATGTAGGTTAACTAGCGGACACTGGGACAATCTAGGTTAACTAGCGTGACCTTGGAATATGTAGGTTAACTAAGGGGCCCTTCGACTATGTAGGTTAACTAGCGGGCACTTGGACTATCTAGGTTACCTAGCGGGCACTTGGTCTATGTACAAACCCTAGCGGTCACTTGGACTATCTGGGTTACCTAGCGGGCACTTGGAATATGTACGTCCCCTAGTGGGCATTTGGACTATCTAGGTTAACTAACGGGCACTAGGACTATCTAGGTTAACAAACGGGCACTTGGTCTATCTAGGTTACCTAGCGGGCACTTGGACTATGTAGGTTAACTAGCGGTCCCTTGGACTATCTAGGTTAGTTAACGGGCATATGGATTCTGTAGGTTAACTAGCGGACACTTGGACGATCTAGGTTAACTAGCGGGCCCTATCAGTATGTAGGTTAACTAGCGGGCCTTTGGACTATGTAGGTTAACTAGCGGGCACTTGGATTATCTAAGTTACCTGGCGGGCACTTGAACTATGTAGGTTAACTAGTGGGCCCTTAGGCTATCTTGGTTAGCTAATGGTCAATTGGACTATGTAGGTTAATTAGCGGGTACTTGGACTATGTAGGTTCCTTAGCGGGCATTTGGACTATATAGATTACCTAGCGGGCACTTGGACTTTGTAGGTTACCTAGCGGGCACTTGGATTATCTAGGTTACCTAGCGGGCACTTGGATGATACAGGTTCCCTAGCCAGAACTAAGACTATTGGTTCCCTAAAGGGCACTTGGACTATGTAGGTTACAAAGCGGGCACTTGGACTATGTAGGTTCCCTATCGGGCACTTGGACTATATAGGTTTCTATCGGGCACTTAGACTATGTAGGGTAACTAGCGGGCACATGGACTATCTTGGTTACCTAGCGGGCACTTGTTCTATGTATATACAATAGCGGGTCTTGGACTATATATGTCTCCAAAAGGGCACTTGGACTATCTAGGTTAACTAAAGGGCACTAGGTCTATCTAGTTTAACTAGCGGACACTAGGTCTATCTAGGTTACATAGCCGCCACATGGACTATCTAGGTTAGCTAACAGGCACTTGGACTATCTATGATCCCTAGCGGGCACTTGTACTATCTATTTTACCTAGCTGGCACTTGGACTATGTAGGTCAACTAGCGGGCCCTTGGACTATCTAGGTTAGCTAACGGGCACTTGGACTATCTAGGTTACCTAACGGGCACTTGGATTATGTAGGTTCCCTAGCGGGCACTTAGACTATGTAGGTTTCCTTGCGGGCATTTGGACTATGTAGGTTACCTAGCGAGCACTTGGACTATATAGGTTCCCTAACGGGCACTTGGACTATGTAGGTTCCCTAGCGGTCACGTGGACTATGTAGGCTCCCTAAGGCACTTGGACTATGTAGGTTACCTATCGGGCACTTTGACTATGTAGGTTAACTAGCGGGCACTTGGACTATCCAGGTTACGAAGCGGGCACTTGGACTATGTAGGTTACCAAAAGGGCACTTGGACTATCTAGGGTAACGAATGGACACTTGGACTATATAGGTAAACTAGCGGGCACTTGGACTGTCTAGGTTACATAGCGTGCAATTGGCCTATCTAGGTTAACGAAAGGTCACTTGGACTATGTAGGTTAGCTAACAGGCACTTAGACTATCTAGGTTACCTAGCAGGCACTTGGACTATGTAGGTTACCTAGCGGACACTTGGACGATCTAGGGTAACTAGCGGACACTTGGACTACCTAGGTAAACTAGCGGGCCCTTGGACTATCTAGGTTACCTAGCGAGCACTTGGACTATCTAGGTTAACTAGCGGGCACTTGGACTATCTAGGTTACCTAGCGGGCACTTGGACTATGTAGGTTAACTAGAAGGCACTTGGACTATCAAGGTTACCTAGCGGGCTCTTGGACTATGTAGATTACCTAGCGGGTACTTGGACTGTCTAGGTTACCTAGCGGGCACTTGGACTATGTAGGTTAACTAGCGGGCTCTTGGTCTAAGTAGGTTAACTAGCAGGCCCTTTGACTATGTAAGTTAAATAGGGGGCACTTGGACGATCCTAGTTAACTAGCGGGCACTTGGACTATCTAGGTTAACTAGCGGGCACTTGGAATATCTAGGTTAACTAGCAGGCACTTGGACTATGTAGGTTACCTAGCGGACACTTGGAATATCTAGGTTAACTAGCGGGCACTTGGACTATCTAGGTTAACTAGCGGGCCCTTGGACTATCTAGGTTGACTAGCGGGCACTTGTATTATCTAGGTTAACTAGCGGGCACTTGCACTACGTAGGTTACCTAGCGGGCACATGGACTATGTAGGTTACCTAGCGGGCACTTGGACTATCTAGGTTACCTAGCCCGCACTTGGACTATGTAGGTTAACTATAAGGCACTTGGACTATCAAGGTTACCTAGCGGGCTCTTGGACTATGTAGGTTACCAGCGGGCACTTGGACTGTCTAGGTTAACGAACGTGCACCTGGACTATGTAGGTAACCTACCGGGCACTTGGACTGTCTAGGTTACCTAGCAGGCACTAGGACTATCTAGGTTAATGAACGGACACTTGGACTATGTAGGTAACCTAGCGGGAACATGGACTGTCTAGGTTACATAGCGGGCACTTGGAGTATCTAGGTTAACGAACGGGCACTTGGACTATGTAGGTTAGCTAACAGGCACTTTAACTATCTAGGTTACCTAGCAGGCACTTGGAATATGTAGGTTACCTAGCGGACACTTGGACAATCTAGGTTAACTAGCGCGCACTTGGACTATCTAGGTTAACTAGCGTGCACTTGGACTATATTAGTTACCCAGCGGGCACATGGACTATGTAGGTTACCTAGCGTGCCCTTGGACTATCTAGGTTAACTAGCGTGCACTTGGACTATATTAGTTACCCAGCGGGCACTTGGACTATTTAGGTTACCTAGCGGGCACTTGGACTATCTAGGTTACCAGCGGGCACTTGGACTATCTAGCTTAACGAACGTGCACTTGGACTATGTATGTAAACTAGCGGGCACTTGGACTGTCTAGGTTACCTAGCGGGCACTTGGACTATATAGGTTAACGAACGGGCACTTGGACTATGTAGGTTAACTAGAGGACACTTGGACTATCTAGGTTAGCTAACGAGCAATTGGACTATCAAGGTCACCTAACGGGCACTTGGACTATGTAGGTTACCTGGCGGGCACTTGGACTATATTGGTTACCTAGCAGGCAGTTTGACTATCTAGGTTAACTAAAGGGCACTTGGACTATGTATGTTGCCTAGCGAGCAATGGACTATGTAGGTTCCCTAGCAGGCGCTTGGACTTTGTAGGTTCCCTAGCGGGCACTTGGACTATCTAGGTTAACTAGCAGTCACTCGGACTATGTAGGTAACCTAGCGGGAACTTGCACTATCTAGGTTACCTAGCGGGCACTTGGACTATCTAGGTTAACGAACGGGCACTTGGACTATCTAGGTTACCTAGCGGACACTTGTACTATGTAGGTTAAATAGCGGACACTTGGACGATCTAGGTTAAATAGCGGGCATTTGGACTATATAGGTTACCTAATGGGCAATTGAAATATTTAGGTTACCTAGCAGGCACTTGGACTATCTCGGTTACCTAGCGGGCACTTGAACTACCTACGTTACCTAGCGGGTACTTGGACTATGTACGTTCCCTAGTGGGCAGTTAGACTATGTAGGTTCCCTAGCGGCACTTGGACTATCTTAGTTCCCTCAAGGGCACTTGTACTATGTAGGTTCCCTGGCGGGCACTTGGACTATGTAGGTTCAGTAGCGGGCACTTTGACTATCTAGGTTAACTAGCGGGCACTTGGACTATGTAGGTTAACTAGCGGACACTTGCACTATGTAGTTACCTAGCGGGCACTTGGACTATGTAGGTTAACTAGCATGCCCTTGGACTATCTAGGTTACCTAGCAGGCACTTGGACTATGTATCTTAACTAGTGGGCACTTGCACTCTCTAGGTTACCTAGCGGGCACTTGGACTATGTACCTTCCCTAGCGGGCACTTGGAGTATCTATGTTAACTAGCGGGCACTTGGACTATGTAGGTTACCTAGCGTACACTTGCACTATATAGGTTACCTAGCGGGCACTTGGACTATGTAGGTTAACTGTAGGACGCTTGGACGATCTAGGTTAACAAGTGGGCCCTTGGATTATGTAGGTTAACTAGCCGGCACTTGGATGATCTAGGTTAACTAGCGGGCACTTGGACGATCTAGGTTAACCAGCGGGCACGTGGACTATCAAAGTTAACAAGCGAGCCTTTGGACTATGTAGGTTAACTAGCGGGCCCTTGGACTATCTAGGTTACCTAGATAGCACTGGGACTATATAGGTTCCCTAGCGGGCTCTTGGACTATCTAGGTTAACGAACGGGCACTTGGACTATGCAGGTAACCTAGCCGGCACTAGGACTGTCTAGGTTACATAGCGGGCACTTGGACTTCTAGGTTAATGAATGGGCATTTGGACTATGTAGGTTGCCTAGCGAGCACTTGGACTATCTAGGTTAGGTAACGGGCAGTTGGACTATCTAGGTTATCTAGCGGGAACTTGGACAATGTAGGTTACCAAGCGGGCACTTGTACTATCTAGGTTACCTAACGGGCACTTGGACTATGCAGGTAACCTAGCGGCACTTGGACTGTCTAGGTTACCTAGCGGGCACTTGGACTAAGTACGTTCCCTAGCGAGCACTTGGATTATCTAGGTTACCTAGCGGACACTTGGACTATGTACGTTCCCTAGCGGGCCCTTGGACTATCTAAGTTAACTAACGGGCACTTGGACTATCTAGGCTAAATAGCGGGCACTTGGACTATGTAGATTACCTAGTGGGCACTCGGACTATGTACGTTCCCTAGCCGGCACTTGGACTATCTAGGTTACCTAGCGGGCCCTTGGACTATCTAGGTTACCTAATGGGCACTTGGACTATGCAGGTAACCTAGCGGCACTTGGACTGTCTAGGTTACCTAGCGGGCACTTGGACTAAGTACGTTCCCTAGCGAGCACTTGGATTATCTAGGTTACTTAGCGGACACTTGGACTATGTACGTTCCCTAGCGGGCACTTGGACTATCTAAGTTAAGTAACGGGCACTTGGACTATCTAGGCTAAATAGCGGGCACTTGGACTATGTAGGTTACCTATTGGGCACTCGGACTATGTACGTTCCCTAGCGGGCACTTGGACTATCTAGGTTACCTAGCGGGCCCTTGGACTATGTACGTTCCCTAGCGGGCACTTGAACTATTTAGGTTACCTAGCGAGCACTTGGACTATCTAGGTTAACTAAGGGGCACTTGGACTATCTAGGTTACCTAGAGGGCCCTTGGACTATGTACGTTCCCTAGCGGCACTTGAACTATCTATGAAAACTAGCGGGCACTTGGATTTTGAAGGTTACCTAGCGGGCATTTGGACTATGTAGGATCCCTAGTGGGCACTTGAACTATGTAGGTTACCTAGCGGGCACTTAGACTATCTAGGTTAACTAAGGGGCACCAGGACTATCTAGGTTACCTAGCGGGCACTTGAAATATGTAGGTTACCTAGCAGGCACTTGGACTATCTAGGTTACCTAGCGGGCACTTGAACTATCTACGATACCTAGCGGGTATTTGGACAATGTCGGTTTAACTAGCGGGCTGTTGGACAATCTAGGTTACCTAGTGGACACTTGGACCATCTAGGTTAACTAACGGGCACTTGGACTATGTAGGTTCCCTAGTGGGCACTTGGACTATGTAGGTTCCCGAGCGGGCACTTGGACTATCTTAGTTCCCTAAAGGGCACTTTGATTATGTAGGTTCCCTAGCGGGCACTTGGACTATGTAGGTTCACTAGCAGGCACTGGGATTATCTAGGTTACCTTGCTGGCACTTGGACTATCTAGGTTAACTAACGGGCACTTGGACTATCTAGGTTATCTAGCGGGCCCTTGTACTATGTAGGTTAATAGCGGGCCCTTGGACTATCTAGGTTACCTAGCGGGCACTTGGACTATCTTAGTTCCCTAAAGGGCACTTGGACTATATAGTTTACTTAGCAGGCACTTGGACTATGTAGGTTAACTAGCGGGCACTTGGACTATCTAGGTTACCTAGCGGGCACTTGGACTATGTACGTTCCCTAGTGGGCACTTGGGCTGTCTATGTTACCTAGCGGGCACTTGGACTATGTAGGTTAACGAACGGGCACTTGGACTATGTAGGTAACCTAATGGTCACTTGGACTGTCTAGGTTACCTAGCGGGCACTTGGACTATGTAGGTTAACTAGCGGGCTCTTGGTCTAAGTAGGTTAACTAGCAGGCCCTTTGACTATGTAAGTTAAATAGAGGGCACTTGGACGATCCTAGTTAACTAGCGGGCACTTGGACTATCTAGGTTAACTAGCGGGCACTTGGAATATCTAGGTTAACTAGCAGGCACTTGGACTATGTAGGTTACCTAGCGGACACTTGGAATATCTAGGTTAACTAGCGGGCACTTGGACTATCTAGGTTAACTAGCGGGCCCTTGGACTATCTAGGTTGACTAGCGGGCACTTGTATTATCTAGGTTAACTAGCGGGCACTTGCACTACGTAGGTTACCTAGCGGGCACATGGACTATGTAGGTTACCTAGCGGGCACTTGGACTATCTAGGTTACCTAGCCCGCACTTGGACTATGTAGGTTAACTATAAGGCACTTGGACTATCAAGGTTACCTAGCGGGCTCTTGGACTATGTAGGTTACCAGCGGGCACTTGGACTGTCTAGGTTAACGAACGTGCACCTGGACTATGTAGGTAACCTAGTGGGCACTTGGACTGTCTAGGTTACCTAGCAGGCACTAGGACTATCTAGGTTAATGAACGGACACTTGGACTATGTAGGTAACCTAGCGGGAACATGGACTGTCTAGGTTACATAGCGGGCACTTGGAGTATCTAGGTTAACGAACGGGCACTTGGACTATGTAGGTTAGCTAACAGGCACTTTAACTATCTAGGTTACCTAGCAGGCACTTGGAATATGTAGGTTACCTAGCGGACACTTGGACAATCTAGGTTAACTAGCGCGCACTTGGACTATCTAGGTTAACTAGCGTGCCCTTGGACTATCTAGGTTAACTAGCGTGCACTTGGACTATATTAGTTACCCAGCGGGCACATGGACTATGTAGGTTACCTAGCGTGCCCTTGGACTATCTAGGTTAACTAGCGTGCACTTGGACTATATTAGTTACCCAGCGGGCACTTGGACTATTTAGGTTACCTAGCGGGCACTTGGACTATCTAGGTTACCAGCAGGCACTTGGACTATCTAGCTTAACGAACGTGCACTTGGACTATGTATGTAAACTAGCGGGCACTTGGACTGTCTAGGTTACCTAGCGGGCACTTGGACTATATAGGTTAACGAACGGGCACTTGGACTATGTAGGTTAACTAGAGGACACTTGGACTATCTAGGTTAGCTAACGGGCAATTGGACTATCAAGGTTACCTAACGGGCACTTGGACTATGTAGGTTTCCTGGCGGGCACTTGGACTATATTGGTTACCTAGCAGGCAGTTTGACTATCTAGGTTAACTAAAGGGCACTTGGACTATGTAGGTTGCCTAGCGAGCAATGGACTATGTAGGTTCCCTAGCAGGCGCTTGGACTTTGTAGGTTCCCTAGCGGTTACTTGGACTGTCTAGGTTAACTAGCGGGCAATTGGACTGTCTAGGTGACGTAGCGGGCACTTGGACTATGTAGTTTACCTAGCGGGCACTTGGACTATATACGTTCCCTAGCGGGCACTTGGGCTATCTACGTTACCTAGCGGGCACTTGGACTATGTAGGTTAACGAACGGGCACTTGGACTATGTAGGTAACCTAGTGGTCACTTGGACTGTCTAGGTTACCTAGCGCGTACTTGGACTATCTAGGTTAACTAGCGGTCCCTTGGACTATGTAGGTTAACTAGCGGACACTGCACTATGTAGGTTACCTAGTGGGCACTTGGACTATGTAGGTTACCTAGCGGGCACTTGGACTATGTAGGTTAACTAGCGGGCACTTGCATTATCTAGGTTAACTAACAGGCACTTGGACTATGTATGTTTCAGAGCGGGAAATTAGATTATGTAGGTTCCCTAGCGGGCACTTGGACTATCTAGGTTCCCTAAAGGGCACTTGGACTATGTAGGTTAACTAGCGGACAATTGGATGATCTAGGTTAACTAGCGCGTACTTGGACTATCTAGGTTACCTAGCGGTCCCTTGGACTACGTAGGTTTACTAGCGGACACTTGCACTATGTAGGTTACCTAAAGGGCACTTGGACTATCTAGGTTAACTAGCGAGCACTTGGACTATGTAGGTTAACTAGCGGACACTTACACTATGTAGGTTACCTAGTGGGCTCTTGGACTATGTAGGTTAACTAGCAGGCCCTTGGACTATCTAGGTGACCTAGCAGGCACTTGGACTATGTAGGTTAACTAGCGGGCGCTTGCACTATGTAGGTTACCTAGCGGGCTCTTGGACTATGTAGGTTAACTAGCAGGCCCTTGGACTATCTAGGTATCCTAGCAGGCACTTGGACTATGTAGGTTAACTAGCGGGCACTTGCACTCTCTAGTTTATCTAGCGGGCACTTGGACTATGTACCTTCCCTAGCGGGCACTTGGACTATCTATGTTAACTAGCGGGCACTTGGACTATGTAGGTTGCCTAGCGGGCACTTGGATGATCTAGGTTAGGTAACGGGCACTTGGACTATCTAGGTTAGCTAACAGGAACTTGGACTATCTAGGTTACCTAGCGGGCAATAGGACTATGTAGGTTACCTAGCGGGAACTTGGACAATCTAGGTTACCAGCGGGCACTTGGACTATCTAGGTTAACGAACGAGCACTTGGACTATGTAGGTTAACTAGCGGACACTTGGACTATCTAGGTTAGCTAACGGGCAATTGGACTATCAAGGTTACCTAACGGGCACTTGGACTATGTAGGTTACCTAGCGGGCACTTGGACTATGTAGGTTAACTAGCGCACACTTGGACTATCTAGGTTACCTAGCGGGCACTTGGACTATATACGTTCCCTAGCGGGCATTGGGCTATCTACGTTACCTAGAGGGCACTTGGACTATCTAGGTTAACGAACGGGCACTTGGACTATGTAGGTAACCTAGTGGTCACTTGGACTGTCTAGGTTACCTAGCGGGCACTTGGACTATGTAGGTTAACTAGCGGACAATTGGACGATCTAGGTTAACTAACAGGCACTTGGACTATGTATGTTCCAGAGCGGGCAATGAGATTATGTAGGTTCGCTAGCGGGCACTTGGACTATCTAGGTTCCCTAAAGGGCACTTGGACTATGTAAGTTAACTAGAGGACAATTGGACGATCTAGGTTAACTAGCGCGTACTTGGACTATCTAGGTTAACTAGCGGTCCCTTGGACTACGTAGGTTAACTAGCGCACACTTGGACTATCTAGGTTAACTAGCGGGCCCTTGGTCTATGTAGGTTAACTAGCAGGCCCTTGGACTATGTAAGTTAACTAGAGGGCACTTGGACGATACTGGTTAACTAGCGGGCACTTGGACTATCTAGGTTAACTAGCGGGCACTTGGACTATCTAGGTTAACTAGCGGGCACTTGGGCAATGTAGGTTCCCTAGTGGGCATTTGGACTATATAGGTTACCTAGCGGGCACTTGGACTATGTAGGTTAACTAGCGAGCACTTGGATTATCTAGGTTAACTAACAGGCACTTGGACTATGTATGTTCCAGAGCGGGCAATTAGATTATGTAGGTTCCCTAGCGGGCACTTGGACTATCTAGGTTCCCTAAAAGGCACTTGGACTATGTAGGTTAACTAGCGGACAATTGGATGATCTAGGTTAACTAGTGCATACTTGGACTATCTAGGTTACCTAGCGGTCCCTTGGACTACGTAGGTTAACTAGCGGACACTTGCACTATGTAGGTTACCTGGCGGGCACTTGGACTATCTAGGTTAACTAGCGGGCACTTGGACTATGTAGGTTAACTAGCGGACACTTGCACTATGTAGGTTACCTAGTGGGCTCTTGGACTTTGTAGGTTAACTAGCAGGCCCTTGGACTATCTAGGTTACCTAGCAGGCACTTGTACTATGTAGGTTAACTAGCGGGCACTTGCACTCTCTAGTTTACCTAGCGGGCACTTGGACTATGTACCTTCCCTAGCGGGCACTTGGATTATCTATGTTAACTAGCGGGCACATGGACTATGTAGGTTGCCTAGCGGGCACTTGGACGATCTAGGTTAGGTAACGGGCACTTGGACTATCTAGGTTACCTAGCAGGCACTTTGACTATCTAGGTTAACTAACGGGCACTTGGACTATGTAGGTTCCCTAGCGGGCGCTTGGACTATGTACGTTCCCTAGCGGTTACTTGGACTGTCTAGGTTAACTAGCGGGCAATTAGACTGTCTAGGTTACCTAGTGGGCACTTGGACTATGTAGTTTACCTAGCATGCACTTGGACTATGTAGGTTAACTAGCGCACACTTGGACTATCTAGGTTACCTAGCGGGCACTTGGACTATATACGTTCCCTAGCGGGCATTGGGCTATCTACGTTAACTAGCGGGCACTTGGACTATCTAGGTTATCTAACGGGTACTTGGACTATCTAGGTTACCTAGCGGGCACTTGGACTATGTAGGTTACCTAACGGGCACTTGGACTATGCAGGTAACCTAGCGGGCACTTTGAATGTCTAGGTTACATAGCGGGCACTTGGACTTCTAGGTTAACGAACGGGCATTCGGACTATGTAGGTTGCCTAGCGGGCACTTGGACGATCTAGGTTATGTAACGGGCCCTTGACTATCTAGGTTACCTTGCGGGAACTTTGACTATGTAGGTTGCCTAGCGGGCACTTGGACTCTCTAGGTTACCTAACGGGCACTTGGACTATGTAGGTTAACTAGCGGACACTGGGACAATCTAGGTTAACTAGCGGGAACTTGGAATATGTAGGTTAATTAAGGGGCCCTTCGACTATGTAGGTTAACTAGCGGGAAATTGGACTATCTAGGTTACCTAGCGGGCACTTGGTCTATGTACAAACCCTAGCGGTCACTTGGATTATCTGGGTTACCTAGCAGGCACTTGGAATATGTACGTCCCCTAGTGGGCACTTGGACTATCTAGGTTAACTAACGGGCACTAGGACTATCTAGGTTAACAAACGGGCACTTGGTCTATCTAGGTTACCTAGCGGGCACTTGGACTATGTAGGTCAACTAGCGGGCCCTTGGACTATCTAGGTTAGTTAACGGGCATATGGATTATGTAGGTTAACTAGCGGACACTTGGACGATCTAGGTTAACTAGCGGGCCGTATCACTATGTAGGTTAACTAGCGGGCCTTTGGACTATGTAGGTTAACTAGCGGGCACTTGGATTATCTAAGTTACCTGGCGGGCACTTGAACTATGTAGGTTAACTAGTGGGCCCTTAGACTATCGTGGTTAGCTAATGGTCAATTGGACTATGTAGGTTAATTAGCGGGTACTTGGACTATGTAGGTTCCCTAGCGGGCACTTGGACTATATAGATTACCTAGCGGGCACTTGGACTTTGTAGGTTACCTAGCGGGCACTTGGATTATCTAGGTTACCTAGCGGGCACTTGGATGATACAGGTTCCCTAGCCAGCACTAAGACTATTGGTTCCCTAAAGGGCACTTGGACTATGTAGGTTCCATAGTGGGCACTTGGACTATGTAGGTTCCCTATCGGGCACTTGGACTATATAGGTTTCTATCGGGCACTTAGACTATATAGGTTAACTAGCGGGCACATGGGCTATCTAGGTTACCTAGCGGGCACTTGTTCTATGTACATACCCTACCGGGCACTTGGACTATGTATGTCCCCTAGAGGGCACTTGGAATATCGAGGTTAACTAAAGGGCACTAGGACTATCTAGTTTAACTAGCGGGCACTAGGTCTATCTAGGTTACATAGCCCCCACTTGGACTATCTAGGTTAGCTAACAGGCACTTGGACTATCTATGATCCCTAGCGGGCACTTGTACTATCTAGGTTACCTAGTTGGCACTTGGACTATGTAGGTCAACTAGCGGGCCCTTGGACTATCTAGGTTAGCTAACGGGCACTTGGACTATCTAGGTTACCTAACGGGCACTTGGATTATTTAGGTTCCCTAGCGGGCACTTAGACTATGTAGGTTACCTTGCGAGCACTTGGACTATATAGGTTCCCTAACGGGCACTTGGACTATGTAGGTTCCCTAGCGGTCACGTGGACTATGTAGGCTCCCTAGAAGGCACTTGGACTATGTAGGTTACCTATCGGGCACTTTGACTATGTAGGTTAACTAGCGGGCACTTGGACTATCCAGGTTACGAAGCGGGCACTTGGACTATGTAGTTTACCAAAAGGGCACTTGGACTATCTAGGTTAACGAATGGACACTTGGACTACATAGGTAACCTAGCGGGCAATTGGACTGTCTAGGTTACATAGCGGGCAATTGGCCTATCTAGGTTAACGAAAGGGCACTTGGACTATGTAGGTTAGCTAACAGGCACTTAGACTATCTAGGTTACCTAGCAGGCACTTGGACTATGTAGGTTACCTAGCGGGCCCTTGGACGATCTAGGGTAACTAGCGGGCACTTGGACTATCTAGTTTAACCAGCGGGCCCTTGGACTATCTAGGTTACCTAGCGGGCACTTGGACTATCTAGGTTACCTAGCGGGCACTTGGACTATCTAGGTTACCTAGCGGGCACTTGGACTATGTAGGTTAACTAGAAGGCACTTGGACTATCAAGGTTACCTAGCGGGCTCTTGGACTATGTAGGTTAACTAGAAGGCACTTGGACTATCAAGGTTACCTAGCGGGCTCTTGGACTATGTAGGTTACCTAGCGGGCACTTGGAGTGTCTAGGTTACCTAGCGGGCACTTGGATATCTAGGTAAGAATGGGCACTTGGACTATGTTCGTTAACTAGCGGACACTTGGACAATCTAGGTTAGTAACGGGCAATTGGACTATCAAGGTTACCTAACGGGCACTTGGACTATGTAGGTTACCTAGCAGGCACTTTGACTATCTAGGTTAACTAACGGGCACTGGGAGTATGTAGGTTGGCTAGCGAGCACTTGGACTATGTAGGTTCCCTAGCGGGCGCTTGGACTATGTAGATTCCCTAGCGGGTACTCGGACTGTCTAGGTTAACTATCGGGCAATTGGAATGTCTAGGTTACCTAGTGGGCACTTGGACTATGTAGTTTACCTAGCAGGCACTTGGACTATGTAGGTTAACCAGCGGGCACTTGGACTATCTAGGTTACCTAGCGGGCACTTTGACTATGTATGTTCCCTAGCGGGCACTTGGGCTATCTACGTTACCTAGCGGGCACTTGGACTATGTAGGTTAACGAACGGGCACTTGGACTATGTAGGTAACCTAGTGGTCACTTGGACTGTCTAGGTTACCTAGCGGGCATTTGGACTATGTAGGTTAACTAGCGGGCACTTGGACTATCTAGGTTACCTAGCGGGCCCTTCATCTATGTAGGTTAACTAGCAGGCCCTTGGACAATGTAAGTTAACTAGAGGGCACTTGGATGATCCTGGTTAACTAGCGGGCACTTTGACTGTCTAGGTTATGGAGCGGGCACTTGGACTATCTAGGTTAACTAGCGGGCACTTGGACTATGTAGGTTCCCTAGCGGGCATTTGGACTATATTGGTTACCTAGTGGGCACTTGGATTATGTAGGTTACCTAGCGGGCACTTGGACTATGTAGGTTAACTAGCGGGCACTTGGATTATCTAGGTTTACTAACAGGCACTTGGACTATGTATGTTCCAGAGCGGGCAATTGGACTTTGTAGGTTCCCTAGCCGGCACTTGGACTATCTAGGTTCCCTAAAGGGCACATGGACTATCTAGGTTACCGAACGGGCACTTGGACTATGTAGGTTAGGTAACGGGCACTTCTACTATCTAGGTTAACTAGTGGGAACTTGGACTATGTAGGTTACCTAGCGGACACTTTGACTATCTTGGTTACCTAGCGGGCACTTGGAATATGTAGGTTAATTAGCGGACACTTGGACGAACTAGGTTAACGAGCGGGCCCTTGGATTATGTAGGTTACCTAGCGGGCACTTGGACTATCTAGGTTAGCTAAAAGGAACTTGGACTATCTAGGTTACCTAGCGGGCACTTTGACTATGTAGGTTACCTAGCGGGCACTTGGACTATCTAGGTTATCTAACGGGTACTTGGACTATCTAGGTTACCTAGCGGGCACTTAGACTATGTAGGTTACCGAACGGGCACTTGGACTATGCAGGTAACCTAGCGGGCACTTGGACTGTCTAGGTTAACGAACGGGCATTCGGACTATGTAGGTTGCCTAGCGGGCAATTGGACGATTTAGGTTAGGTAACGGGCCTTTGACTATCTAGGTTACATAGCGGGAACTTTGACTATGTAGGTTGCTTAGCGGGCACTTGGACTATCTAGGTTACCTAACGGGCACTTGGACCATGTAGGTTAACTAGCGGACACTGGGACAATCTAGGTTAACTAGCGTGACCTTGGAATATGTAGGTTAACTAAGGGGCCCTTCGACTATGTAGGTTAACTAGCGGGCACTTGGACTATCTAGGTTACCTAGCGGGCACTTGGTCTATGTACAAACCCTAGCGGTCACTTGGACTATCTGGGTTACCTAGCGGGCACTTGGAATATGTACGTCCCCTAGTGGGCATTTGGACTATCTAGGTTAACTAACGGGCACTAGGACTATCTAGGTTAACAAACGGGCACTTGGTCTATCTAGGTTACCTAGCGGGCACTTGGACTATGTAGGTTAACTAGCGGTCCCTTGGACTATCTAGGTTAGTTAACGGGCATATGGATTCTGTAGGTTAACTAGCGGACACTTGGACGATCTAGGTTAACTAGCGGGCCCTATCAGTATGTAGGTTAACTAGCGGGCCTTTGGACTATGTAGGTTAACTAGCGGGCACTTGGATTATCTAAGTTACCTGGCGGGCACTTGAACTATGTAGGTTAACTAGTGGGCCCTTAGGCTATCTTGGTTAGCTAATGGTCAATTGGACTATGTAGGTTAATTAGCGGGTACTTGGACTATGTAGGTTCCTTAGCGGGCATTTGGACTATATAGATTACCTAGCGGGCACTTGGACTTTGTAGGTTACCTAGCGGGCACTTGGATTATCTAGGTTACCTAGCGGGCACTTGGATGATACAGGTTCCCTAGCCAGAACTAAGACTATTGGTTCCCTAAAGGGCACTTGGACTATGTAGGTTACAAAGCGGGCACTTGGACTATGTAGGTTCCCTATCGGGCACTTGGACTATATAGGTTTCTATCGGGCACTTAGACTATGTAGGGTAACTAGCGGGCACATGGACTATCTTGGTTACCTAGCGGGCACTTGTTCTATGTATATACAATAGCGGGTCTTGGACTACATATGTCTCCAAAAGGGCACTTGGACTATCTAGGTTAACTAAAGGGCACTAGGTCTATCTAGTTTAACTAGCGGACACTAGGTCTATCTAGGTTACATAGCCGCCACTTGGACTATCTAGGTTAGCTAACAGGCACTTGGACTATCTATGATCCCTAGCGGGCACTTGTACTATCTATTTTACCTAGCTGGCACTTGGACTATGTAGGTCAACTAGCGGGCCCTTGGACTATCTAGGTTAGCTAACGGGCACTTGGACTATCTAGGTTACCTAACGGGCACTTGGATTATGTAGGTTCCCTAGCGGGCACTTAGACTATGTAGGTTTCCTTGCGGGCATTTGGACTATGTAGGTTACCTAGCGAGCACTTGGACTATATAGGTTCCCTAACGGGCACTTGGACTATGTAGGTTCCCTAGCGGTCACGTGGACTATGTAGGCTCCCTAAGGCACTTGGACTATGTAGGTTACCTATCGGGCACTTTGACTATGTAGGTTAACTAGCGGGCACTTGGACTATCCAGGTTACGAAGCGGGCACTTGGACTATGTAGGTTACCAAAAGGGCACTTGGACTATCTAGGGTAACGAATGGACACTTGGACTATATAGGTAAACTAGCGGGCACTTGGACTGTCTAGGTTACATAGCGTGCAATTGGCCTATCTAGGTTAACGAAAGGTCACTTGGACTATGTAGGTTAGCTAACAGGCACTTAGACTATCTAGGTTACCTAGCAGGCACTTGGACTATGTAGGTTACCTAGCGGACACTTGGACGATCTAGGGTAACTAGCGGACACTTGGACTACCTAGGTAAACTAGCGGGCCCTTGGACTATCTAGGTTACCTAGCGAGCACTTGGACTATCTAGGTTAACTAGCGGGCACTTGGACTATCTAGGTTACCTAGCGGGCACTTGGACTATGTAGGTTAACTAGAAGGCACTTGGACTATCAAGGTTACCTAGCGGGCTCTTGGACTATGTAGATTACCTAGCGGGTACTTGGACTGTCTAGGTTACCTAGCGGGCACTTGGACTATCTAGGTTAACAAACAGGCACTTGGACTATGTTGGTTAACTAGCGGACACTTGGACAATCTAGGTTAGCTAACGGGCAATTGGGCTATCAAGGTTACCTAACGGGCACTTGGACTATGTAGGTTACCTAGCAGGCACTTTGACTATCTAGGTTAACTAACGGGCACTGGGACTATGGAGGTTGGCTAGCGAGCATTTGGAATATGTAGGTTCCCTAGCGGGCGCTTGGACTATGTAGGTTCCCTAGCGGGTACTTGGACTGTCTAGGTTAACTATTGGGCTATTGGACTGTCTAGTTTACCTAGTGGGCACTTGGACTATGTAGTTTACCTAGCAGGCACTTGGACTATGTAGGTTAACTAGCGGGCACTTGGACTATCTAGGTTACCTAGCGGGCACTTTGACTATGTACGTTCCCTAGAGGGGACTTGGGCTATCTACGTTACCTAGCGGGCACTTGGACTATGTAGGTTAACGAACGGGCACTTGGACTATGTAGGTAACCTAGTGGTCACTTGGACTGTCTAGGTTACCGAGCGGGCATTTGGACTATGTAGGTTAACTAGCGGGCACTTGGACTATCTAGGTTAACTAGCGGGCCCTTCGTCTATGTAGGTTAACTAGCAGGCCCTTGAACAATGTAAGTTAACTAGAGGGCACTTGGATGATCCTGGTTAACTAGCGGGCACTTGGACTGTCTAGCTTAACTAGCGGGCACTTGGACTATCTAGGTTAACTAGCGAGCACTTGGACTATGTAGGTTCCTAGCGGGAATTTGGACTATATAGGTTACCTAGCGGGCACTTGGACTATGTAGGTTCCCTAGCGGGCACTTGGACTATCTAGGTTCCCTAAAGGGCACTTGTACTATGTAGGTTACCTAGCGGACAATTGGACAATCTAGGTTAACTAGCGTGCACTTGGACTATGTAGGTTAAGTAGCGGACACTTGCACTATGTAGGTTACCTAGCGGGCAATTGGACTATGTAGGTTAACTAGCAGGCCTTTGGACTATCTAGGTTACCTAGCAGGCACTTGGACTATGTAGGTTAACTAGCGGGCACTTGCACTCTCTAGGTTACCTAGCGGGTACTTGGACTATGTACCTTCCTTAGCGGGCACTTGGACTATCTATGTTATCTAGCGGGCACGTGGACTATGTAGGTTACCTAGCGGACCCTTGCACTATGTAGGTTACCTAGCGGGCATTTGGACTATGGAGGTTAACTAGAGGACACTTGGACGATCTAGGTTAACAAGTGGGCCCTTGGCTATGTAGGTTAACTAGCCGGCACTTGGACGGTATAGGTTAACTAGCGGGCACTTGGACGATCTAGGTTAACCAGCGGGCACTTGGACTATCAAAGTTAACAAGCGAGCCCTTGGACTATGTAGGTTAACTAGCGGGCCCTTGGACTATCTAGGTTACCTAGATAGCATTTGGACTATCTAGGTTCCCTAGCGGGCATTTGGACTATGTGGGTTCCATAGCGGGCACTTGGACTATGTAGGTTCCCTATCGGGTACTTGGACTATGTAGGTTTCTATCGGGCATTTGGACTATGTAGGTTAACTAGCGGGCACTGGGACATCTAGGTTACCTAGCGGGCACTAGGTCTATGTACAAACCCTAGCGGGCACTTGGACTATCTGGGATACCTAGCGGGCACTTGTACTATCTAGGTTACCTAGCTGGCACTTGGACTGTGTAGGTCAAGTAGCGGGCCCTTGGACTATCTAGGTTAACGAACGGACACTTGGACTATGTAGTTAACCTAGCGGGAACTTGGACTGTATAGGTTACATAGCGGGCACTTGGAATATCTAGGTTAACGAACGGGCACTTGGACTATGTATGTTAGCTAACAGGCAGTTTGACAATCTAGGTTACCTAGCAGGCACTTGGACTATGTAGGTTACCTAGCAGACACTTGGACGATCTAGGTTATCTAGTAGGCACTTGGACTATCTAGGTTAACTAGTGGGCCCTTGGACTATCTAGGTTTACTAGCGGGCACTTGGACTATCTAGGTTAACTAGCGGGCACTTGGATTATCTAGGTTAACGAACGGGCACTTGGACTATGTATGTTAGCTAACAGGCACTATGACTATCTACGTTACCTAGCAGGCACTTGGACTATGTAGGTTACCTAGCGGGCACATGGACTATGTAGGTTATCTAGCGGGCACTTGGACTATCTAGGTTACCTAGCGCGCACTTGGACTATCTAGGTTAACAAACGGGCACTTGGACTATGTAGGTTAACTAGCGGACACTTTGACTATCTAGGTTAGCTAACGGGCAATTGGACTATCAAGGTTACCTAACGGGCATGGACTATGTAGATTACCTAGCGGGCACTTGGACTATCTTGGTTACCTAGCAGGCACTTTGACTATCTAGGTTAACTAACGGGCACTTGGACAATGTAGGTTGCCTAGCGAGCATTTGGACTATGTAAGTTCCCTAGCGGGCGCTTGGACTATGTAGGTTCCCTAGCGGGTACTTGGACTGTCTAGGTTAACTAGCGGGCAATTGGACTGTCTAGGTTACCTAGTGGGCACTTGGACTATGTAGTTTACCTAGCAGGCACTTGGACTATGTAGGTTAACTAGCGGGCACTTGGACTATCTAGGTTACCTAGCGGGCCTTTGGACTATGTACGTTCCCTAGTGGGCACTTGGGCTATCTACGTTACCTAGCGGGCACTTGGACTATGTAGGTTAACAAACGGGCAGTTGGACTATGTAGGTAACCTAATGGTCACTTGGACTGTCTAGGTTACCTAGCGGGGTCTTGGACTATGTAGGTTAACTAGCGGGCTCTTGGTCTATGTAGGTTAACTAGCAGGCCCTTGGACTATGTAAGTCAACTAGAGGGCACTTGGACGATCCTAGTTAACTAGCGGGCAAGTGGACTATCTAGGTTAACTAGCGGGCACTTGGACTATCTAGGGTAACTAGCGGGTACTTGGACTATCTAGGTTAACTAGCGGGCACTTGGACTATCTAGGTTACCTAGCGGGCGCTTGGACTATATAGGTTAAGTATAAGGCACTTGGACTATCAAGGTTACCTAGCGGGCCCTTGGACTATGTAGGTTACCTAGCGGGCACTTGGACTGTCTAGGTTACCTAGCGGGCACTTAGACTATCTATGTTAACGAACGGACACTTGGACTATGTTGGTTAACTAGCGGACACTTGTACAATCTAGGTTAGCTAACGGGCAATTGGACTATCAAGGTTACCTAACGGGCACTTGGACTATGTAGGTTACCTAGCAGGCACTTTGAATATCTAGGTTAACTAACGGGCACTGGGACTACGTAGGTTGGCTAGCGAGCACTTGGAGTATGTAGGTTCTCTAGCTGTCGCTTGGACTATGTAGGTTCCCTAGCGGGTACTTGGACTATCTTGGTGACCTAGCAGGCCCGTTGACTATCTAGGTTAACTAACGGGCACTTGGACTATGTAGGTTGCCTAGCGAGCATTTGTACTATGTAGGTTCCCTAGCGGGCGCTTGGACTATGTAGGTTCCCTAGCGGGTACTTGGACAGTCTAGGTTAACTAGCGGGCAATTGGACTGTCTAGGTTACCTAGTGGGCACTTGGACTATGTAGTTTACCTAGCAGGCACTTGGACTATGTAGGTTAACTAGCGGGCACTTGGACTATCTAGGTTACCTAGCGGGCACTTTGACTATGTACGTTCCCTAGCGGGCACTTGAGCTATCTACATTACCTAGCGGGCACTTGGACTATGTAGGTTAACGAACGGGCACTTGGACTATGTAGGTAACCTAGTGGTCACTTGGACTGTCTTGGTTACCTAGCGGGCATTTGGACTATGTAGGTTAACTAGCGGGCACTTGGACTATCTAGGTTAACTAGCGGGCCCTTCTTCTATGGAGGTTAACTAGCAGGCCCTTGGACAATGTAAGTTAACTAGAGGGCACTTGGATGATCCTGGTTAACTAGCGGGCACTGGGACTGTCTAGGTTAACTAGCGGGCACTTGGACTATCTAGGTTAACTAGCGGGCACTTGGACTATGTAGGTTCCCTAGCGGGCATTTGGACTATATTGGTTACCAAGCGGGCACTTGGATTATGTAGGTTACCTAGCGGGCACTTGGACTATGTAGGTTAACTAGCGGGCACTTGGATTATCTAAGTTAACTAACAGGCACTTGGACTATGTATGTTCCAGAGCGGGCATTTGGACTATGTAGGTTCCCTAGCGGGCACTTGGACTATCTAGGTTCCCTAAAGGGCACTTGATCTATCTAGGTTACCGAACAGGCACTTGGACTATGTAGGTTAGGTAACGGGCACTTCTACTATCTAGGTTAAGTAGTGGGAACTTGGACTATGTAGGTTACCTAGCGGACACTTTGACTATCTTGGTTACCTAGCGGGCACTTGGACTATGTAGGTTAATTAGCGGAAACTTGGACGAACTAGGTTAGCTAACAGGAACTTGGACTATCTAGGTTACCTAGCGGGCACTTGGTCTATGTACAAACCCTAGCGGTCACTTGGACTATCTGGGTTACCTAGCGGGCACTTGTACTATCTAGGTTACCTAGCTGGCACTTGGACTGTGTAGGTCAAGTAGCGGGCCCTTGGACTATCTAGGTTAGCTAACGGGCACTTGGACTATCTAGGTTACCTAACGGGCACTTGGATTATGTACGTTCCCTAGTGGGCACTTAGACTATGGAGGTTACCTTGCGAGCACTTGGACTTTGTAGGTTCCCTAAAGGGCACTTGGACTATGGAGGTTCCCTAGCGGTCACTTGGACTATGTAGGCTCCCTAGAAGGCACTTGGACTATGTAGATTACATATCGGGCACTTTGACTATGTAGGGTAACTAGCGGGCACTTGGACACTCCAGGTTACGAAGCGGGCACTTGGACTATCTAGGTTAACGAACGGACATTTGGACTATGTAGTTAACCTAGGGGGAACGTGGAGTGTATAGGTTACATAGCGGGCACTTGGACTATCTAGGTTAACGAACGGGCACATGGACTATGTATGTTAGCTAACAGGCACTTTGAGTATCTACGTTACCTAGCAGGCACTTGGACTATGTAGGTTACCTAGCGGACACTTGGACGATCTAGGTTATCTAGTAGGCACTTGGACTATCTAGGTTAACTAGTGGGCCCTAGGACTATCTAGATTTACTAGCGGGCACTTGGACTATCTAGGTTAACTAGCGGGCACTTGGACTATCTAGGTTAATGAACGGGCACTTGGACTATGTAGGTTAGCTAACAGGCACTTTGACTATCTAGGTTACCTAGCAGGCACTTGGACTATGTAGGTTACCTAGCGGACACTAGGACGATCTAGGTTAACTAGCGGGCACTTGGACTATCTAGGTTAACTAGCGGGCCCTTGGGCTATCTAGGTGTACTAGCGGACACTTGGACTATCTAGGTTAACTAGCGGGCACTTGGACTATGTAGGTTACCTAGCGGGCACATGGACTATGTAGGTTACCTAGCGGGCACTTGGACTATCTAGGTTACCTAGCGGGCACTTGGACTATGTAGGTTAACTCGAAGGCACTTGGACTATCAAGGTTACCAAGCGGGCTCTTGGACTATATAGGTTACTAGCGGGCACTTGGACTATCTAGGTTAACTAGCGGGCCCTTGGACTATCTAGGTTACCTAGCGGGCACTTGGACTATCTAGGTTAACTAGCGGGCACTTGGACTATCTAGGGTAACTAGCGGGCACTTGGAGTATGTAGGTTAACTAGAAGGCACTTGGACTATCAAGGTTACCTAGCGGGCTCTTGGACTATGTAGGTTACCTAGCGGGCACTTGGTCTATCTAGGTTAACGAACGGGCACTTGGACTATGTTGGTTAACTAGCGGACACTTGGACAATCTAGGGTAGCTAACGGGCAATTGGAGTATCAAGGTTACCTAACGGGCACTTGGACTATGTAGGTTACCTAGCAGGCACTTTGACTATCTAGGTTAACTAACGGGCACTGGGAGTATATAGGTTGGCTAGCGAGCACTTGGACTATGTAGGTTCCCTAGCGGGCGCTTGGACTATGTAGGTTCCCTAGCGGGTACCTGGAGTGTCTAGGTTAACTAGCGGGCAATTGGACTGTCTAGGTTACCTAGTGGCCACTTGGACTATGTAGTTTACCTAGCAGGCACTTGGACTATGTAGGTTAACTAGCGGGCACTTGGACTATCTAGGTTACCTAGCGGGCACTTTGACTATGTACGTTCCCTAGCGGGCACTTGGGCTATCTACGTTACCTAGCGGGCACTTGGACTATGTAGGTTAACGAACGGGCCCTTGGACTATGTAGTTAACCTAGTGGTCACTTGGACTGTCTAGGTTACCGAGCGGGCATTTGGACTATGTAGGTTAACTAGCGGGCACTTGGACTATCTAGGTTAACTAGCGGGCCCTTCGTCTATGTAGGTTAACTAGCAGGCCCTTGGACAATGTAAGTTAACTAGAGGGCACTTGGATGATCCTGGTTAACTAGCGGGCACTTTGACTGTCTAGGTTAAGTAGCGGGCACTTGGACTATCTAGGTTAACTAGCGGGCACTTGGACTATGTAGGTTCCCTAGCGGGCATTTGGACTATATTGGTTACCTAGCGGGCACTTGGATTATGTAGGTTACCTAGCGGGCACTTGGATTATCTAGGTTAACTAACAGGCACTTGGACTATGTATGTTCCAGAGCGGGCAATTGGACTTTGTAGGTTCCCTAGCGGGGACTGGGACTATCTTGGTTCCCTAAAGGGCACTTGGACTATCTAGGTTACCGAACGGGCACTTGGACTATGTAAGTTAGGTAACGGGCACTTCTACTATCTAGGTTAACTAGTGGGAACTTGGACTATGTAGGTTACCTAGCGGACACTTTGACTATCTTGGTTACCTAGCGGGCACTTGGACTATGTAGGTTAATTAGCGGACACTTGGACGAACTAGGTTAACGAGCGGGCCGTTGGACTATGTAGGTTACCTAGCGGGCACTTGGACTATCTAGGTTAGCTAACAGGAACTTGGACTATCTAGGTTACCTAGCGAGCACTTGGTCTATGTACAAACCCTAGCGGTCACTTGGACTATATTGGTTACCTAGCGGACACTAGGACGATCTAGGTTAACTAGCGGGCACTTGGACTATCTAGGTTAACTAGCGGGCCCTTGGGCTATCTAGGTGTACTAGCGGACACTTGGACTATCTAGGTTAACTAGCGGGCACTTGGACTATGTAGGTTACCTAGCGGGCACATGGACTATGTAGGTTACCTAGCGGGCACTTGGACTATCTAGGTTACCTAGCGGGCACTTGGACTATGTAGGTTAACTCGAAGGCACTTGGACTATCAAGGTTACCAAGCGGGCTCTTGGACTATATAGGTTACTAGCGGGCACTTGGACTATCTAGGTTAACTAGCGGGCCCTTGGACTATCTAGGTTACCTAGCGGGCACTTGGACTATCTAGGTTAACTAGCGGGCACTTGGACTATCTAGGGTAACTAGCGGGCACTTGGAGTATGTAGGTTAACTAGAAGGCACTTGGACTATCAAGGTTACCTAGCGGGCTCTTGGACTATGTAGGTTACCTAGCGGGCACTTGGTCTATCTAGGTTAACGAACGGGCACTTGGACTATGTTGGTTAACTAGCGGACACTTGGACAATCTAGGGTAGCTAACGGGCAATTGGAGTATCAAGGTTACCTAACGGGCACTTGGACTATGTAGGTTACCTAGCAGGCACTTTGACTATCTAGGTTAACTAACGGGCACTGGGAGTATATAGGTTGGCTAGCGAGCACTTGGACTATGTAGGTTCCCTAGCGGGCGCTTGGACTATGTAGGTTCCCTAGCGGGTACCTGGAGTGTCTAGGTTAACTAGCGGGCAATTGGACTGTCTAGGTTACCTAGTGGCCACTTGGACTATGTAGTTTACCTAGCAGGCACTTGGACTATGTAGGTTAACTAGCGGGCACTTGGACTATCTAGGTTACCTAGCGGGCACTTTGACTATGTAGGTTACCTAGCGAGCACTTGGACTATATAGGTTCCCTAACGGGCACTTGGACTATGTAGGTTCCCTAGCGGTCACGTGGACTATGTAGGCTCCCTAAGGCACTTGGACTATGTAGGTTACCTATCGGGCACTTTGACTATGTAGGTTAACTAGCGGGCACTTGGACTATCCAGGTTACGAAGCGGGCACTTGTAATATGTAGGTTACCAAAAGGGCACTTGGACTATCTAGGGTAACGAATGGACACTTGGACTATATAGGTAAACTAGCGGGCACTTGGACTGTCTAGGTCACATAGCGTGCAATTGGCCTATCTAGGTTAACGAAAGGTCACTTGGACTATGTAGGTTAGCTAACAGGCACTTAGACTATCTAGGTTACCTAGCAGGCACTTGGACTATGTAGGTTACCTAGCGGACACTTGGACGATCTAGGGTAACTAGCGGACACTTGGACTACCTAGGTAAACTAGCGGGCCCTTGGACTATCTAGGTTACCTAGCGAGCACTTGGACTATCTAGGTTAACTAGCGGGCACTTGGACTATCTAGGTTACCTAGCGGGCACTTGGACTATGTAGGTTAACTAGAAGGCACTTGGACTATCAAGGTTACCTAGCGGGCTCTTGGACTATGTAGATTACCTAGCGGGTACTTGGACTGTCTAGGTTACCTAGCGGGCACTTGGACTATCTAGGTTAACAAACAGGCACTTGGACTATGTTGGTTAACTAGCGGACACTTGGACAATCTAGGTTAGCTAACGGGCAATTGGGCTATCAAGGTTACCTAACGGGCACTTGGACTATGTAGGTTACCTAGCAGGCACTTTGACTATCTAGGTTAACTAACGGGCACTGGGACTATGGAGGTTGGCTAGCGAGCATTTGGAATATGTAGGTTCCCTAGCGGGCGCTTGGACTATGTAGGTTCCCTAGCGGGTACTTGGACTGTCTAGGTTAACTATTGGGCTATTGGACTGTCTAGTTTACCTAGTGGGCACTTGGACTATGTAGTTTACCTAGCAGGCACTTGGACTATGTAGGTTAACTAGCGGGCACTTGGACTATCTAGGTTACCTAGCGGGCACTTTGACTATGTACGTTCCCTAGAGGGGACTTGGGCTATCTACGTTACCTAGCGGGCACTTGGACTATGTAGGTTAACGAACGGGCACTTGGACTATGTAGGTAACCTAGTGGTCACTTGGACTGTCTAGGTTACCGAGCGGGCATTTGGACTATGTAGGTTAACTAGCGGGCACTTGGACTATCTAGGTTAACTAGCGGGCCCTTCGTCTATGTAGGTTAACTAGCAGGCCCTTGAACAATGTAAGTTAACTAGAGGGCACTTGGATGATCCTGGTTAACTAGCGGGCACTTGGACTGTCTAGCTTAACTAGCGGGCACTTGGACTATCTAGGTTAACTAGCGAGCACTTGGACTATGTAGGTTCCTAGCGGGAATTTGGACTATATAGGTTACCTAGCGGGCACTTGGACTATGTAGGTTCCCTAGCGGGCACTTGGACTATCTAGGTTCCCTAAAGGGCACTTGTACTATGTAGGTTACCTAGCGGACAATTGGACAATCTAGGTTAACTAGCGTGCACTTGGACTATGTAGGTTAAGTAGCGGACACTTGCACTATGTAGGTTACCTAGCGGGCAATTGGACTATGTAGGTTAACTAGCAGGCCTTTGGACTATCTAGGTTACCTAGCAGGCACTTGGACTATGTAGGTTAACTAGCGGGCACTTGCACTCTCTAGGTTACCTAGCGGGTACTTGGACTATGTACCTTCCTTAGCGGGCACTTGGACTATCTATGTTATCTAGCGGGCACGTGGACTATGTAGGTTACCTAGCGGACCCTTGCACTATGTAGGTTACCTAGCGGGCATTTGGACTATGGAGGTTAACTAGAGGACACTTGGACGATCTAGGTTAACAAGTGGGCCCTTGGCTATGTAGGTTAACTAGCCGGCACTTGGACGGTATAGGTTAACTAGCGGGCACTTGGACGATCTAGGTTAACCAGCGGGCACTTGGACTATCAAAGTTAACAAGCGAGCCCTTGGACTATGTAGGTTAACTAGCGGGCCCTTGGACTATCTAGGTTACCTAGATAGCATTTGGACTATCTAGGTTCCCTAGCGGGCATTTGGACTATGTGGGTTCCATAGCGGGCACTTGGACTATGTAGGTTCCCTATCGGGTACTTGCACTATGTAGGTTTCTATCGGGCATTTGGACTATGTAGGTTAACTAGCGGGCACTGGGACATCTAGGTTACCTAGCGGGCACTAGGTCTATGTACAAACCCTAGCGGGCACTTGGACTATCTGGGATAACTAGCGGGCACTTGTACTATCTAGGTTACCTAGCTGGCACTTGGACTGTGTAGGTCAAGTAGCGGGCCCTTGGACTATCTAGGTTAACGAACGGACACTTGGACTATGTAGTTAACCTAGCGGGAACTTGGACTGTATAGGTTACATAGCGGGCACTTGGAATATCTAGGTTAACGAACGGGCACTTGGACTATGTATGTTAGCTAACAGGCAGTTTGACAATCTAGGTTACCTAGCAGGCACTTGGACTATGTAGGTTACCTAGCAGACACTTGGACGATCTAGGTTATCTAGTAGGCACTTGGACTATCTAGGTTAACTAGTGGGCCCTTGGACTATCTAGGTTTACTAGCGGGCACTTGGACTATCTAGGTTAACTAGCGGGCACTTGGATTATCTAGGTTAACGAACGGGCACTTGGACTATGTATGTTAGCTAACAGGCACTATGACTATCTACGTTACCTAGCAGGCACTTGGACTATGTAGGTTACCTAGCGGGCACATGGACTATGTAGGTTATCTAGCGGGCACTTGGACTATCTAGGTTACCTAGCGCGCACTTGGACTATCTAGGTTAACAAACGGGCACTTGGACTATGTAGGTTAACTAGCGGACACTTTGACTATCTAGGTTAGCTAACGGGCAATTGGACTATCAAGGTTACCTAACGGGCATGGACTATGTAGATTACCTAGCGGGCACTTGGACTATCTTGGTTACCTAGCAGGCACTTTGACTATCTAGGTTAACTAACGGGCACTTGGACAATGTAGGTTGCCTAGCGAGCATTTGGACTATGTAAGTTCCCTAGCGGGCGCTTGGACTATGTAGGTTCCCTAGCGGGTACTTGGACTGTCTAGGTTAACTAGCGGGCAATTGGACTGTCTAGGTTACCTAGTGGGCACTTGGACTATGTAGTTTACCTAGCAGGCACTTGGACTATGTAGGTTAACTAGCGGGCACTTGGACTATCTAGGTTACCTAGCGGGCCTTTGGACTATGTACGTTCCCTAGTGGGCACTTGGGCTATCTACGTTACCTAGCGGGCACTTGGACTATGTAGGTTAACAAACGGGCAGTTGGACTATGTAGGTAACCTAATGGTCACTTGGACTGTCTAGGTTACCTAGCGGGGTCTTGGACTATGTAGGTTAACTAGCGGGCTCTTGGTCTATGTAGGTTAACTAGCAGGCCCTTGGACTATGTAAGTCAACTAGAGGGCACTTGGACGATCCTAGTTAACTAGCGGGCAAGTGGACTATCTAGGTTAACTAGCGGGCACTTGGACTATCTAGGGTAACTAGCGGGTACTTGGACTATCTAGGTTAACTAGCGGGCACTTGGACTATCTAGGTTACCTAGCGGGCGCTTGGACTATATAGGTTAAGTATAAGGCACTTGGACTATCAAGGTTACCTAGCGGGCCCTTGGACTATGTAGGTTACCTAGCGGGCACTTGGACTGTCTAGGTTACCTAGCGGGCACTTAGACTATCTATGTTAACGAACGGACACTTGGACTATGTTGGTTAACTAGCGGACACTTGTACAATCTAGGTTAGCTAACGGGCAATTGGACTATCAAGGTTACCTAACGGGCACTTGGACTATGTAGGTTACCTAGCAGGCACTTTGAATATCTAGGTTAACTAACGGGCACTGGGACTACGTAGGTTGGCTAGCGAGCACTTGGAGTATGTAGGTTCTCTAGCTGTCGCTTGGACTATGTAGGTTCCCTAGCGGGTACTTGGACTATCTTGGTGACCTAGCAGGCCCGTTGACTATCTAGGTTAACTAACGGGCACTTGGACTATGTAGGTTGCCTAGCGAGCATTTGTACTATGTAGGTTCCCTAGCGGGCGCTTGGACTATGTAGGTTCCCTAGCGGGTACTTGGACAGTCTAGGTTAACTAGCGGGCAATTGGACTGTCTAGGTTACCTAGTGGGCACTTGGACTATGTAGTTTACCTAGCAGGCACTTGGACTATGTAGGTTAACTAGCGGGCACTTGGACTATCTAGGTTACCTAGCGGGCACTTTGACTATGTACGTTCCCTAGCGGGCACTTGAGCTATCTACATTACCTAGCGGGCACTTGGACTATGTAGGTTAACGAACGGGCACTTGGACTATGTAGGTAACCTAGTGGTCACTTGGACTGTCTTGGTTACCTAGCGGGCATTTGGACTATGTAGGTTAACTAGCGGGCACTTGGACTATCTAGGTTAACTAGCGGGCCCTTCGTCTATGGAGGTTAACTAGCAGGCCCTTGGACAATGTAAGTTAACTAGAGGGCACTTGGATGATCCTGGTTAACTAGCGGGCACTGGGACTGTCTAGGTTAACTAGCGGGCACTTGGACTATCTAGGTTAACTAGCGGGCACTTGGACTATGTAGGTTCCCTAGCGGGCATTTGGACTATATTGGTTACCAAGCGGGCACTTGGATTATGTAGGTTACCTAGCGGGCACTTGGACTATGTAGGTTAACTAGCGGGCACTTGGATTATCTAAGTTAACTAACAGGCACTTGGACTATGTATGTTCCAGAGCGGGCATTTGGACTATGTAGGTTCCCTAGCGGGCACTTGGACTATCTAGGTTCCCTAAAGGGCACTTGATCTATCTAGGTTACCGAACAGGCACTTGGACTATGTAGGTTAGGTAACGGGCACTTCTACTATCTAGGTTAAGTAGTGGGAACTTGGACTATGTAGGTTACCTAGCGGACACTTTGACTATCTTGGTTACCTAGCGGGCACTTGGACTATGTAGGTTAATTAGCGGACACTTGGACGAACTAGGTTAGCTAACAGGAACTTGGACTATCTAGGTTACCTAGCGGGCACTTGGTCTATGTACAAACCCTAGCGGTCACTTGGACTATCTGGGTTACCTAGCGGGCACTTGTACTATCTAGGTTACCTAGCTGGCACTTGGACTATCTAGGTTAACTAGTGGGCCCTAGGACTATCTAGGTTTACTAGCGGGCACTTGGACTATCTAGGTTAACTAGCGGGCACTTGGACTATCTAGGTTAATGAACGGGCACTTGGACTATGTAGGTTAGCTAACAGGCACTTTGACTATCTAGGTTACCTAGCAGGCACTTGGACTATGTAGGTTACCTAGCGGACACTAGGACGATCTAGGTTAACTAGCGGGCACTTGGACTATCTAGGTTAACTAGCGGGCCCTTGGGCTATCTAGGTGTACTAGCGGACACTTGGACTATCTAGGTTAACTAGCGGGCACTTGGACTATGTAGGTTACCTAGCGGGCACATGGACTATGTAGGTTACCTAGCGGGCACTTGGACTATCTAGGTTACCTAGCGGGCACTTGGACTATGTAGGTTAACTCGAAGGCACTTGGACTATCAAGGTTACCAAGCGGGCTCTTGGACTATATAGGTTACTAGCGGGCACTTGGACTATCTAGGTTAACTAGCGGGCCCTTGGACTATCTAGGTTACCTAGCGGGCACTTGGACTATCTAGGTTAACTAGCGGGCACTTGGACTATCTAGGGTAACTAGCGGGCACTTGGAGTATGTAGGTTAACTAGAAGGCACTTGGACTATCAAGGTTACCTAGCGGGCTCTTGGACTATGTAGGTTACCTAGCGGGCACTTGGTCTATCTAGGTTAACGAACGGGCACTTGGACTATGTTGGTTAACTAGCGGACACTTGGACAATCTAGGGTAGCTAACGGGCAATTGGAGTATCAAGGTTACCTAACGGGCACTTGGACTATGTAGGTTACCTAGCAGGCACTTTGACTATCTAGGTTAACTAACGGGCACTGGGAGTATATAGGTTGGCTAGCGAGCACTTGGACTATGTAGGTTCCCTAGCGGGCGCTTGGACTATGTAGGTTCCCTAGCGGGTACCTGGAGTGTCTAGGTTAACTAGCGGGCAATTGGACTGTCTAGGTTACCTAGTGGCCACTTGGACTATGTAGTTTACCTAGCAGGCACTTGGACTATGTAGGTTAACTAGCGGGCACTTGGACTATCTAGGTTACCTAGCGGGCACTTTGACTATGTACGTTCCCTAGCGGGCACTTGGGCTATCTACGTTACCTAGCGGGCACTTGGACTATGTAGGTTAACGAACGGGCCCTTGGACTATGTAGTTAACCTAGTGGTCACTTGGACTGTCTAGGTTACCGAGCGGGCATTTGGACTATGTAGGTTAACTAGCGGGCACTTGGACTATCTAGGTTAACTAGCGGGACCTTCGTCTATGTAGGTTAACTACCAGGCCCTTGGACAATGTAAGTTAACTAGAGGGCACTTGGATGATCCTGGTTAACTAGCGGGCACTTTGACTGTCTAGGTTAAGTAGCGGGCACTTGGACTATCTAGGTTAACTAGCGGGCACTTGGACTATGTAGGTTCCCTAGCGGGCATTTGGACTATATTGGTTACCTAGCGGGCACTTGGATTATGTAGGTTACCTAGCGGGCACTTGGATTATCTAGGTTAACTAACAGGCACTTGGACTATGTATGTTCCAGAGCGGGCAATTGGACTTTGTAGGTTCCCTATCGGGGACTGGGACTATCTTGGTTCCCTAAAGGGCACTTGGACTATCTAGGTTACCGAACGGGCACTTGGACTATGTAAGTTAGGTAACGGGCACTTCTACTATCTAGGTTAACTAGTGGGAACTTGGACTATGTAGGTTACCTAGCGGACACTTTGACTATCTTGGTTACCTAGCGGGCACTTGGACTATGTAGGTTAATTAGCGGACACTTGGACGAACTAGGTTAACGAGCGGGCCGTTGGACTATGTAGGTTACCTAGCGGGCACTTGGACTATCTAGGTTAGCTAACAGGAACTTGGACTATCTAGGTTACCTAGCGAGCACTTGGTCTATGTACAAACCCTAGCGGTCACTTGGACTATATTGGTTACCTAGCGGACACTAGGACGATCTAGGTTAACTAGCGGGCACTTGGACTATCTAGGTTAACTAGCGGGCCCTTGGGCTATCTAGGTGTACTAGCGGACACTTGGACTATCTAGGTTAACTAGCGGGCACTTGGACTATGTAGGTTACCTAGCGGGCACATGGACTATGTAGGTTACCTAGCGGGCACTTGGACTATCTAGGTTACCTAGCGGGCACTTGGACTATGTAGGTTAACTCGAAGGCACTTGGACTATCAAGGTTACCAAGCGGGCTCTTGGACTATATAGGTTACTAGCGGGCACTTGGACTATCTAGGTTAACTAGCGGGCCCTTGGACTATCTAGGTTACCTAGCGGGCACTTGGACTATCTAGGTTAACTAGCGGGCACTTGGACTATCTAGGGTAACTAGCGGGCACTTGGAGTATGTAGGTTAACTAGAAGGCACTTGGACTATCAAGGTTACCTAGCGGGCTCTTGGACTATGTAGGTTACCTAGCGGGCACTTGGTCTATCTAGGTTAACGAACGGGCACTTGGACTATGTTGGTTAACTAGCGGACACTTGGACAATCTAGGGTAGCTAACGGGCAATTGGAGTATCAAGGTTACCTAACGGGCACTTGGACTATGTAGGTTACCTAGCAGGCACTTTGACTATCTAGGTTAACTAACGGGCACTGGGAGTATATAGGTTGGCTAGCGAGCACTTGGACTATGTAGGTTCCCTAGCGGGCGCTTGGACTATGTAGGTTCCCTAGCGGGTACCTGGAGTGTCTAGGTTAACTAGCGGGCAATTGGACTGTCTAGGTTACCTAGTGGCCACTTGGACTATGTAGTTTACCTAGCAGGCACTTGGACTATGTAGGTTAACTAGCGGGCACTTGGACTATCTAGGTTACCTAGCGGGCACTTTGACTATGTACGTTCCCTAGCGGGCACTTGGGCTATCTACGTTACCTAGCGGGCACTTGGACTATGTAGGTTAACGAACGGGCCCTTGGACTATGTAGTTAACCTAGTGGTCACTTGGACTGTCTAGGTTACCGAGCGGGCATTTGGACTATGTAGGTTAACTAGCGGGCACTTGGACTATCTAGGTTAACTAGCGGGACCTTCGTCTATGTAGGTTAACTACCAGGCCCTTGGACAATGTAAGTTAACTAGAGGGCACTTGGATGATCCTGGTTAACTAGCGGGCACTTTGACTGTCTAGGTTAAGTAGCGGGTACTTGGACTATCTAGGTTAACTAGCGGGCACTTGGACTATGTAGGTTCCCTAGCGGGCATTTGGACTATATTGGTTACCTAGCGGGCACTTGGATTATGTAGGTTACCTAGCGGGCACTTGGATTATCTAGGTTAACTAACAGGCACTTGGACTATGTATGTTCCAGAGCGGGCAATTGGACTTTGTAGGTTCCCTAGCGGGGACTGGGACTATCTTGGTTCCCTAAAGGGCACTTGGACTATCTAGGTTACCGAACGGGCACTTGGACTATGTAAGTTAGGTAACGGGCACTTCTACTATCTAGGTTAACTAGTGGGAACTTGGACTATGTAGGTTACCTAGCGGACACTTTGACTATCTTGGTTACCTAGCGGGCACTTGGACTATGTAGGTTAATTAGCGGACACTTGGACGAACTAGGTTAACGAGCGGGCCGTTGGACTATGTAGGTTACCTAGCGGGCACTTGGACTATCTAGGTTAGCTAACAGGAACTTGGACTATCTAGGTTACCTAGCGAGCACTTGGTCTATGTACAAACCCTAGCGGTCACTTGGACTATATTGGTTACCTAGCGGGCACTTGGAATATGTACGTCCCCTAGTGGGCACTTGGACTATCTAGGTTAACTAACGGGCACTAGGACTATCTAGGTTAACAAACGGGCACTTGGTCTATCTAGGTTACCTAGCGGGCACTTGGACTATGTAGGTCAACTAGCGGTCCCTTGGACTATCTAGGTTAGTTAACGGGCATATGGATTCTGTAGGTTAACTAGCGGACACTTGGACTATCTAGGTTAACTAGCGGGCCCTATAACTATGTAGGTTAACTAGCGGGCCTTTGGACTATGTAGGTTAACTAGCGGGCACTTGGATTATCTAAGTTACCTGGCGGGGACTTGAACTATGTAGGTTAACTAGTGGGCCCTTAGGCTATCTTGGTTAGCTAACGGTGTATTGGACTATGTAGGTTAATTAGCGGGTACTTGGACTATGTAGGTTCCCTAGCGGGCATTTGGACTATATAGATTACCTAGCGGGCACTTGGACTTTGTAGGTTACCTAGCGGGCACTTGGATTATCTAGGTTACCTAGCGGGAACTTGGATGATACAGGTTCCCTAGCCAGCACTAAGACTATTGTTTCCCTAAAGGGCACTTGGACTATCTAGGTTAACGAACGGGCACTTGGACTATGTTGGTTAACTAGCGGGCACTTGGACTATGTATGTCCCCTAGAGGGCACTTGGACTATCTAGGTTAACTAAAGGGCACTAGGACTATCTAGTTTAACTAGCGGGCACTAGGTCTATCTAGGTTACATAGCCGCCACTTGGACTATCTAGGTTAGCTAACAGGCACTTGGACTATCTATGATCCCCAGCGGGCACTTGTACTATCTATTTTACCTAGCGGGCACTTGGACTATGTAGGTCAACTAGCGGGCCCTTGGACTATCTAGGTTAGCTAACGGGCACTTGGACTATAGGTTACCTAACGGGCACTTGGATTATGTTGGTTCCCTAGCGGGCACTTAGACTATGTAGGTTTCCTTGCGGGCATTTGGACTATGTAGGTTACCTAGCGAGCACTTGGACTATATAGCTTCCCTAACGGGCACTTGGACTATGTAGGTTCCCTAGCGGTCAGGTGGACTATGTAGGCTCCCGAGAAGGCACTTGGACTATGTAGGTTACCTATCGGGCACTTTGACTATGTAGGTTAACTAGCGGGCACTTGGACTATCCAGGTTACGAAGCGGGCACTTGGACTATGTAGGTTACCAAAAGGGCACTTGGAGTATCTAGGTTAACGAATGGACACTTGGACTATATAGGTAACCTAGCGGGCACTTGGACTGTCTAGGTTACATAGCGGGCAATTGGCCTATGTAGGTTAACGAAAGGGCACTTGGACTATGTAGGTTAGCTAACAAGCACTTAGACTATCTAGGTTACCTAGCAGGCACTTGGACTATGTAGGTTACCTTGCGAACACTTGGACGATCTAGGGTAACTAGCGGGCACTTGGACTATCAAGGTTAACTAGCGGGCCCTTGGTCTATCTAGGTTACCTAGCGGGCACTTGGACTATCTGGGTTACCAAGCGGGCACTTGGACTATGTAGGTTAACTAGAAGGCACTTGGACTATCAAGGTTACCAAGCGGGCTCTTGGACTATATAGGTTACTAGCGGGCACTTGGACTATCTAGGTTAAGTAGCGGGCCCTTGGACTATCTAGGTTACCTAGCGGGCACTTGGACTATCTAGGTTAACTAGCGGGCACTTGGACTATCTAGGGTAACTAGCGGGCACTTGGAGTATGTAGGTTAACTAGAAGGCACTTGGACTATCAAGGTTACCTAGCGGGCTCTTGGACTATGTAGGTTACCTAGCGGGCACTTGGTCTATCTAGGTTAACGAACGTGCACTTGGACTATGTTGGTTAACTAGCGGACACTTGGACAATCTAGGGTAGCTAACGGGCAATTGGAGTATCAAGGTTACCTAACGGGCACTTGGACTATGTAGGTTACCTAGCAGGCACTTTGACTATCTAGGTTAACTAACGGGCACTTGGACTATGTAGGTTAAGTAGCGGACACTTGCACTATGTAGGTTACCTAGCGGGCAATTGGACTATGTAGGTTAACTAGCAGGCCTTTGGACTATCTAGGTTACCTAGCAGGCACTTGGACTATGTAGGTTAACTAGCGGGCACTTGCACTCTCTAGGTTACCTAGCGGGTACTTGGACTATGTACCTTCCTTAGCGGGCACTTGGACTATCTATGTTATCTAGCGGGCACGTGGACTATGTAGGTTACCTAGCGGACCCTTGCACTATGTAGGTTACCTAGCGGGCATTTGGACTATGGAGGTTAACTAGAGGACACTTGGACGATCTAGGTAACAAGTGGGCCCTTGGCTATGTAGGTTAACTAGCCGGCACTTGGACGGTATAGGTTAACTAGCGGGCACTTGGACGATCTAGGTTAACCAGCGGGCACTTGGACTATCAAAGTTAACAAGCGAGCCCTTGGACTATGTAGGTTAACTAGCGGGCCCTTGGACTATCTAGGTTACCTAGATAGCATTTGGACTATCTAGGTTCCCTAGCGGGCATTTGGACTATGTGGGTTCCATAGCGGGCACTTGGACTATGTAGGTTCCCTATCGGGTACTTGCACTATGTAGGTTTCTATCGGGCATTTGGACTATGTAGGTTAACTAGCGGGCACTGGGACATCTAGGTTACCTAGCGGGCACTAGGTCTATGTACAAACCCTAGCGGGCACTTGGACTATCTGGGATACCTAGCGGGCACTTGTACTATCTAGGTTACCTAGCTGGCACTTGGACTGTGTAGGTCAAGTAGCGGGCCCTTGGACTATCTAGGTTAACGAACGGACACTTGGACTATGTAGTTAACCTAGCGGGAACTTGGACTGTATAGGTTACATAGCGGGCACTTGGAATATCTAGGTTAACGAACGGGCACTTGGACTATGTATGTTAGCTAACAGGCAGTTTGACAATCTAGGTTACCTAGCAGGCACTTGGACTATGTAGGTTACCTAGCAGACACTTGGACGATCTAGGTTATCTAGTAGGCACTTGGACTATCTAGGTTAACTAGTGGGCCCTTGGACTATCTAGGTTTACTAGCGGGCACTTGGACTATCTAGGTTAACTAGCGGGCACTTGGATTATCTAGGTTAACGAACGGGCACTTGGACTATGTATGTTAGCTAACAGGCACTATGACTATCTACGTTACCTAGCAGGCACTTGGACTATGTAGGTTACCTAGCGGGCACATGGACTATGTAGGTTATCTAGCGGGCACTTGGACTATCTAGGTTACCTAGCGCGCACTTGGACTATCTAGGTTAACAAACGGGCACTTGGACTATGTAGGTTAACTAGCGGACACTTTGACTATCTAGGTTAGCTAACGGGCAATTGGACTATCAAGGTTACCTAACGGGCATGGACTATGTAGATTACCTAGCGGGCACTTGGACTATCTTGGTTACCTAGCAGGCACTTTGACTATCTAGGTTAACTAACGGGCACTTGGACAATGTAGGTTGCCTAGCGAGCATTTGGACTATGTAAGTTCCCTAGCGGGCGCTTGGACTATGTAGGTTCCCTAGCGGGTACTTGGACTGTCTAGGTTAACTAGCGGGCAATTGGACTGTCTAGGTTACCTAGTGGGCACTTGGACTATGTAGTTTACCTAGCAGGCACTTGGACTATGTAGGTTAACTAGCGGGCACTTGGACTATCTAGGTTACCTAGCGGGCCTTTGGACTATGTACGTTCCCTAGTGGGCACTTGGGCTATCTACGTTACCTAGCGGGCACTTGGACTATGTAGGTTAACAAACGGGCAGTTGGACTATGTAGGTAACCTAATGGTCACTTGGACTGTCTAGGTTACCTAGCGGGGTCTTGGACTATGTAGGTTAACTAGCGGGCTCTTGGTCTATGTAGGTTAACTAGCAGGCCCTTGGACTATGTAAGTCAACTAGAGGGCACTTGGACGATCCTAGTTAACTAGCGGGCAAGTGGACTATCTAGGTTAACTAGCGGGCACTTGGACTATCTAGGGTAACTAGCGGGTACTTGGACTATCTAGGTTAACTAGCGGGCACTTGGACTATCTAGGTTACCTAGCGGGCGCTTGGACTATATAGGTTAAGTATAAGGCACTTGGACTATCAAGGTTACCTAGCGGGCCCTTGGACTATGTAGGTTACCTAGCGGGCACTTGGACTGTCTAGGTTACCTAGCGGGCACTTAGACTATCTATGTTAACGAACGGACACTTGGACTATGTTGGTTAACTAGCGGACACTTGTACAATCTAGGTTAGCTAACGGGCAATTGGACTATCAAGGTTACCTAACGGGCACTTGGACTATGTAGGTTACCTAGCAGGCACTTTGAATATCTAGGTTAACTAACGGGCACTGGGACTACGTAGGTTGGCTAGCGAGCACTTGGAGTATGTAGGTTCTCTAGCTGTCGCTTGGACTATGTAGGTTCCCTAGCGGGTACTTGGACTATCTTGGTGACCTAGCAGGCCCGTTGACTATCTAGGTTAACTAACGGGCACTTGGACTATGTAGGTTGCCTAGCGAGCATTTGTACTATGTAGGTTCCCTAGCGGGCGCTTGGACTATGTAGGTTCCCTAGCGGGTACTTGGACAGTCTAGGTTAACTAGCGGGCAATTGGACTGTCTAGGTTACCTAGTGGGCACTTGGACTATGTAGTTTACCTAGCAGGCACTTGGACTATGTAGGTTAACTAGCGGGCACTTGGACTATCTAGGTTACCTAGCGGGCACTTTGACTATGTACGTTCCCTAGCGGGCACTTGAGCTATCTACATTACCTAGCGGGCACTTGGACTATGTAGGTTAACGAACGGGCACTTGGACTATGTAGGTAACCTAGTGGTCACTTGGACTGTCTTGGTTACCTAGCGGGCATTTGGACTATGTAGGTTAACTAGCGGGCACTTGGACTATCTAGGTTAACTAGCGGGCCCTTCGTCTATGGAGGTTAACTAGCAGGCCCTTGGACAATGTAAGTTAACTAGAGGGCACTTGGATGATCCTGGTTAACTAGCGGGCACTGGGACTGTCTAGGTTAACTAGCGGGCACTTGGACTATCTAGGTTAACTAGCGGGCACTTGGACTATGTAGGTTCCCTAGCGGGCATTTGGACTATATTGGTTACCAAGCGGGCACTTGGATTATGTAGGTTACCTAGCGGGCACTTGGACTATGTAGGTTAACTAGCGGGCACTTGGATTATCTAAGTTAACTAACAGGCACTTGGACTATGTATGTTCCAGAGCGGGCATTTGGACTATGTAGGTTCCCTAGCGGGCACTTGGACTATCTAGGTTCCCTAAAGGGCACTTGATCTATCTAGGTTACCGAACAGGCACTTGGACTATGTAGGTTAAGTAACGGGCACTTCTACTATCTAGGTTAAGTAGTGGGAACTTGGACTATGTAGGTTACCTAGCGGACACTTTGACTATCTTGGTTACCTAGCGGGCACTTGGACTATGTAGGTTAATTAGCGGACACTTGGACGAACTAGGTTAGCTAACAGGAACTTGGACTATCTAGGTTACCTAGCGGGCACTTGGTCTATGTACAAACCCTAGCGGTCACTTGGACTATCTGGGTTACCTAGCGGGCACTTGTACTATCTAGGTTACCTAGCTGGCACTTGGACTGTGTAGGTCAAGTAGCGGGCCCTTGGACTATCTAGGTTAGCTAACGGGCACTTGGACTATCTAGGTTACCTAACGGGCACTTGGATTATGTACGTTCCCTAGTGGGCACTTAGACTATGGAGGTTACCTTGCGAGCACTTGGACTTTGTAGGTTCCCTAAAGGGCACTTGGACTATGGAGGTTCCCTAGCGGTCACTTGGACTATGTAGGCTCCCTAGAAGGCACTTGGACTATGTAGATTACATATCGGGCACTTTGACTATGTAGGGTAACTAGCGGGCACTTGGACACTCCAGGTTACGAAGCGGGCACTTGGACTATCTAGGTTAACGAACGGACACTTGGACTATGTAGTTAACCTAGGGGGAACGTGGAGTGTATAGGTTACATAGCGGGCACTTGGACTATCTAGGTTAACGAACGGGCACATGGACTATGTATGTTAGCTAACAGGCACTTTGAGTATCTACGTTACCTAGCAGGCACTTGGACTATGTAGGTTACCTAGCGGACACTTGGACGATCTAGGTTATCTAGTAGGCACTTGGACTATCTAGGTTAACTAGTGGGCCCTAGGACTATCTAGGTTTACTAGCGGGCACTTGGACTATCTAGGTTAACTAGCGGGCACTTGGACTATCTAGGTTAATGAACGGGCACTTGGACTATGTAGGTTAGCTAACAGGCACTTTGACTATCTAGGTTACCTAGCAGGCACTTGGACTATGTAGGTTACCTAGCGGACACTAGGACGATCTAGGTTAACTAGCGGGCACTTGGACTATCTAGGTTAACTAGCGGGCCCTTGGGCTATCTAGGTGTACTAGCGGACACTTGGACTATCTAGGTTAACTAGCGGGCACTTGGACTATGTAGGTTACCTAGCGGGCACATGGACTATGTAGGTTACCTAGCGGGCACTTGGACTATCTAGGTTACCTAGCGGGCACTTGGACTATGTAGGTTAACTCGAAGGCACTTGGACTATCAAGGTTACCAAGCGGGCTCTTGGACTATATAGGTTACTAGCGGGCACTTGGACTATCTAGGTTAACTAGCGGGCCCTTGGACTATCTAGGTTACCTAGCGGGCACTTGGACTATCTAGGTTAACTAGCGGGCACTTGGACTATCTAGGGTAACTAGCGGGCACTTGGAGTATGTAGGTTAACTAGAAGGCACTTGGACTATCAAGGTTACCTAGCGGGCTCTTGGACTATGTAGGTTACCTAGCGGGCACTTGGTCTATCTAGGTTAACGAACGGGCACTTGGACTATGTTGGTTAACTAGCGGACACTTGGACAATCTAGGGTAGCTAACGGGCAATTGGAGTATCAAGGTTACCTAACGGGCACTTGGACTATGTAGGTTACCTAGCAGGCACTTTGACTATCTAGGTTAACTAACGGGCACTGGGAGTATATAGGTTGGCTAGCGAGCACTTGGACTATGTAGGTTCCCTAGCGGGCGCTTGGACTATGTAGGTTCCCTAGCGGGTACCTGGAGTGTCTAGGTTAACTAGCGGGCAATTGGACTGTCTAGGTTACCTAGTGGCCACTTGGACTATGTAGTTTACCTAGCAGGCACTTGGACTATGTAGGTTAACTAGCGGGCACTTGGACTATCTAGGTTACCTAGCGGGCACTTTGACTATGTACGTTCCCTAGCGGGCACTTGGGCTATCTACGTTACCTAGCGGGCACTTGGACTATGTAGGTTAACGAACGGGCCCTTGGACTATGTAGTTAACCTAGTGGTCACTTGGACTGTCTAGGTTACCGAGCGGGCATTTGGACTATGTAGGTTAACTAGCGGGCACTTGGACTATCTAGGTTAACTAGCGGGCCCTTCGTCTATGTAGGTTAACTAGCAGGCCCTTGGACAATGTAAGTTAACTAGAGGGCACTTGGATGATCCTGGTTAACTAGCGGGCACTTTGACTGTCTAGGTTAAGTAGCGGGCACTTGGACTATCTAGGTTAACTAGCGGGCACTTGGACTATGTAGGTTCCCTAGCGGGCATTTGGACTATATTGGTTACCTAGCGGGCACTTGGATTATGTAGGTTACCTAGCGGGCACTTGGATTATCTAGGTTAACTAACAGGCACTTGGACTATGTATGTTCCAGAGCGGGCAATTGGACTTTGTAGGTTCCCTATCGGGGACTGGGACTATCTTGGTTCCCTAAAGGGCACTTGGACTATCTAGGTTACCGAACGGGCACTTGGACTATGTAAGTTAGGTAACGGGCACTTCTACTATCTAGGTTAACTAGTGGGAACTTGGACTATGTAGGTTACCTAGCGGACACTTTGACTATCTTGGTTACCTAGCGGGCACTTGGACTATGTAGGTTAATTAGCGGACACTTGGACGAACTAGGTTAACGAGCGGGCCGTTGGACTATGTAGGTTACCTAGCGGGCACTTGGACTATCTAGGTTAGCTAACAGGAACTTGGACTATCTAGGTTACCTAGCGAGCACTTGGTCTATGTACAAACCCTAGCGGTCACTTGGACTATATTGGTTACCTAGCGGACACTAGGACGATCTAGGTTAACTAGCGGGCACTTGGACTATCTAGGTTAACTAGCGGGCCCTTGGGCTATCTAGGTGTACTAGCGGACACTTGGACTATCTAGGTTAACTAGCGGGCACTTGGACTATGTAGGTTACCTAGCGGGCACATGGACTATGTAGGTTACCTAGCGGGCACTTGGACTATCTAGGTTACCTAGCGGGCACTTGGACTATGTAGGTTAACTCGAAGGCACTTGGACTATCAAGGTTACCAAGCGGGCTCTTGGACTATATAGGTTACTAGCGGGCACTTGGACTATCTAGGTTAACTAGCGGGCCCTTGGACTATCTAGGTTACCTAGCGGGCACTTGGACTATCTAGGTTAACTAGCGGGCACTTGGACTATCTAGGATAACTAGCGGGCACTTGGAGTATGTAGGTTAACTAGAAGGCACTTGGACTATCAAGGTTACCTAGCGGGCTCTTGGACTATGTAGGTTACCTAGCGGGCACTTGGTCTATCTAGGTTAACGAACGGGCACTTGGACTATGTTGGTTAACTAGCGGACACTTGGACAATCTAGGGTAGCTAACGGGCAATTGGAGTATCAAGGTTACCTAACGGGCACTTGGACTATGTAGGTTACCTAGCAGGCACTTTGACTATCTAGGTTAACTAACGGGCACTGGGAGTATATAGGTTGGCTAGCGAGCACTTGGACTATGTAGGTTCCCTAGCGGGCGCTTGGACTATGTAGGTTCCCTAGCGGGTACCTGGAGTGTCTAGGTTAACTAGCGGGCAATTGGACTGTCTAGGTTACCTAGTGGCCACTTGGACTATGTAGTTTACCTAGCAGGCACTTGGACTATGTAGGTTAACTAGCGGGCACTTGGACTATCTAGGTTACCTAGCGGGCACTTTGACTATGTACGTTCCCTAGCGGGCACTTGGGCTATCTACGTTACCTAGCGGGCACTTGGACTATGTAGGTTAACGAACGGGCCCTTGGACTATGTAGTTAACCTAGTGGTCACTTGGACTGTCTAGGTTACCGAGCGGGCATTTGGACTATGTAGGTTAACTAGCGGGCACTTGGACTATCTAGGTTAACTAGCGGGACCTTCCTCTATGTAGGTTAACTAGCAGGCCCTTGGACAATGTAAGTTAACTAGAGGGCACTTGGATGATCCTGGTTAACTAGCGGGCACTTTGACTGTCTAGGTTAAGTAGCGGGTACTTGGACTATCTAGGTTAACTAGCGGGCACTTGGACTATGTAGGTTCCCTAGCGGGCATTTGGACTATATTGGTTACCTAGCGGGCACTTGGATTATGTAGGTTACCTAGCGGGCACTTGGATTATCTAGGTTAACTAACAGGCACTTGGACTATGTATGTTCCAGAGCGGGCAATTGGACTTTGTAGGTTCCCTAGCGGGGACTGGGACTATCTTGGTTCCCTAAAGGGCACTTGGACTATCTAGGTTACCGAACGGGCACTTGGACTATGTAAGTTAGGTAACGGGCACTTCTACTATCTAGGTTAACTAGTGGGAACTTGGACTATGTAGGTTACCTAGCGGACACTTTGACTATCTTGGTTACCTAGCGGGCACTTGGACTATGTAGGTTAATTAGCGGACACTTGGACGAACTAGGTTAACGAGCGGGCCGTTGGACTATGTAGGTTACCTAGCGGGCACTTGGACTATCTAGGTTAGCTAACAGGAACTTGGACTATCTAGGTTACCTAGCGAGCACTTGGTCTATGTACAAACCCTAGCGGTCACTTGGACTATATTGGTTACCTAGCGGGCACTTGGAATATGTACGTCCCCTAGTGGGCACTTGGACTATCTAGGTTAACTAACGGGCACTAGGACTATCTAGGTTAACAAACGGGCACTTGGTCTATCTAGGTTACCTAGCGGGCACTTGGACTATGTAGGTCAACTAGCGGTCCCTTGGACTATCTAGGTTAGTTAACGGGCATATGGATTCTGTAGGTTAACTAGCGGACACTTGGACTATCTAGGTTAACTAGCGGGCCCTATAACTATGTAGGTTAACTAGCGGGCCTTTGGACTATGTAGGTTAACTAGCGGGCACTTGGATTATCTAAGTTACCTGGCGGGGACTTGAACTATGTAGGTTAACTAGTGGGCCCTTAGGCTATCTTGGTTAGCTAACGGTGTATTGGACTATGTAGGTTAATTAGCGGGTACTTGGACTATGTAGGTTCCCTAGCGGGCATTTGGACTATATAGATTACCTAGCGGGCACTTGGACTTTGTAGGTTACCTAGCGGGCACTTGGATTATCTAGGTTACCTAGCGGGAACTTGGATGATACAGGTTCCCTAGCCAGCACTAAGACTATTGTTTCCCTAAAGGGCACTTGGACTATCTAGGTTAACGAACGGGCACTTGGACTATGTTGGTTAACTAGCGGGCACTTGGACTATGTATGTCCCCTAGAGGGCACTTGGACTATCTAGGTTAACTAAAGGGCACTAGGACTATCTAGTTTAACTAGCGGGCACTAGGTCTATCTAGGTTACATAGCCGCCACTTGGACTATCTAGGTTAGCTAACAGGCACTTGGACTATCTATGATCCCCAGCGGGCACTTGTACTATCTATTTTACCTAGCGGGCACTTGGACTATGTAGGTCAACTAGCGGGCCCTTGGACTATCTAGGTTAGCTAACGGGCACTTGGACTATAGGTTACCTAACGGGCACTTGGATTATGTTGGTTCCCTAGCGGGCACTTAGACTATGTAGGTTTCCTTGCGGGCATTTGGACTATGTAGGTTACCTAGCGAGCACTTGGACTATATAGCTTCCCTAACGGGCACTTGGACTATGTAGGTTCCCTAGCGGTCAGGTGGACTATGTAGGCTCCCGAGAAGGCACTTGGACTATGTAGGTTACCTATCGGGCACTTTGACTATGTAGGTTAACTAGCGGGCACTTGGACTATCCAGGATACGAAGCGGGCACTTGGACTATGTAGGTTACCAAAAGGGCACTTGGAGTATCTAGGTTAACGAATGGACACTTGGACTATATAGGTAACCTAGCGGGCACTTGGACTGTCTAGGTTACATAGCGGGCAATTGGCCTATGTAGGTTAACGAAAGGGCACTTGGACTATGTAGGTTAGCTAACAAGCACTTAGACTATCTAGGTTACCTAGCAGGCACTTGGACTATGTAGGTTACCTTGCGAACACTTGGACGATCTAGGGTAACTAGCGGGCACTTGGACTATCAAGGTTAACTAGCGGGCCCTTGGTCTATCTAGGTTACCTAGCGGGCACTTGGACTATCTGGGTTACCAAGCGGGCACTTGGACTATGTAGGTTAACTAGAAGGCACTTGGACTATCAAGGTTACCAAGCGGGCTCTTGGACTATATAGGTTACTAGCGGGCACTTGGACTATCTAGGTTAACTAGCGGGCCCTTGGACTATCTAGGTTACCTAGCGGGCACTTGGACTATCTAGGTTAACTAGCGGGCACTTGGACTATCTAGGGTAACTAGCGGGCACTTGGAGTATGTAGGTTAACTAGAAGGCACTTGGACTATCAAGGTTACCTAGCGGGCTCTTGGACTATGTAGGTTACCTAGCGGGCACTTGGTCTATCTAGGTTAACGAACGGGCACTTGGACTATGTTGGTTAACTAGCGGACACTTGGACAATCTAGGGTAGCTAACGGGCAATTGGAGTATCAAGGTTACCTAACGGGCACTTGGACTATGTAGGTTACCTAGCAGGCACTTTGACTATCTAGGTTAACTAACGGGCACTTGGACTATGTAGGTTAAGTAGCGGACACTTGCACTATGTAGGTTACCTAGCGGGCAATTGGACTATGTAGGTTAACTAGCAGGCCTTTGGACTATCTAGGTTACCTAGCAGGCACTTGGACTATGTAGGTTAACTAGCGGGCACTTGCACTCTCTAGGTTACCTAGCGGGTACTTGGACTATGTACCTTCCTTAGCGGGCACTTGGACTATCTATGTTATCTAGCGGGCACGTGGACTATGTAGGTTACCTAGCGGACCCTTGCACTATGTAGGTTACCTAGCGGGCATTTGGACTATGGAGGTTAACTAGAGGACACTTGGACGATCTAGGTTAACAAGTGGGCCCTTGGCTATGTAGGTTAACTAGCCGGCACTTGGACGGTATAGGTTAACTAGCGGGCACTTGGACGATCTAGGTTAACCAGCGGGCACTTGGACTATCAAAGTTAACAAGCGAGCCCTTGGACTATGTAGGTTAACTAGCGGGCCCTTGGACTATCTAGGTTACCTAGATAGCATTTGGACTATCTAGGTTCCCTAGCGGGCATTTGGACTATGTGGGTTCCATAGCGGGCACTTGGACTATGTAGGTTCCCTATCGGGTACTTGCACTATGTAGGTTTCTATCGGGCATTTGGACTATGTAGGTTAACTAGCGGGCACTGGGACATCTAGGTTACCTAGCGGGCACTAGGTCTATGTACAAACCCTAGCGGGCACTTGGACTATCTGGGATACCTAGCGGGCACTTGTACTATCTAGGTTACCTAGCTGGCACTTGGACTGTGTAGGTCAAGTAGCGGGCCCTTGGACTATCTAGGTTAACGAACGGACACTTGGACTATGTAGTTAACCTAGCGGGAACTTGGACTGTATAGGTTACATAGCGGGCACTTGGAATATCTAGGTTAACGAACGGGCACTTGGACTATGTATGTTAGCTAACAGGCAGTTTGACAATCTAGGTTACCTAGCAGGCACTTGGACTATGTAGGTTACCTAGCAGACACTTGGACGATCTAGGTTATCTAGTAGGCACTTGGACTATCTAGGTTAACTAGTGGGCCCTTGGACTATCTAGGTTTACTAGCGGGCACTTGGACTATCTAGGTTAACTAGCGGGCACTTGGATTATCTAGGTTAACGAACGGGCACTTGGACTATGTATGTTAGCTAACAGGCACTATGACTATCTACGTTACCTAGCAGGCACTTGGACTATGTAGGTTACCTAGCGGGCACATGGACTATGTAGGTTATCTAGCGGGCACTTGGACTATCTAGGTTACCTAGCGCGCACTTGGACTATCTAGGTTAACAAACGGGCACTTGGACTATGTAGGTTAACTAGCGGACACTTTGACTATCTAGGTTAGCTAACGGGCAATTGGACTATCAAGGTTACCTAACGGGCATGGACTATGTAGATTACCTAGCGGGCACTTGGACTATCTTGGTTACCTAGCAGGCACTTTGACTATCTAGGTTAACTAACGGGCACTTGGACAATGTAGGTTGCCTAGCGAGCATTTGGACTATGTAAGTTCCCTAGCGGGCGCTTGGACTATGTAGGTTCCCTAGCGGGTACTTGGACTGTCTAGGTTAACTAGCGGGCAATTGGACTGTCTAGGTTACCTAGTGGGCACTTGGACTATGTAGTTTACCTAGCAGGCACTTGGACTATGTAGGTTAACTAGCGGGCACTTGGACTATCTAGGTTACCTAGCGGGCCTTTGGACTATGTACGTTCCCTAGTGGGCACTTGGGCTATCTACGTTACCTAGCGGGCACTTGGACTATGTAGGTTAACAAACGGGCAGTTGGACTATGTAGGTAACCTAATGGTCACTTGGACTGTCTAGGTTACCTAGCGGGGTCTTGGACTATGTAGGTTAACTAGCGGGCTCTTGGTCTATGTAGGTTAACTAGCAGGCCCTTGGACTATGTAAGTCAACTAGAGGGCACTTGGACGATCCTAGTTAACTAGCGGGCAAGTGGACTATCTAGGTTAACTAGCGGGCACTTGGACTATCTAGGGTAACTAGCGGGTACTTGGACTATCTAGGTTAACTAGCGGGCACTTGGACTATCTAGGTTACCTAGCGGGCGCTTGGACTATATAGGTTAAGTATAAGGCACTTGGACTATCAAGGTTACCTAGCGGGCCCTTGGACTATGTAGGTTACCTAGCGGGCACTTGGACTGTCTAGGTTACCTAGCGGGCACTTAGACTATCTATGTTAACGAACGGACACTTGGACTATGTTGGTTAACTAGCGGACACTTGTACAATCTAGGTTAGCTAACGGGCAATTGGACTATCAAGGTTACCTAACGGGCACTTGGACTATGTAGGTAACCTAGCAGGCACTTTGAATATCTAGGTTAACTAACGGGCACTGGGACTACGTAGGTTGGCTAGCGAGCACTTGGAGTATGTAGGTTCTCTAGCTGTCGCTTGGACTATGTAGGTTCCCTAGCGGGTACTTGGACTATCTTGGTGACCTAGCAGGCCCGTTGACTATCTAGGTTAACTAACGGGCACTTGGACTATGTAGGTTGCCTAGCGAGCATTTGTACTATGTAGGTTCCCTAGCGGGCGCTTGGACTATGTAGGTTCCCTAGCGGGTACTTGGACAGTCTAGGTTAACTAGCGGGCAATTGGACTGTCTAGGTTACCTAGTGGGCACTTGGACTATGTAGTTTACCTAGCAGGCACTTGGACTATGTAGGTTAACTAGCGGGCACTTGGACTATCTAGGTTACCTAGCGGGCACTTTGACTATGTACGTTCCCTAGCGGGCACTTGAGCTATCTACATTACCTAGCGGGCACTTGGACTATGTAGGTTAACGAACGGGCACTTGGACTATGTAGGTAACCTAGTGGTCACTTGGACTGTCTTGGTTACCTAGCGGGCATTTGGACTATGTAGGTTAACTAGCGGGCACTTGGACTATCTAGGTTAACTAGCGGGCCCTTCGTCTATGGAGGTTAACTAGCAGGCCCTTGGACAATGTAAGTTAACTAGAGGGCACTTGGATGATCCTGGTTAACTAGCGGGCACTGGGACTGTCTAGGTTAACTAGCGGGCACTTGGACTATCTAGGTTAACTAGCGGGCACTTGGACTATGTAGGTTCCCTAGCGGGCATTTGGACTATATTGGTTACCAAGCGGGCACTTGGATTATGTAGGTTACCTAGCGGGCACTTGGACTATGTAGGTTAACTAGCGGGCACTTGGATTATCTAAGTTAACTAACAGGCACTTGGACTATGTATGTTCCAGAGCGGGCATTTGGACTATGTAGGTTCCCTAGCGGGCACTTGGACTATCTAGGTTCCCTAAAGGGCACTTGATCTATCTAGGTTACCGAACAGGCACTTGGACTATGTAGGTTAGGTAACGGGCACTTCTACTATCTAGGTTAAGTAGTGGGAACTTGGACTATGTAGGTTACCTAGCGGACACTTTGACTATCTTGGTTACCTAGCGGGCACTTGGACTATGTAGGTTAATTAGCGGACACTTGGACGAACTAGGTTAGCTAACAGGAACTTGGACTATCTAGGTTACCTAGCGGGCACTTGGTCTATGTACAAACCCTAGCGGTCACTTGGACTATCTGGGTTACCTAGCGGGCACTTGTACTATCTAGGTTACCTAGCTGGCACTTGGACTGTGTAGGTCAAGTAGCGGGCCCTTGGACTATCTAGGTTAGCTAACGGGCACTTGGACTATCTAGGTTACCTAACGGGCACTTGGATTATGTACGTTCCCTAGTGGGCACTTAGACTATGGAGGTTACCTTGCGAGCACTTGGACTTTGTAGGTTCCCTAAAGGGCACTTGGACTATGGAGGTTCCCTAGCGGTCACTTGGACTATGTAGGCTCCCTAGAAGGCACTTGGACTATGTAGATTACATATCGGGCACTTTGACTATGTAGGGTAACTAGCGGGCACTTGGACACTCCAGGTTACGAAGCGGGCACTTGGACTATCTAGGTTAACGAACGGACACTTGGACTATGTAGTTAACCTAGGGGGAACGTGGAGTGTATAGGTTACATAGCGGGCACTTGGACTATCTAGGTTAACGAACGGGCACATGGACTATGTATGTTAGCTAACAGGCACTTTGAGTATCTACGTTACCTAGCAGGCACTTGGACTATGTAGGTTACCTAGCGGACACTTGGACGATCTAGGTTATCTAGTAGGCACTTGGACTATCTAGGTTAACTAGTGGGCCCTAGGACTATCTAGGTTTACTAGCGGGCACTTGGACTATCTAGGTTAACTAGCGGGCACTTGGACTATCTAGGTTAATGAACGGGCACTTGGACTATGTAGGTTAGCTAACAGGCACTTTGACTATCTAGGTTACCTAGCAGGCACTTGGACTATGTAGGTTACCTAGCGGACACTAGGACGATCTAGGTTAACTAGCGGGCACTTGGACTATCTAGGTTAACTAGCGGGCCCTTGGGCTATCTAGGTGTACTAGCGGACACTTGGACTATCTAGGTTAACTAGCGGGCACTTGGACTATGTAGGTTACCTAGCGGGCACATGGACTATGTAGGTTACCTAGCGGGCACTTGGACTATCTAGGTTACCTAGCGGGCACTTGGACTATGTAGGTTAACTCGAAGGCACTTGGACTATCAAGGTTACCAAGCGGGCTCTTGGACTATATAGGTTACTAGCGGGCACTTGGACTATCTAGGTTAACTAGCGGGCCCTTGGACTATCTAGGTTACCTAGCGGGCACTTGGACTATCTAGGTTAACTAGCGGGCACTTGGACTATCTAGGGTAACTAGCGGGCACTTGGAGTATGTAGGTTAACTAGAAGGCACTTGGACTATCAAGGTTACCTAGCGGGCTCTTGGACTATGTAGGTTACCTAGCGGGCACTTGGTCTATCTAGGTTAACGAACGGGCACTTGGACTATGTTGGTTAACTAGCGGACACTTGGACAATCTAGGGTAGCTAACGGGCAATTGGAGTATCAAGGTTACCTAACGGGCACTTGGACTATGTAGGTTACCTAGCAGGCACTTTGACTATCTAGGTTAACTAACGGGCACTGGGAGTATATAGGTTGGCTAGCGAGCACTTGGACTATGTAGGTTCCCTAGCGGGCGCTTGGACTATGTAGGTTCCCTAGCGGGTACCTGGAGTGTCTAGGTTAACTAGCGGGCAATTGGACTGTCTAGGTTACCTAGTGGCCACTTGGACTATGTAGTTTACCTAGCAGGCACTTGGACTATGTAGGTTAACTAGCGGGCACTTGGACTATCTAGGTTACCTAGCGGGCACTTTGACTATGTACGTTCCCTAGCGGGCACTTGGGCTATCTACGTTACCTAGCGGGCACTTGGACTATGTAGGTTAACGAACGGGCCCTTGGACTATGTAGTTAACCTAGTGGTCACTTGGACTGTCTAGGTTACCGAGCGGGCATTTGGACTATGTAGGTTAACTAGCGGGCACTTGGACTATCTAGGTTAACTAGCGGGCCCTTCGTCTATGTAGGTTAACTAGCAGGCCCTTGGACAATGTAAGTTAACTAGAGGGCACTTGGATGATCCTGGTTAACTAGCGGGCACTTTGACTGTCTAGGTTAAGTAGCGGGCACTTGGACTATCTAGGTTAACTAGCGGGCACTTGGACTATGTAGGTTCCCTAGCGGGCATTTGGACTATATTGGTTACCTAGCGGGCACTTGGATTATGTAGGTTACCTAGCGGGCACTTGGATTATCTAGGTTAACTAACAGGCACTTGGACTATGTATGTTCCAGAGCGGGCAATTGGACTTTGTAGGTTCCCTAGCGGGGACTGGGACTATCTTGGTTCCCTAAAGGGCACTTGGACTATCTAGGTTACCGAACGGGCACTTGGACTATGTAAGTTAGGTAACGGGCACTTCTACTATCTAGGTTAACTAGTGGGAACTTGGACTATGTAGGTTACCTAGCGGACACTTTGACTATCTTGGTTACCTAGCGGGCACTTGGACTATGTAGGTTAATTAGCGGACACTTGGACGAACTAGGTTAACGAGCGGGCCGTTGGACTATGTAGGTTACCTAGCGGGCACTTGGACTATCTAGGTTAGCTAACAGGAACTTGGACTATCTAGGTTACCTAGCGAGCACTTGGTCTATGTACAAACCCTAGCGGTCACTTGGACTATATTGGTTACCTAGCGGACACTAGGACGATCTAGGTTAACTAGCGGGCACTTGGACTATCTAGGTTAACTAGCGGGCCCTTGGGCTATCTAGGTGTACTAGCGGACACTTGGACTATCTAGGTTAACTAGCGGGCACTTGGACTATGTAGGTTACCTAGCGGGCACATGGACTATGTAGGTTACCTAGCGGGCACTTGGACTATCTAGGTTACCTAGCGGGCACTTGGACTATGTAGGTTAACTCGAAGGCACTTGGACTATCAAGGTTACCAAGCGGGCTCTTGGACTATATAGGTTACTAGCGGGCACTTGGACTATCTAGGTTAACTAGCGGGCCCTTGGACTATCTAGGTTACCTAGCGGGCACTTGGACTATCTAGGTTAACTAGCGGGCACTTGGACTATCTAGGGTAACTAGCGGGCACTTGGAGTATGTAGGTTAACTAGAAGGCACTTGGACTATCAAGGTTACCTAGCGGGCTCTTGGACTATGTAGGTTACCTAGCGGGCACTTGGTCTATCTAGGTTAACGAACGGGCACTTGGACTATGTTGGTTAACTAGCGGACACTTGGACAATCTAGGGTAGCTAACGGGCAATTGGAGTATCAAGGTTACCTAACGGGCACTTGGACTATGTAGGTTACCTAGCAGGCACTTTGACTATCTAGGTTAACTAACGGGCACTGGGAGTATATAGGTTGGCTAGCGAGCACTTGGACTATGTAGGTTCCCTAGCGGGCGCTTGGACTATGTAGGTTCCCTAGCGGGTACCTGGAGTGTCTAGGTTAACTAGCGGGCAATTGGACTGTCTAGGTTACCTAGTGGCCACTTGGACTATGTAGTTTACCTAGCAGGCACTTGGACTATGTAGGTTAACTAGCGGGCACTTGGACTATCTAGGTTACCTAGCGGGCACTTTGACTATGTACGTTCCCTAGCGGGCACTTGGGCTATCTACGTTACCTAGCGGGCACTTGGACTATGTAGGTTAACGAACGGGCCCTTGGACTATGTAGTTAACCTAGTGGTCACTTGGACTGTCTAGGTTACCGAGCGGGCATTTGGACTATGTAGGTTAACTAGCGGGCACTTGGACTATCTAGGTTAACTAGCGGGACCTTCGTCTATGTAGGTTAACTAGCAGGCCCTTGGACAATGTAAGTTAACTAGAGGGCACTTGGATGATCCTGGTTAACTAGCGGGCACTTTGACTGTCTAGGTTAAGTAGCGGGTACTTGGACTATCTAGGTTAACTAGCGGGCACTTGGACTATGTAGGTTCCCTAGCGGGCATTTGGACTATATTGGTTACCTAGCGGGCACTTGGATTATGTAGGTTACCTAGCGGGCACTTGGATTATCTAGGTTAACTAACAGGCACTTGGACTATGTATGTTCCAGAGCGGGCAATTGGACTTTGTAGGTTCCCTAGCGGGGACTGGGACTATCTTGGTTCCCTAAAGGGCACTTGGACTATCTAGGTTACCGAACGGGCACTTGGACTATGTAAGTTAGGTAACGGGCACTTCTACTATCTAGGTTAACTAGTGGGAACTTGGACTATGTAGGTTACCTAGCGGACACTTTGACTATCTTGGTTACCTAGCGGGCACTTGGACTATGTAGGTTAATTAGCGGACACTTGGACGAACTAGGTTAACGAGCGGGCCGTTGGACTATGTAGGTTACCTAGCGGGCACTTGGACTATCTAGGTTAGCTAACAGGAACTTGGACTATCTAGGTTACCTAGCGAGCACTTGGTCTATGTACAAACCCTAGCGGTCACTTGGACTATATTGGTTACCTAGCGGGCACTTGGAATATGTACGTCCCCTAGTGGGCACTTGGACTATCTAGGTTAACTAACGGGCACTAGGACTATCTAGGTTAACAAACGGGCACTTGGTCTATCTAGGTTACCTAGCGGGCACTTGGACTATGTAGGTCAACTAGCGGTCCCTTGGACTATCTAGGTTAGTTAACGGGCATATGGATTCTGTAGGTTAACTAGCGGACACTTGGACTATCTAGGTTAACTAGCGGGCCCTATAACTATGTAGGTTAACTAGCGGGCCTTTGGACTATGTAGGTTAACTAGCGGGCACTTGGATTATCTAAGTTACCTGGCGGGGACTTGAACTATGTAGGTTAACTAGTGGGCCCTTAGGCTATCTTGGTTAGCTAACGGTGTATTGGACTATGTAGGTTAATTAGCGGGTACTTGGACTATGTAGGTTCCCTAGCGGGCATTTGGACTATATAGATTACCTAGCGGGCACTTGGACTTTGTAGGTTACCTAGCGGGCACTTGGATTATCTAGGTTACCTAGCGGGCACTTGGATGATACAGGTTCCCTAGCCAGCACTAAGACTATTGTTTCCCTAAAGGGCACTTGGACTATCTAGGTTAACGAACGGGCACTTGGACTATGTTGGTTAACTAGCGGGCACTTGGACTATGTATGTCCCCTAGAGGGCACTTGGACTATCTAGGTTAACTAAAGGGCACTAGGACTATCTAGTTTAACTAGCGGGCACTAGGTCTATCTAGGTTACATAGCCGCCACTTGGACTATCTAGGTTAGCTAACAGGCACTTGGACTATCTATGATCCCCAGCGGGCACTTGTACTATCTATTTTACCTAGCGGGCACTTGGACTATGTAGGTCAACTAGCGGGCCCTTGGACTATCTAGGTTAGCTAACGGGCACTTGGACTATAGGTTACCTAACGGGCACTTGGATTATGTTGGTTCCCTAGCGGGCACTTAGACTATGTAGGTTTCCTTGCGGGCATTTGGACTATGTAGGTTACCTAGCGAGCACTTGGACTATATAGCTTCCCTAACGGGCACTTGGACTATGTAGGTTCCCTAGCGGTCAGGTGGACTATGTAGGCTCCCGAGAAGGCACTTGGACTATGTAGGTTACCTATCGGGCACTTTGACTATGTAGGTTAACTAGCGGGCACTTGGACTATCCAGGTTACGAAGCGGGCACTTGGACTATGTAGGTTACCAAAAGGGCACTTGGAGTATCTAGGTTAACGAATGGACACTTGGACTATATAGGTAACCTAGCGGGCACTTGGACTGTCTAGGTTACATAGCGGGCAATTGGCCTATGTAGGTTAACGAAAGGGCACTTGGACTATGTAGGTTAGCTAACAAGCACTTAGACTATCTAGGTTACCTAGCAGGCACTTGGACTATGTAGGTTACCTTGCGAACACTTGGACGATCTAGGGTAACTAGCGGGCACTTGGACTATCAAGGTTAACTAGCGGGCCCTTGGTCTATCTAGGTTACCTAGCGGGCACTTGGACTATCTGGGTTACCAAGCGGGCACTTGGACTATGTAGGTTAACTAGAAGGCACTTGGACTATCAAGGTTACCAAGCGGGCTCTTGGACTATATAGGTTACTAGCGGGCACTTGGACTATCTAGGTTAACTAGCGGGCCCTTGGACTATCTAGGTTACCTAGCGGGCACTTGGACTATCTAGGTTAACTAGCGGGCACTTGGACTATCTAGGGTAACTAGCGGGCACTTGGAGTATGTAGGTTAACTAGAAGGCACTTGGACTATCAAGGTTACCTAGCGGGCTCTTGGACTATGTAGGTTACCTAGCGGGCACTTGGTCTATCTAGGTTAACGAACGGGCACTTGGACTATGTTGGTTAACTAGCGGACACTTGGACAATCTAGGGTAGCTAACGGGCAATTGGAGTATCAAGGTTACCTAACGGGCACTTGGACTATGTAGGTTACCTAGCAGGCACTTTGACTATCTAGGTTAACTAACGGGCACTGGGAGTATGTAGGTTGGCTAGCGAGCACTTGGACTATGTAGGTTCCCTAGCGGGCGCTTGGACTATGTAGGTTCCCTAGCGGGTACCTGGAGTGTCTAGGTTAACTAGCGGGCAATTGAACTGTCTAGGTTACCTAGTGGCCACTTGGACTATGTAGTTTACCTAGCAGGCACTTGGACTATGTAGGTTAACTAGCGGGCACTTGGACTAGCTAGGTTACCTAGCGGGCACTTTGACTATGTACGTTCCCTAGCGGGCACTTGGGCTATCTACGTTACCTAGCGGGCACTTGGACTATGTAGGTTAACGAACGGGCCCTTGGACTATGTAGTTAACCTAGTGGTCACTTGGACTGTCTAGGTTACCGAGCGGGCATTTGGACTATGTAGGTTAACTAGCGGGCACTTGGACTATCTAGGTTAACTAGCGGGCCCTTCGTCTATGTAGGTTAACTAGCAGGCCCTTGGACAATGTAAGTTAACTAGAGGGCACTTGGATGATCCTGGTTAACTAGCGGGCACTTGGACTATGTATGTCCCCTAGAGGGCACTTGGACTATCTAGGTTAACTAAAGGGCACTAGGACTATCTAGTTTAACTAGCGGGCACTAGGTCTATCTAGGTTACATAGCCGCCACTTGGACTATCTAGGTTAGCTAACAGGCACTTGGACTATCTATGATCCCCAGCGGGCACTTGTACTATCTATTTTACCTAGCTGGCACTTGGACTATGTAGGTCAACTAGCGGGCCCTTGGACTATCTAGGTTAGCTAACGGGCACTTGGACTATAGGTTACCTAACAGGCACTTGGATTATGTTGGTTCCCTAGCGGGCACTTAGACTATGTAGGTTTCCTTGCGGGCATTTGGACTATGTAGGTTACCTAGCGAGCACTTGGACTATATAGGTTCCCTAACGGGCACTTGGACTATGTAGGTTCCCTAGCGGTCAGGTGGACTATGTAGGCTCCCGAGAAGGCACTTGGACTATGTAGGTTACCTATCGGGCACTTTGACTATGTAGGTTAACTAGCGGGCACTTGGACTATCCAGGTTACGAAGCGGGCACTTGGCCTATGTAGGTTAACGAAAGGGCACTTGGACTATGTAGGTTAGCTAACAAGCACTTAGACTATCTAGGTTACCTAGCAGGCACTTGGACTATGTAGGTTACCTTGCGAACACTTGGACGATCTAGGGTAACTAGCGGGCACTTGGACTATCTAGGTTAACTAGCGGGCCCTTGGTCTATCTAGGTTACCTAGCGGGCACTTGGACTATCTAGGTTAGGTAACGGGCACTTGGACTATCTAGGTTACCAAGCGGGCACTTGGACTATGTAGGTTAACTAGAAGGCACTTGGACTATCAAGGTTAACAAGCGGGCTCTTGGACTATGTAGGTTACCTAGCGGGCACTTGGACTATGTAGGTTAACTAGCGGGCATTGGACTATCTAGGTTACCTAGCGGGCACTTTGACTATGTACGTTCCCTAGCGGGCACTTGGGCTATCTACGTTACCTAGCGGGCACTTGGACTATGTAGGTTAACGAACGGGCACTTGGACTATGTAGGTAAACTAGTGGTCACTTGGACTGTCTAGGTTACCTAGCGGGCATTTGGACTATGTAGGTCAACTAGCGGGCACTTGGACTATCTAGGTTAACTAGCGGGCCCTTCGTCTATGTAGGTTAACTAGCAGGCCCTTGGACAATGTAAGTTAACTAGAGGGCATTTGGATGATCCTGGTTAACTAGCGGGCACTTTGACTGTCTAGGTTAACTAGCGGGCACTTGGACTATCTAGGTTAACTAGCGGGCACTTGGACTATGTAGGTTCCCTAGCGGGCACTTGGACTATCTAGGTTCCCTAAAGGGCACTTGGACTATGTAGGTTACCTAGCGGACAATTGGACAATCGAGGTTAACTAGCGTGCACTTGGACTATGTAGGTTAACTAGCGGACACTTGCACTAAGTAGGTTTCCTAGTGGGCTTTTGGACTATGTAGGTTAACTAGCAGGCCCTTGGACTATCTAGGTTACCTAGCAGGCACTTGGACTATGTAGGTTAACTAGCGGGCACTTGCACTCTCTAGGTTACCTAGCGGGTACTTGGACTATGTACCTTCCTTAGCGGGTACTTGGACTATCTATGTTAACTAGCGGGCACGTGGACTATGTAGGTTACCTAGCGGACCCTTCCACTATGTAGGTTACCTATTGGGCACTTGGACTATGTAGGTTAACTAGAGGACACTTGGACGATCTAGGTTAACAAGTGGGCCCTTGGACTATATAGGTTAACTAGCCGGCACTTGGACGATCTAGGTTAACTAGCGGGCACTTGGACGATCTAGGATAACCAGCGGGCACTTGGACTATCAAAGTTAACAAGCGAGCCCTTGGACTATGTAGGTTAACTAGCGGGCCCTTGGACTATTTAAGTTACCTAGATACTACTTGGACTATCTAGGTTCCCTAGCGGGCATTTGGACTATGTAAGTTCCATAGCGGGCACTTGGACTATGTAGGTTCCCTATCGGGTACTTGGACTATGTAGGTTTCTATCGGGCATTTGGACTATGTAGGTTAACTAGCGCGCACTTGGACATCTAGGTTACCTAGCGGGCACTTGGTCTATGTACAAACCATAGCGGGCACTTGGACTATCTGGGATACCTAGCAGGCACTTGTACTATCTAGGTTACCTAGCTGGCACTTGGACTGTGTAGGTCAAGTAGCGGGCCCTTGGACTATCTAGGATAGCTAACGGGCACTTGGACTATCTAGGTTACCTAACGGGCACTTGGATTATGTAGGTTCCCTAGTGGCTACTTAGACTATGTAGGTTTCCTTGCGGGCATTTGGACTATGTAGGTTACCTTGCAAGCACTTGGACTTTGTAGGTTCCCTAAAGGGCACTTGGATTATGTAGGTTCCCTAGCGGTCACTTGGACTATGTAGGCTCCCTAGAAGGCACTTGGACTATGTAGATTACGTATCGGGCACTTTGACTATGTAGGTTAACTAGCGGGCACTTGGACTATCCAGGTTACGAAGCGCGCACTTGGATTATGTAGGATACTAAACGGGCACTTAGACTATCTAGGTTAACGAACGGACACTTGGACTATGTAGTTAACCTAGCGGGAACTTGGACTGTCTAGGTTACATAGCGGGCACTTGGACTATCTAGGTTAACGAACGGGCACTTGGACTATGTATGTTAGCTAACAGGCACTTTGACTATCTAGGTTACCTAGCAGGCACTTGGACTATGTAGGTTACCTAGCGGACACTTGGACGATCTAGGTTATCTAGTAGGCACTTGGACTATCTAGGTTAACTAGTGGCCCTTGGACTATCTAGGTTTACTAGCGGGCACTTGGACTATCTAGGTTAACTAGCGGGCACTTGGACTATGTAGGTTACCTAGCGGGCACATGGACTATGTAGGTTACCTAGCGGGCACTTGGACGATCTAGGTTAACTAGCGGGCACTTGGACTATCTAGGTTAACTAGCGGGCCCTTGGACTATGTAGGTTTCCTAGCGGGCACTTGGACAATCTAGGTTAACGAACGGGCACTTGGACAATGTAGGTTAGCTAACAGGCACTTTGACTATCTAGGTTACCTAGCAGGCACTTGGACTATGTAGGTTACCTTGCGAACACTTGGACGATCTAGGGTAACTAGCGGGCACTTGGACTATCTAGGTTAACTAGCGGGCCCTTGGTCTATCTAGGTTACCTAGCGGGCACTTGGACTATCTAGGTTAGGTAACGGGCACTTGGACTATCTAGGTTACCAAGCGGGCACTTGGACTATGTAGGTTAACTAGAAGGCACTTGGACTATCAAGGTTACCTAGCGGGCTCTTGGACTATGTAGGTTACCTAGCGGGCACTTGGACTATGTAGGTTAACTAGCGGGCATTGGACTATCTAGGTTACCTAGCGGGCACTTTGACTATGTACGTTCCCTAGCGGGCACTTGGGCTATCTACGTTACCTAGCGGGCACTTGGACTATGTAGGTTAACGAACGGGCACTTGGACTATGTAGGTAACCTAGTGGTCACTTGGACTGTCTAGGTTACCTAGCGGGCATTTGGACTATGTAGGTCAACTAGCGGGCACTTGGACTATCTAGGTTAATTAGCGGGCCCTTCATCTATGTAGGTTAACTAGCAGTCCCTTGGACAATGTAAGTTAACTAGAGGGCATTTGGATGATCCTGGTTAACTAGCGGGCACTTTGACTGTCTAGGTTAACTAGCGGGCACTTGGACTATCTAGGTTAACTAGCGGGCACTTGGAGTATGTAGGTTCCTAGCGGGCATTTGGACTATATAGGTTACCTAGCGGGCACTTGGACTATGTAGATTCCCTAGCGGGCACTTGGACTATCTAGGTTCCCTAAAGGGCACTTGGACTATGTAGGTTACCTAGCGGACAATTGGACAATCGAGGTTAACTAGCGTGCACTTGGACTATGTAGGTTAACTAGCGGACACTTGCACTAAGTAGGTTACCTAGCGGGCTTTTGGACTATGTAGGTTAACTAGCAGGCCCTTGGACTATCTAGGTTACCTAGCAGGCACTTGGATTATGTAGGTTAACTAGCGGGCACTTGCACTCTCTAGGTTACCTAGCGGGTACTTGGACTATGTACCTTCCTTAGCGGGTACTTGGACTATCTATGTTAACTAGCGGGCACGTGGACTATGTAGGTTACCTAGCGGACCCTTGCACTATGTAGTTTACCTATTGGGCACTTGGACTATGTAGGTTAACTAGAGGACACTTGGACGATCTAGGTTAACAAGTGGGCCCTTGGACTATGTAGGTTAACTAGCCGGCACTTGGACGATCTAGGTTAACTAGCGGGCACTTGGACGATCTAGGATAACCAGCGGGCACTTGGACTATCAAAGTTAACAAGCGAGCCCTTGGACTATGTAGGTTAACTAGCGGGCCCTTGGACTATCTAGGTTACCTAGATACTACTTGGACTATCTAGGTTCCCTAGCGGACATTTGGACTATGTAAGTTCCATAGCGGGCACTTGGACTATGTAGGTTCCCTATCGGGTACTTGGACTATGTAGGTTTCTATCGGGCATTTGGACTATGTAGGTTAACTAGCGGGCACTTGGACATCTAGGTTACCTAGCGGGCACTTGGTCTATGTACAAACCATAGCGGGCACTTGGACTATCTGGGATACCTAGCAGGCACTTGTACTATCTAGGTTACCTAGCTGGCACTTGGACTGTGTAGGTCAAGTAGCGGGCCCTTGGACTATCTAGGATAGCTAACGGGCACTTGGACTATCTAGGTTACCTAACGGGCACTTGGATTATGTAGGTTCCCTAGTGGCTACTTAGACTATGTAGGTTTCCTTGCGGGCATTTGGACTATGTAGGTTACCTTGCAAGCACTTGGACTTTGTAGGTTCCCTAAAGGGCACTTGGATTATGTAGGTTCCCTAGCGGTCACTTGGACTATGTAGGCTCCCTAGAAGGCACTTGGACTATGTAGATTACGTATCGGGCACTTTGACTATGTAGGTTAACTAGCGGGCACTTGGACTATCCAGGTTACGAAGCAGGCACTTGGACTATGTAGGATACTAAACGGGCACTTAGACTATCTAGGTTAACGAACGGACACTTGGACTATGTAGTTAACCTAACGGGAACTTGGACTGTCTAGGTTACATAGCGGGCACTTGGACTATCTAGGTTAACGAACGGGCACTTGGACTATGTATGTTAGCTAACAGGCACTTTGACTATCTAGGTTACCTAGCAGGCACTTGGACTATGTAGGTTACCTAGCGGACACTTGGACGATCTAGGTTATCTAGTAGGCACTTGGACTATCTAGGTTAACTAGTGGCCCTTGGACTATCTAGGTTTACTAGCGGGCACTTGGACTATCTAGATTAACTAGCGGGCACTTGGACTATGTAGGTTACCTAGCGGGCACATGGACTATGTAGGTTACCTAGCGGGCACTTGGAATATCTAGGTTAACTAGCGGGCCCTTGGACTATGTAGGTTTCCTAGCGGGCACTTGGACAATCTAGGTTAACGAACGGGCACTTGGACAATGTAGGTTAGCTAACAGGCACTTTGACTATCTAGGTTACCTAGCAGGCACATGGACTATGTAGGTTACCTTGCGAACACTTGGACGATCTAGGGTAACTAGCGGGCACTTGGACTATCTAGGTTAACTAGCGGGCCCTTGGTCTATCTAGGTTACCTAGCGGGCACTTGGACTATCTAGGTTAGGTAACGGGCACTTGGACTATCTAGGTTACCAAGCGGGCACTTGGACTATGTAGGTTAACTAGAAGGCACTTGGACTATCAAGGTTACCAAGCGGGCTCTTGGACTATGTAGGTTACCTAGCGGGCACTTGGACTATGTAGGTTAACTAGCGGGCATTGGAATATCTAGGTTACCTAGCGGGCACTTTGACTATGTACGTTCCCTAGCGGGCACTTGGGCTATCTACGTTACCTAGCGGGCACTTGGACTATGTAGGTTAACGAACGGGCACTTGGACTATGTAGGTAACCTAGTGGTCACTTGGACTGTCTAGGTTACCTAGCGGGCATTTGGACTATGTAGGTCAACTAGCGGGCACTTGGACTATCTAGGTTAACTAGCGGGCCCTTCGTCTATGTAGGTTAACTAGCAGGCCCTTGGACAATGTAAGTTAACTAGAGGGCATTTGGATGATCCTGGTTAACTAGCGGGCACTTTGACTGTCTAGGTTAACTAGCGGGCACTTGGACTATCTAGGTTAACTAGCGGGCACTTGGAGTATGTAGGTTCCTAGTGGGCATTTGGACTATATAGGTTACCTAGCGGGCACTTGGACTATGTAGGTTCCCTAGCGGACAATTGGACAATCGAGGTTAACTAGCGTGCACTTGGACTATGTAGGTTAACTAGCGGACACTTGCACTAAGTAGGTTACCTAGCGGGCTTTTGGACTATGTAGGTTAACTAGCAGGCCCTTGGACTATCTAGGTTACCTAGCAGGCACTTGGACTATGTAGGTTAACTAGCGGGCACTTGCACTCTCTAGGTTACCTAGCGGGTACTTGGACTATGTACCTTCCTTAGCGGGTACTTGGACTATCTATGTTAACTAGCGGGCACGTGGACTATGTAGGTTACCTAGCGGACCCTTCCACTATGTAGGTTACCTATTGGGCACTTGGACTATGTAGGTTAACTAGAGGACACTTGCACTAAGTAGGTTACCTAGCGGGCTTTTGGACTATGTAGGTTAACTAGCAGGCCCTTGGACTATCTAGGTTACCTAGCAGGCACTTGGTCTATGTAGGTTAACTAGCGGGCACTTGCACTCTCTAGGTTACCTAGCGGGTACTTGGACTATGTACCTTCCTTAGCGGGTACTTGGACTATCTATGTTAACTAGCGGGCACGTGGACTATGTAGGTTACCTAGCGGACCCTTGCACTATGTAGGTTACCTATTGGGCACTTGGACTATGTAGGTTAACTAGAGGACACTTGGACGGTCTAGGTTAACAAGTGGGCCCTTGGACTATGTAGGTTAACTAGCCGGCACTTGGACGATCTAGGTTAACTAGCGGGCACTTGGATGATCTAGGATAACCAGCGGGCACTTGGACTATCAAAGTTAACAAGCGAGCCCTTGGACTATGTAGGTTAACTAGCGGGCCCTTGGACTATTTAAGTTACCTAGATACTACTTGGACTATCTAGGTTCCCTAGCGGACATTTGGACTATGTAAGTTCCATAGCGGGCACTTGGACTATGTAGGTTCCCTATCGGGTACTTGGACTATGTAGGTTTCTATCGGGCATTTGGACTATGTAGGTTAACTAGCGGGCACTTGGACATCTAGGTTACCTAGCGGGCACTTGGTCTATGTACAAACCATAGCGGGCACTTGGACTATCTGGGATACCTAGCAGGCACTTGTACTATCTAGGTTACCTAGCTGGCACTTGGACTGTGTATGTCAAGTAGCGGGCCCTTGGACTATCTAGGATAGCTAACGGGCACTTGGACTATCTAGGTTACCTAACGGGCACTTGGATTATGTAGGTTCCCTAGTGGCTACTTAGACTATGTAGGTTTCTTGCGGGCATTTGGACTATGTAGGTTACCTTGCAAGCACTTGGACTTTGTAGGTTCCCTAAAGGGCACTTGGATTATGTAGGTTCCCTAGCGGTCACTTGGACTATGTAGGCTCCCTAGAAGGCACTTGGACTATGTAGATTACGTATCGGGCACTTTGACTATGTAGGTTAACTAGCGGGCACTTGGACTATCCAGGTTACGAAGCGGGCACTTGGATTATGTAGGATACTAAACGGGCACTTAGACTATCTAGGTTAACGAACGGACACTTGGGCTATGTAGTTAACCTAGCGGGAACTTGGACTGTCTAGGTTACATAGCGGGCACTTGGACTATCTAGGTTAACGAACGGGCACTTGGACTATGTATGTTAGCTAACAGGCACTTTGACAATCTAGGTTACCTAGCAGGCACTTGGACTATGTAGGTTACCTAGCGGACACTTGGACGATCTAGGTTATCTAGTAGGCACTTGGACTATCTAGGTTAACTAGTGGCCCTTGGACTATCTAGGTTTACTACCGGGCACTTGGACTATCTAGGTTAACTAGCGGGCACTTGGACTATGTAGGTTACCGAGCGGGCACATGGACTATGTAGGTTACCTAGCGGGCACTTGGACGATCTAGGTTAACTAGCGGCACTTGGACTATCTAGGTTAACTAGCGTGCCCTTGGACTATGTAGGTTTCCTAGCGGGCACTTGGACAATCTAGGTTAACGAACGGGCACTTGCACAATGTAGGTTAGCTAACAGGCACTTTGACTATCTAGGTTACCTAGCAGGCACTTGGACTATGTAGGTTACCTTGCGAACACTTGGACGATCTAGGGTAACTAGCGGGCACTTGGACTATCTAGGTTAACTAGCGGGCCCTTGGTCTATCTAGGTTACCTAGCGGGCACTTGGACTATCTAGGTTAGGTAACGGGCACTTGGACTATCTAGGTTACCAAGCGGGCACTTGGACTATGTAGGTTAACTAGAAGGCACTTGGACTATCAAGGTTACCTAGCGGGCTCTTGGACTATGTAGGTTACCTAGCGGGCACTTGGACTATGTAGGTTAACTAGCGGGTATTGGACTATCTAGGTTACCTAGCGGGCACTTTGACTATGTACGTTCCCTAGCGGGCACTTGGGCTATCTACGTTACCTAGCGGGCACTTGGACTATGTAGGTTACCGAACGGGCACTTGGACTATGTAGGTAACCTAGTGGTCACTTGGACTGTCTAGGTTACCTAGCGGGCATTTGGACTATGTAGGTCAACAAGCGGGCACTTGGACTATCTAGGTTAATTAGCGGGCCCTTCGTCTATGTAGGTTAACTACCAGTCCCTTGGACAATGTAAGTTAACTAGAGGGCATTTGGATGATTCTGGTTAACTAGCGGGCACTTTGACTGTCTAGGTTAACTAGCGGGCACTTGGACTATCTAGGTTAACTAGCGGGCACTTGGAGTATGTAGGTTCCTAGCGGGCATTTGGACTATATAGGTTACCTAGCGGGCACTTGGACTATGTAGGTTCCCTAGCGGGCACTTGGACTATCTAGGTTCCCTAAAGGGCACTTGGACTATGTAGGTTACCTAGCGGACAATTGGACAATCGAGGTTAACTAGCGTGCACTTGGACTATGTAGGTTAACTAGCGGACACTTGCACTAAGTAGGTTACCTAGCGGGCTTTTGGACTATGTAGGTTAACTAGCAGGCCCTTGGACTATCTAGGTTACCTAGCAGGCACTTGGATTATGTAGGTTAACTAGCGGGCACTTGCACTCTCTAGGTTACCTAGCGGGTACTTGGACTATGTACCTTCCTTAGCGGGTACTTGGACTATCTATGTTAACTAGCGGGCACGTGGACTATGTAGGTTACCTAGCGGACCCTTGCACTATGTAGGTTACCTATTGGGCACTTGGACTATGTAGGTTAACTAGAGGACACTTGGACGATCTAGGTTAACAAGTGGGCCCTTGGACTATGTAGGTTAACTAGCCGGCACTTGGACTATCTAGGTTAACTAGCGGGCACTTGGACGATCTTGGATAACCAGCGGGCACTTGGACTATCAAAGTTAACAAGCGAGCCCTTGGACTATGTAGGTTAACTAGCGGGCCCTTGGACTATCTAGGTACCTAGATACTACTTGGACTATCTAGGTTCCCTAGCGGGCATTTGGACTATGTAAGTTCCATAGCGGGCACTTGGACTATGTAGGTTCCCTATCGGGTACTTGGACTATGTAGGTTTCTATCGGGCATTTGGACTATGTAGGTTAACTAGCGGGCACTTGGACATCTAGGTTACCTAGCGGGCACTTGGTCTATGTACAAACCATAGCGGGCACTTGGACTATCTGGGATACCTAGCAGGCACTTGTACTATCTAGGTTACCTAGCTGGCACTTGGACTGTGTAGGTCAAGTAGCAGGCCCTTGGACTATCTAGGTTAGCTAACGGGCACTTGGACTATCTAGGTTACCTAACGGGCACTTGGATTATGTAGGTTCACTAGTTGGCACTTAGACTATGTAGGTTTCCTTGCGGGCATTTGGACTATGTAGGTTACCTTGCGAGCACTTGGACTTTGTAGGTTCCCTAAAGGGCACTTGGACTATGTAGGTTCCCTAGCGGTCACTTGGACAATGTAGGCTCCCTAGAAGGCACTTGGACTATGTAGATTACATATCAGGCACTTTGACTATGTAGGTTAACTAGCGGGCACTTGGACTATCCAGGTTACGAAGCGGGCACTTGGACTATGTAAGTTACTAAACGGGCACTTGGACTATCTAGGTTAAAGAAAGGACACTTGCACTATGTAGTTAACCTAGCGGGAACTTGGACTGTATAGGTTACATAGCGGGCACTTGGAATATCTAGGTTAACGAACGGGCACTTGGACTATGTATGTTAGCTAACAGGCACTTTGACAATCTAGGTTACCTAGCAGGCACTTGGACTATGTAGGTTACCTAGCGGACACTTGGACGATCTAGGTTATCTAGTAGGCACTTGGACTATCTAGGTTAACTAGTGGCCCTTGGACTATCTAGGTTTACTAGCGGGCACTTGGACTATCTAGGTTAACTAGCGGGCACTTGGACTATGTAGGTTACCTAGCGGGCACATGGACTATGTAGGTTACCTAGCGGGCACTTGGACGATCTAGGTTAACTAGCGGGCACTTGGACTATCTAGGTTAACTAGCGGGCCCTTGGACTATGTAGGTTTCCTAGCGGGCACTTGGACAATCTAGGTTAACGAACGGGCACTTGGACAATGTAGGTTAGCTAACAGGCACTTTGACTATCTAGGTTACCTAGCAGGCACTTGGACTATGTAGGTTACCTTGCGAACACTTGGACGATCTAGGGTAACTAGCGGGCACTTGGACTATCTAGGTTAACTAGCGGGCCCTTGGTCTATCTAGGTTACCTAGCGGGCACTTGGACTATCTAGGTTAGGTAACGGGCACTTGGACTATCTAGGTTACCAAGCGGGCACTTGGACTATGTAGGTTAACTAGAAGGCACTTGGACTATCAAGGTTACCTAGCGGGCTCTTGGACTATGTAGGTTACCTAGCGGGCACTTGGACTATGTAGGTTAACTAGCGGGCATTGGACTATCTAGGTTACCTAGCGGGCACTTTGACTATGTACGTTCCCTAGCGGGCACTTGGGCTATCTACGTTACCTAGCGGGCACTTGGACTATGTAGGTTAACGAACGGGCACTTGGACTATGTAGGTAACCTAGTGGTCACTTGGACTGTCTAGGTTACCTAGCGGGCATTTGGACTATGTAGGTCAACAAGCGGGCACTTGGACTATCTAGGTTAATTAGCGGGCCCTTCGTCTATGTAGGTTAACTACCAGTCCCTTGGACAATGTAAGTTAACTAGAGGGCATTTGGATGATTCTGGTTAACTAGCGGGCACTTTGACTGTCTAGGTTAACTAGCGGGCACTTGGACTATCTAGGTTAACTAGCGGGCACTTGGAGTATGTAGGTTCCTAGCGGGCATTTGGACTATATAGGTTACCTAGCGGGCACTTGGACTATGTAGGTTCCCTAGCGGGCACTTGGACTATCTAGGTTCCCTAAAGGGCACTTGGACTATGTAGGTTACCTAGCGGACAATTGGACAATCGAGGTTAACTAGCGTGCACTTGGACTATGTAGGTTAACTAGCGGACACTTGCACTATGTAGGTTACCTAGCGGGCTTTTGGACTATGTAGGTTAACTAGCAGGCCCTTGGACTATCTAGGTTACCTAGCAGGCACTTGGATTATGTAGGTTAACTAGCGGGCACTTGCACTCTCTAGGTTACCTAGCGGGTACTTGGACTATGTACCTTCCTTAGCGGGTACTTGGACTATCTATGTTAACTAGCGGGCACGTGGACTATGTAGGTTACCTAGCGGACCCTTGCACTATGTAGGTTACCTATTGGGCACTTGGACTATGTAGGTTAACTAGAGGACACTTGGACGATCTAGGTTAACAAGTGGGCCCTTGGACTATGTAGGTTAACTAGCCGGCACTTGGACGATCTAGGTTAACTAGCGGGCACTTGGACGATCTAGGATAACCAGCGGGCACTTGGACTATCAAAGTTAACAAGCGAGCCCTTGGACTATGTAGGTTAACTAGCGGGCCCTTGGACTATCTAGGTTACCTAGATACTACTTGGACTATCTAGGTTCCCTAGCGGGCATTTGGACTATGTAAGTTCCATAGCGGGCACTTGGACTATGTAGGTTCCCTATCGGGTACTTGGACTATGTAGGTTTCTATCGGGCATTTGGACTATGTAGGTTAACTAGCGGGCACTTGGACATCTAGGTTACCTAGCGGGCACTTGGTCTATGTACAAACCATAGCGGGCACTTGGACTATCTGGGATACCTAGCAGGCACTTGTACTATCTAGGTTACCTAGCTGGCACTTGGACTGTGTAGGTCAAGTAGCAGGCCCTTGGACTATCTAGGTTAGCTAACGGGCACTTGGACTATCTAGGTTACCTAACGGGCACTTGGATTATGTAGGTTCGCTAGTTGGCACATAGACTATGTAGGTTTCCTTGCGGGCATTTGGACTATGTAGGTTACCTTGCGAGCACTTGGACTTTGTAGGTTCCCTAAAGGGCACTTGGACTATGTAGGTTCCCTAGCGGTCACTTGGACAATGTAGGCTCCCTAGAAGGCACTTGGACTATGTAGATTACATATCAGGCACTTTGACTATGTAGGTTAACTAGCGGGCACTTGGACTATCCAGGTTACGAAGCGGGCACTAGGACTATGTAAGTTACTAAACGGGCACTTGGACTATCTAGGTTAACGAACGGACACTTGCACTATGTAGTTAACCTAGCGGGAACTTGGACTGTATAGGTTACATAGCGGGCACTTGGAATATCTAGGTTAACGAACGGGCACTTGGACTCTGTATGTTAGCTAACAGGCACTTTGACAATCTAGGTTACCTAGCAGGCACTTGGACTATGTAGGTTACCTAGCGGACACTTGGACGATCTAGGTTATCTAGTAGGCACTTGGACTATCTAGGTTAACTAGTGGCCCTTGGACTATCTAGGTTTACTACCGGGCACTTGGACTATCTAGGTTAACTAGCGGGCACTTGGACTATGTAGGTTACCTAGCGGGCACATGGACTATGTAGGTTACCTAGCGGGCACTTGGACGATCTAGGTTAACTAGCGGGCACTTGGACTATCTAGGTTAACTAGCGGGCCCTTGGACTATGTAGGTTTCCTAGCGGGCACTTGGACAATCTAGGTTAACGAACGGGCACTTGGACAATGTAGGTTAGCTAACAGGCACTTTGACTATCTAGGTTACCTAGCAGGCACTTGGACTATGTAGGTTACCTTGCGAACACTTGGACGATCTAGGGTAACTAGCGGGCACTTGGACTATCTAGGTTAACTAGCGGGCCCTTGGTCTATCTAGGTTACCTAGCGGGCACTTGGACTATCTAGGTTAGGTAACGGGCACTTGGACTATCTAGGTTACCAAGCGGGCACTTGGACTATGTAGGTTAACTAGAAGGCACTTGGACTATCAAGGTTACCTAGCGGGCTCTTGGACTATGTAGGTTACCTAGCGGGCACTTGGACTATGTAGGTTAACTAGCGGGCATTGGACTATCTAGGTTACCTAGCGGGCACTTTGACTATGTACGTTCCCTAGCGGGCACTTGGGCTATCTACGTTACCTAGCGGGCACTTGGACTATGTAGGTTAACGAACGGGCACTTGGACTATGTAGGTAACCTAGTGGTCACTTGGACTGTCTAGGTTACCTAGCGGGCATTTGGACTATGTAGGTCAACTCGCGGGCACTTGGACTATCTAGGTTAATTAGCGGGCCCTTCGTCTATGTAGGTTAACTAGCAGTCCCTTGGACAATGTAAGTTAACTAGAGGGCATTTGGATGATCCTGGTTAACTAGCGGGCACTTTGACTGTCTAGGTTAACTAGCGGGCACTTGGACTATCTAGGTTAACTAGCGGGCACTTGGAGTATGTAGGTTCCTAGCGGGCATTTGGACTATATAGGTTACCTAGCGGGCACTTGGACTATGTAGATTCCCTAGCGGGCACTTGGACTATCTAGGTTCCCTAAAGGGCACTTGGACTATGTAGGTTACCTAGCGGACAATTGGACAATCGAGGTTAACTAGCGTGCACTTGGACTATGTAGGTTAACTAGCGGACACTTGCACTAAGTAGGTTACCTAGCGGGCTTTTGGACTATGTAGGTTAACTAGCAGGCCCTTGGACTATCTAGGTTACCTAGCAGGCACTTGGATTATGTAGGTTAACTAGCGGGCACTTGCACTCTCTAGGTTACCTAGCGGGTACTTGGACTATGTACCTTCCTTAGCGGGTACTTGGACTATCTATGTTAACTAGCGGGCACGTGGACTATGTAGGTTACCTAGCGGACCCTTGCACTATGTAGTTTACCTATTGGGCACTTGGACTATGTAGGTTAACTAGAGGACACTTGGACGATCTAGGTTAACAAGTGGGCCCTTGGACTATGTAGGTTAACTAGCCGGCACTTGGACGATCTAGGTTAACTAGCGGGCACTTGGACGATCTAGGATAACCAGCGGGCACTTGGACTATCAAAGTTAACAAGCGAGCCCTTGGACTATGTAGGTTAACTAGCGGGCCCTTGGACTATCTAGGTTACCTAGATACTACTTGGACTATCTAGGTTCCCTAGAGGGCATTTGGACTATGTAAGTTCCATAGCGGGCACTTGGACTATGTAGGTTCCCTATCGGGTACTTGGACTATGTAGGTTTCTATCGGGCATTTGGACTATGTAGGTTAACTAGCGGGCACTTGGACATCTAGGTTACCTAGCGGGCACTTGGTCTATGTACAAACCATAGCGGGCACTTGGACTATCTGGGATACCTAGCAGGCACTTGTACTATCTAGGTTACCTAGCTGGCACTTGGACTGTGTAGGTCAAGTAGCAGGCCCTTGGACTATCTAGGTTAGCTAACGGGCACTTGGACTATCTAGGTTACCTAACGGGCACTTGGATTATGTAGGTTCCCTAGTGGCTACTTAGACTATGTAGGTTTCCTTGCGGGCATTTGGACTATGTAGGTTACCTTGCAAGCACTTGGACTTTGTAGGTTCCCTAAAGGGCACTTGGATTATGTAGGTTCCCTAGCGGTCACTTGGACTATGTAGGCTCCCTAGAAGGCACTTGGACTATGTAGATTACGTATCGGGCACTTTGACTATGTAGGTTAACTAGCGGGCACTTGGACTATCCAGGTTACGAAGCGGGCACTTGGACTATGTAGGATACTAAACGGGCACTTAGACTATATAGGTTAACGAACGGACACTTGGACTATGTAGGTAACCTAATGGTCACTTGGACTGTCTAGGTTACCTAGCGGGGACTTGGACTATGTAGGTTAACTAGCGGGCTCTTGGTATGTAGGTTAACTAGCAGGCCCTTGGACTATGTAAGTTAACTAGAGGGCACTTGGACGATCCTGGTTAACTAGCGGGCACTTGGACTATCTAGGTTAACTAGCGGGCACTTGGACTATCTAGGTTAACTAGCGGGCACTTGGACTATCTAGGTTAACTAGCGGGCACTTGGACTATCTAGGTTACCTAGCGGTCACTTGGACTATGTAGGTTAAGTATAAGGCACTTGGACTATCAAGGTTACCTAGCGGGCTCTTGTACTATGTAGGTTACCTTGCGGGCACTTGGACTGTCTAGGTTACCTAGGGGGCACTTAGACTATCTAGGTTAACGAACGGGCACTTGGACTATGTTGGTTAACTAGCGGACACTTGTACAATCTAGGTTAGCTAACGGGCAATTGGACTATCAAGGTTACCTAACGGGCACTTGGACTATGTAGGTTACCTAGCAGGCACTTTGAATATCTAGGTTAACTAACGGGCACTGGGACTATGTAGGTTGGCTAGCGAGCACTTGGACTATGTAGGTTCTCTAGCTGTCGCTTGGACTATGTAGGTTCCCTAGCGGATACTTGGACTGTCTAGGTTAACAAGCGGGCAATTGGACTGTCTAGGTTACCTAGTGGGCACTTGGACTATGTAGTTTACCTAGCAGGCACTTGGACTATGTAGGTTAACTAGCGGGCACTTGGACTATCTAGGTTACCTAGCGGGCACTTTGACTATGTACGTTCCTAAGCGGGCACTTGAGCTATCTACGTTACCTAGCGGGCACTTGGACTATGTAGGTTAACGAACGGGCACTTGGGCTATGTAGGTAACCTAGTGGTCACTTGGACTGTCTTGGTTACCTAGCGGGTATTTGGACTATGTAGGTTAACTAGCGGGCACTTGGACTATCTAGGTTAACTAGCGGGCCCTTCGTCTATGTAGGTTAACTAGCAGGCCCTTGGACAATGTAAGTTAACTAGAGGGCACTTGGATGATCCTGGTTAACTAGCGGGCACTGGGACTGTCTAGGTTAACTAGGGGGCACTTGGACTATCTAGGTTAACTAGCGGGCACTTGGACTATATAGGTTCCCTAGCGGGCATTTGGACTATATTGGTTACCTAGCGGGCACTTGGATTATGTAGGTTACCTAGCGGGCACTTGGACTATGTAGGTTAACTAGCGGGCACTTGGATTATCTAGGTTAACTAACAGGCATTTGGACTATGTATGTTCCAGAGCGGGCAATTGGTCTATGTAGGTTCCCTAGCGGGCACTTGGACTATCTAGGTTCCCTAAAGGGCACTTGGACTATCTAGGTTACCGAACAGGCACTTGGACTGTGTAGGTTAGGTAACGGGCACTTCTACTATCTAGGTTAAGTAGTGGGAACTTGGACTATGTAGGTTACCTAGCGGACACTTTGACTATCTTGGTTACCTAGCGGGCACCTGGACTATGTAGGTTAATTAGCGGACACTTGGACGAACTAGGTTAGCTAACAGGAACTTGGACTATCTAGGTTACCTAGCGGGCCCTTGGACTATGTAGGTTTCCTAGCGGGCACTTGGACAATCTAGGTTAACGAACGGGCACTTGGACAATGTAGGTTAGCTAACAGGCACTTTGACTATCTAGGTTACCTAGCAGGCACTTGGACTATGTAGGTTACCTTGCGAACACTTGGACGATCTAGGGTAACTAGCGGGCACTTGGACTATCTAGGTTAACTAGCGGGCCCTTTGTCTATCTAGGTTACCTAGCGGGCACTTGGACTATCTAGGTTAGGTAACGGGCACTTGGACTATCTAGGTTACCAAGCGGGCACTTGGACTATGTAGGTTAACTAGAAGGCACTTGGACTATCAAGGTTACCTAGCGGGCTCTTGGACTATGTAGGTTACCTAGCGGGCACTTGGACTATGTAGGTTAACTAGCGGGCATTGGACTATCTAGGTTACCTAGCGGGCACTTTGACTATGTACGTTCCCTAGCGGGCACTTGGGCTATCTACGTTACCTAGCGGGCACTTGGACTATGTAGGTTAACGAACGGGCACTTGGACTATGTAGGTAACCTAGTGGTCACTTGGACTGTCTAGGTTACCTAGCGGGCATTTGGACTATGTAGGTCAACTAGCGGGCACTTGGACTATCTAGGTTAACTAGCGGGCCCTTCGTCTATGGAGGTTAACTAGCAGTCCCTTGGACAATGTAAGTTAACTAGAGGGCATTTGGATGATCCTGGTTAACTAGCGGGCACTTTGACTGTCTAGGTTAACTAGCGGGCACTTGGACTATCTAGGTTAACTAGCGGGCACTTGGAGTATGTAGGTTCCTAGCGGGCATTTGGACTATATAGGTTACCTAGCGGGCACTTGGACTATGTAGGTTCCATAGCGGGCACTTGGACTATCTAGGTTCCCTAAAGGGCACTTGGACTATGTAGGTTACCTAGCGGACAATTGGACAATCGAGGTTAACTAGCGTGCACTTGGACTATGTAGGTTAACTAGCGGACACTTGCACTAAGTAGGTTACCTAGCGGGCTTTTGGACTATGTAGGTTAACTAGCAGGCCCTTGGACTATCTAGGTTACCTAGCAGGCACTTGGACTATGTAGGTTAACTAGCGGGCACTTGCACTCTCTAGGTTACCTAGCGGGTACTTGGACTATGTACCTTCCTTAGCGGGTACTTGGACTATCTATGTTAACTAGCGGGCACGTGGACTATGTAGGTTACCTAGCGGACCCTTGCACTATGTAGGTTACCTATTGGGCACTTGGACTATGTAGGTTAACTAGAGGACACTTGGACGATCTAGGTTAACAAGTGGGCCCTTGGACTATGTAGGTTAACTAGCCGGCACTTGGACGATCTAGGTTAACTAGCGGGCACTTGGACGATCTAGGATAACCAGCGGGCACTTGGACTATCAAAGTTAACAAGCGAGCCCTTGGACTATGTAGGTTAACTAGCGGGCCCTTGGACTATCTAGGTTACCTAGATAGCATTTGGACTATCTAGGTTCCCTAGCGCGCATTTGGACTATGTGTGTTCCATAGCGGGCACTTGGACTATGTAGGTTCCCTATCGGGTACTTGGACTATGTAGGTTTCTATCGGGCATTTGGACTATGTAGGTTAACTAGCGGGCACTGGGACATCTAGGTTACCTAGCGGGCACTTGGTCTATGTACAAACCCTAGCGGGCACTTGGACTATCTGGGATACCTAGCGGGCACTTGTACTATCTAGGTTACCTAGCTGGCACTTGGACTGTGTAGGTCAAGTAGCAGGCCCTTGGACTATCTAGGTTAGCTAACGGGCACTTGGACTATCTAGGTTACCTAACGGGCACTTGGATTATGTAGGTTCACTAGTTGGCACTTAGACTATGTAGGTTTCCTTGCGGGCATTTGGACTATGTAGGTTACCTTGCGAGCACTTGGACTTTGTAGGTTCCCTAAAGGGCACTTGGACTATGTAGGTTCCCTAGCGGTCACTTGGACAATGTAGGCTCCCTAGAAGGCACTTGGACTATGTAGATTACATATCAGGCACTTTGACTATGTAGGTTAACTAGCGGGCACTTGGACTATCCAGGTTACGAAGCGCGCACTTGGACTATGTAAGTTACTAAACGGGCACTTGGACTATCTAGGTTAACGAACGGACACTTGCACTATGTAGTTAACCTAGCGGGAACTTGGACTGTATAGGTTACATAGCGGGCACTTGGAATATCTAGGTTAACGAACGGGCACTTGGACTATGTATGTTAGCTAACAGGCACTTTGACAATCTAGGTTACCTAGCAGGCACTTGGACTATGTAGGTTACCTAGCGGACACTTGGACGATCTAGGTTATCTAGTAGGCACTTGGACTATCTAGGTTAACTAGTGGGCCCTTGGACTATCTAGGTTTACTAGCGCGCACTTGGACTATCTAGGTTAACAAACGGGCACTTGGACTATGTAGGTTAACTAGCGGACACTTTGACTATCTAGGTTAGCTAACGGGCAATTGGACTATCAAGGTTACCTAACGGGCATGGACTATGTAGATTACCTAGCGGGCACTTGGACTATCTTGGTTACCTAGCAGGCACTTTGACTATCTAGGTTAACTAACGGGCACTTGGACAATGTAGGTTGCCTAGCGAGCATTTGGACTATGTAAGTTCCCTAGCGGGCGCTTGGACTATGTAGGTTCCCTAGCGGGTACTTGGACTGTCTAGGTTAACTAGCGGGCAATTGGACTGTCTAGGTTACCTAGTGGGCACTTGGACTATGTAGTTTACCTAGCAGGCACTTGGACTATGTAGGTTAACTAGCGGGCACATGGACTATCTAGGTTACCTAGCGGGCCTTTGGACTATGTACGTTCCCTAGTGGGCACTTGGGCTATCTACGTTACCTAGCGGGCACTTGGACTATGTAGGTTAACGAACGGGCACTTGGACTATGTAGGTAACCTAATGGTCACTTGGACTGTCTAGGTTACCTAGCGGGGACTTGGACTATGTAGGTTAACTAGCGGGCTCTTGGTCTATGTAGGTTAACTAGCAGGCCCTTGGACTATGTAAGTTAACTAGAGGGCACTTGGACGATCCTGGTTAACTAGCGGGCACTTGGACTATCTAGGTTAACTAGCGGGCACTTGGACTATCTAGGTTAACTAGCGGGCACTTGGACTATCTAGGTTAACTAGCGGGCACTTGGACTATCTAGGTTAAGTATAAGGCACTTGGACTATCAAGGTTACCTAGCGGGCTCTTGTACTATGTAGGTTACCTTGCGGGCACTTGGACTGTCTAGGTTACCTAGTGGGCACTTAGACTATCTAGGTTAACCAACGGGCACTTGGACTATGTTGGTTAACTAGCGGACACTTGTACAATCTAGGTTAGCTAACGGGCAATTGGACTATCAAGGTTACCTAACGGGCACTTGGACTATGTAGGTTACCTAGCAGGCACTTTGAATATCTAGGTTAACTAACGGGCACTGGGACTATGTAGGTTGGCTAGCGAGCACTTGGACTATGTAGGTTCTCTAGCTGTCGCTTGGACTATGTAGGTTCCCTAGCGGGTACTTGGACTGTCTAGGTTAACAAGCGGGCAATTGGACTGTCTAGGTTACCTAGTGGGCACTTGGACTATGTAGTTTACCTAGCAGGCACTTGGACTATGTAGGTTAACTAGCGGGCACTTGGACTATCTAGGTTACCTAGCGGGCACTTTGACTATGTACGTTCCCTAGCGGGCACTTGAGCTATCTACGTTACCTAGCGGGCACTTGGACTATATAGGTTAACGAACGGGCCCTTGGACTATGTAGGTAACCTAGTGGTCACTTGGACTGTCTTGGTTACCTAGTGGGCATTTGGACTATGTAGATTAACTAGCGGGCACTTGGACTATCTAGGTTAACTAGCGGGCCCTTCGTCTATGTAGGTTAACTAGCAGGCCCTTGGACAATGTAAGTTAACTAGAGGGCACTTGGATGATCCTGGTTAACTAGCGGGCACTGGGACTGTCTAGGTTAACTAGTGGGCACTTGGACTATCTAGGTTAACTAGCGGGCACTTGGACTATATAGGTTCCCTAGCGGGCATTTGGACTATATTGGTTACCTAGCGGGCACTTGGATTATGTAGGTTACCTAGCGGGCACTTGGACTATGTAGGTTAACTAGCGGGCACTTGGATTATCTAGGTTAACTAACAGGCACTTGGACTATGTATGTTCCAGAGCGGGCAATTGGACTATGTAGGTTCCCTAGCGGGCACTTGGACTATCTAGGTTCCCTAAAGGGCACTTGGACTATCTAGGTTAACGTACAGGCACTTGGACTATGTAGGTTAGGTAACGGGCACTTCTACTATCTAGGTTAAGTAGTGGGAACTTGGACTATGTAGGTTACCTAGCGGACACTTTGACTATCTTGGTTACCTAGCGGGCACCTGGACTATGTAGGTTAATTAGCGGACACTTGGACGAACTAGGTCAGCTAACAGGAACTTGGACTATCTAGGTTACCTAGCGGGCACTTGGTCTATGTACAAACCCTAGCGGTCACTTGGACTATCTGGGTTACCTAGCGGGCACTTGTACTATCTAGGTTACCTAGCTGGCACTTGGACTGTGTAGGTCAAGTAGCGGGCCCTTGGACTATCTAGGTTAGCTAACGGGCACTTGGACTATCTAGGTTACCTAACGGGCACTTGGATTATGTACTTTCCCTAGTGGGCACTTAGACTATGTAGGTTTCCTTACGGGCATTTGGACTATGTAGGTTACCTTGCGAGCACTTGGACTTTGTAGGTTCCCTAAAGGGCACTTGGACTATGTAGGTTCCCTAGCGGTCACTTGGACTATGTAGGCTCCCTAGAAGGCACTTGGACTATGTAGATTACATATCGGGAACTTTGACTATGTAGGGTAACTAGCGGGCACTTGGACACTCCAGCTTACGAAGCGGGCACTTGAACTATGTAGGTTACTAAACGGGCACTTGGACAATCTAGGTTAACGAACGGACACTTGGACTATGTAGTTAACCTAGCGGGAACGTGGAGTGTATAGGTTACATAGCGGGCACTTGGACTATCTAGGTTAACGAAAGGGCACATGGACTATGTATGTTAGCTAACAGGCACTTTGACTATCTACGTTACCTAGCAGGCACTTGGACTATGTAGGTTACCTAGCGGACACTTGGACGATCTAGGTTATCTAGTAGGCACTTGGACTATGTAGGTTAACTAGTGGGCCCTAGGACTATCTAGGTTTACTAGCGGGCACTTGGACTATCTAGGTTAACTAGCGGGCACTTGGACTATCTAGGTTAACGAACGGGCACTTGGACTATGTAGGTTAGCTAACAGGCACTTTAACTATCTAGGTTACCTAGCAGGCACTTGGACTATGTAGGTTACCTAGCGGACACTAGGACGATCTAGGTTAACTAGCGGGCACTTGGACTATCTAGGTTAACTAGCGGGCCCTTGGGCTATCTAGGTTTACTAGCGGACACTTGGACTATCTAGGTTAACTAGCGGGCACTTGGACTATGTAGGTTACCTAGCGGGCACATGGACTATGTAGGTTACCTAGCGGGCACTTGGACTATCTAGGTTACCTAGTGGGCACTTGGACTATGTAGGTTAACTCGAAGGCACTTGGACTATCAAGGTTACCTAGCGGGCTCTTGGATTATATAGGTTACTAGTGGGCACTTGGACTATCTAGGTTAACTAGCGGGCCCTTGGACTATCTAGGTTACCTAGCGGGCACTTGGACTATCTAGGTTAACTAGCGGGCACTTGGACTATCTAGGGTAACTAGCAGGCACTTGGAGTATGTAGGTTAACTAGAAGGCACTTGGACTATCAAGGTTACCTAGCGGGCTCTTGGACTATGTAGGTTAACTAGAAGGCACTTGGACTATCAAGGTTACCTAGCGGGCTCTTGGACTATGTAGGTTACCTAGCGGACACTTGCACAATCTAGGGTAGCTAACGGGCAATTGGAGTATCAAGGTTACCTAACGGGCACTTGGACTATGTAGGTTACCTAGCAGGCACTTTGACTATCTAGGTTAACTAATGGGCACTGGGAGTATGTAGGTTGGCTAGCGAGCACTTGGACTATGTAGGTTCCCTAGCGGGCGCTTGGACTATGTAGGTTCCCTAGCGGGTACCTGGAGTGTCTAGGTTAACCAGCGGGCAATTGGACTGTCTAGGTTACCTAGTGGCCACTTGGACTATGTAGTTTACCTAGCAGGCACTTGGACTATGTAGGTTAACTAGCGGGCACTTGGACTATCTAGGTTACCTAGCGGGCACTTTGACTATGTACGTTCCCTAGCGGGCACTTGGGCTATCTACGTTACCTAGCGGGCACTTGGACTATGTAGGTTAACGAACGGGCACTTGGACTATGTAGTTAACCTAGTGGTCACTTGGTCTGTCTAGGTTACCGAGCGGGCATTTGGACTATGTAGGTTAACTAGCGGGCACTTGGACTATCTAGGTTAACTAGCGGGCCCTTCGTCTATGTAGGTTAACTAGCAGGCCCTTGGACAATGTAAGTTAACTAGAGGGCACTTGGATGATCCTGGTTAACTAGCGGGCACTTTGACTGTCTAGGTTAAGTAGCGGGCACTTGGATTATCTAGGTTAACTAGTGGGCACTTGGACTATGTAGGTTCCCTAGCGTGCATTTGGACTATATTGGTTACCTAGCGGGCACTTGGATTATGTAGGTTCCCTAAAGGGCACTTGGACTATGTAGGTTAACTAGTGGGCCCTAGGACTATCTAGGTTTACTAGCGGGCACTTGGACTATCTAGGTTAACTAGCGGGCACTTGGACTATCTAGGTTAACGAACGGGCACTTGGACTAAGTAGGTTAGCTAACAGGCACTTTGACTATCTAGGTTACCTAGCAGGCACTTGGACTATGTAGGTTACCTAGCGGACACTAGGACGATCTAGGTTAACTAGCGGGCACTTGGACTATCTAGGTTAACTAGCAGGCCCTTGGGCTATCTAGGTTTACTAGCGGACACTTGGACTATCTAGGTTAACTAGCGGGCACTTGGACTATGTAGGTTACCTAGCGGGCACATGGACTATGTAGGTTACCTAGCGGGCACTTGGACTATCTAGGTTACCTAGCGGGCACTTGGACTATGTAGGTTAACTCGAAGGCACTTGGACTATCAAGGTTACCTAGCGGGCTCTTGGATTATATAGGTTACTAGCGGGCACTTGGACTATCTAGGTTAACTAGCGGGCACTTGGACTATCTAGGTTAACTAGCGGGCACTTGGACTATCTAGGTTAACTAGCGGGCACTTGGACTATCTAGGGTAACTAGCGGGCACTTGGAGTATGTAGGTTAACTAGAAGGCACTTGGACTATCAAGGTTACCTAGCGGGCTCTTGGACTATGTAGGTTAACTAGAAGGCACTTGGACTATCAAGGTTACCTAGCGGGCTCTTGGACTATGTAGGTTACCTAGCGGGCACTTGGTCTATCTAGGTTAACGAACGGGCACTTGGACTATGTTGGTTAACTAGCGGACACTTGCACAATCTAGGGTAGCTAACGGGCAATTGGACTATCAAGGTTACCTAACGGGCACTTGGACTATGTAGGTTACCTAGCAGGCACTTTGACTATCTAGGTTAACTAACGGGCACTGGGAGTATGTAGGTTGGCTAGCGAGCACTTGGACTATGTAGGTTCCCTAGCGGGTACCTGGAGTGTCTAGGTTAACCAGCGGGCAATTGGACTGTCTAGGTTACCTAGTGGCCACTTGGACTATGTAGTTTACCTAGCAGACACTTGGACTATGTAGGTTAACTAGCGGGCACTTGGACTATCTAGGTTACCTAGCGGGCACTTTGACTATGTACGTTCCCTAGCGGGCACTTGGGCTATCTATGTTACCTAGCGGGCACTTGGACTATGTAGGTTAACGAACGGGCACTTGGACTATGTAGTTAACCTAGTGGTCACTTGGTCTGTCTAGGTTACCGAGCGGGCATTTGGACTATGTAGGTTAACTAGCGGGCACTTGGACTATCTAGGTTAACTAGCGGGCCCTTCGTCTATGTAGGTTAACTAGCAGGCCCTTGGACAATGTAAGTTAACTAGAGGGCACTTGGATGATCCTGGTTAACTAGCGGGCACTTTGACTGTCTAGGTTAAGTAGCGGGCACTTGGACTATCTAGGTTAACTAGCGGGCACTTGGACTATGTAGGTTCCCTAGCGGGCATTTGGACTATATTGGTTACCTAGCGGGCACTTGGATTATGTAGGTTAACTAACAGGCACTTGGACTATGTATGTTCCAGAGCGGGCAATTGGACTTTGTAGGTTCCCTAGCGGGGACTTGGACTATCTTGGTTCCCTAAAGGGCACTTGGACTATCTAGGTTACCGAACGGGCACTTGGACTATGTAAGTTAGGTAACGGGCACTTCTACTATCTAGGTTAACTAGTGGGAACTTGGACTATGTAGGTTACCTAGCGGACACTTTGACTATCTTGGTTACCTAGCGGGCACTTGGACTATGTAGGTTAATTAGCGGACACTTGGACGAACTAGGTTAACGAACGGGCCGTTGGACTATCTAGGTTACCTAGCGGGCACTTGGACTATCTAGGTTAGCTAACAGGAACTTGGACTATCTAGGTTACCTAGCGAGCACTTGGTCTATGTACAAACCCTAGCGGTCACTTGGACTATATTGGTTACCTAGCGGGCACTTGGAATATGTACGTCCCCTAGTGGGCACTTGGACTATCTAGGTTAACTAACGGGCACTAGGACTATCTAGGTTAACAAACGGGCACTTGGTCTATCTAGGTTACCTAGCGGGCACTTGGACTATGTAGGTCAACTAGCGGGCCCTTGGACTATCTAGGTTAGTTAACGGGCATATGGATTATGTAGGTTAACTAGCGGACACTTGGACGATCTAGGTTAACTAGCGGACCGTATCACTATGTAGGTTAACTAGCGGGCCTTTGGACTATGTAGGTTAACTAGCGGGCACTTGGATTATCTAAGTTACCTGGCGGGGACTTGAACTATGTAGGTTAACTAGTGGGCCCTTAGGCTATCTTGGTTAGCTAACGGTGTATTGGACTATGTAGGTTAATTAGCGGGTACTTGGACTATGTAGGTTCCCTAGCGGGCATTTGGACTATATAGATTACCTAGCGGGCACTTGGACTTTGTAGGTTACCTAGCGGGCACTTGGATTATCTAGGTTACCTAGCGGGAACTTGGATGATACAGGTTCCCTAGCCAGCACTAAGACTATTGTTTCCCTAAAGGGCACTTGGACTATCTAGGTTAACGAACGGGCACTTGGACTATGTTGGTTAACTAGCGGGCACTTGGACTATGTATGTCCCCTAGAGGGCACTTGGACTATCTAGGTTAACTAAAGGGCACTAGGACTATCTAGTTTAACTAGCGGGCACTAGGTCTATCTAGGTTACATAGCCGCCACATGGACTATCTAGGTTAGCTAACAGGCACTTGGACTATCTATGATCCCTAGCGGGCACTTGTACTATCTATTTTACCTAGCTGGCACTTGGACTATGTAGGTCAACTAGCGGGCCCTTGGACTATCTAGGTTAGCTAACGGGAACTTGGATTATGTTGGTTCCCTAGCGGGCACTTAGACTATGTAGGTTTCCTTGCGGGCATTTGGACTATGTAGGTTACCTAGCGAGCACTTGGACTATATAGGTTCCCTAACGGGCACTTGGACTATGTAGGTTCCCTAGCGGTCAGGTGGACTATGTAGGCTCCCGAGAAGGCACTTGGACTATGTAGGTTACCTATCGGGCACTTTGACTATGTAGGTTAACTAGCGGGCACTTGGACGATCTAGGTTATCTAGTAGGCACTTGGACTATCTAGGTTAACTAGTGGCCCTTGGAATATCTAGGTTTACTAGCGGGCACTTGGACTATCTAGGTTAACTAGCGGGCACTTGGACTATGTAGGTTACCTAGCGGGCACATGGACTATGTAGGTTACCTAGCGGGTACTTGGACGATCTAGGTTAACTAGCGGGCACTTGGACTATCTAGGTTAACTAGCGGGCCCTTGGACTATGTAGGATTCCTAGCGGGCACTTGGACAATCTAGGTTAACGAACGGGCACTTGGACAATGTAGGTTAGCTAACAGGCACTTTGACTATCTAGGTTACCTAGCAGGCACTTGGACTATGTAGGTTACCTTGCGAACACTTGGACGATCTAGGGTAACTAGCGGGCACTTGGACTATCTAGGTTAACTAGCGGGCCCTTGGTCTATCTAGGTTACCTAGCGGGCACTTGGACTATCTAGGTTAGGTAACGGGCACTTGGACTATCTAGGTTACCAAGCGGGCACTTGGACTATGTAGGTTAACTAGAAGGCACTTGGACTATCAAGGTTACCTAGCGGGCTCTTGGACTATGTAGGTTACCTAGCGGGCACTTGGACTATGTAGGTTAACTAGCGGGCATTGGACTATCTAGGTTACCTAGCGGGCACTTTGACTATGTACGTTCCCTAGCGGGCACTTGGGCTATCTACGTTACCTAGCGGGCACTTGGACTATGTAGGTTAACGAACGGGCACTTGGACTATGTAGGTAACCTAGTGGTCACTTGGACTGTCTAGGTTACCTAGCGGGCATTTGGACTATGTAGGTCAACTAGCGGGCACTTGGACTATCTAGGTTAACTAGCGGGCCCTTCGTCTATGTAGGTTAACTAGCAGTCCCTTGGACAATGTGAGTTAACTAGAGGGCATTTGGATGATCCTGGTTAACTAGCGGGCACTTTGACTGTCTAGGTTAACTAGCGGGCACTTGGAGTACGTAGGTTCCTAGCGGGCATTTGGACTATATAGGTTACCTAGCGGGCACTTGGACTATGTAGGTTCCCTAGCGGGCACTTGGTCTATCTAGGTTCCCTAAAGGGCACTTGGACTATGTAGGTTACCTAGCGGACAATTGGACAATCGAGGTTAACTAGCGTGCACTTGGACTATGTAGGTTACCTAGCGGGCTTTTGGACTATGTAGGTTAACTAGCAGGCCCTTGGACTATCTAGGTTACCTAGCAGGCACTTGGACTATGTAGGTTAACTAGCGGGCACTTGCACTCTCTAGGTTACCTAGCGGGTACTTGGACTATGTACCTTCCTTAGCGGGTACTTGGACTATCTATGTTAACTAGCGGGCACGTGGACTATGTAGGTTACCTAGCGGACCCTTGCTCTATGTAGTTAACCTATTGGGCACTTGGACTATGTTGGTTAATTAGAGGACACTTGGACGATCTAGGTTAACAAGTGGGCCCTTGGACTATGTAGGTTAACTAGCCGGCACTTGGACGATCTAGGTTAACTAGCGGGCACTTGGACGATCTAGGATAACCAGCGGGCACTTGGACTATCAAAGTTAACAAGCGAGCCCTTGGACTATGTAGGTTAACTAGCGGGCCCTTGGACTATCTAGGTTACCTAGATACTACTTGGACAATCTAGGTTCCCTAGCGGGCATTTGGACTATGTAAGTTCCATAGCGGGCACTTGGACTATGTAGGTTCCCTATCGGGTACTTGGACTATGTAGGTTTCTATCGGGCATTTAGACTATGTAGGTTAACTAGCGGGCACTTGGACATCTAGGTTACCTAGCGGGCACTTGGTCTATGTACAAACCATAGCGGGCACTTGGACTATCTGGGATACCTAGCAGGCACTTGTACTATCTAGGTTACCTAGCGGGCTCTTGGACTATGTAGGTTACCAGCAGGCACTTGGACTATCTAGGTTAACGAACGTACACTTGGACTATGTAGGTAACCTAGCGGGCACTTGGACTGTCTAGGTTACCTAGCGGGCACTTGGACTATCTAGCTTCACGAACGGGCACTTGGACTATGTAGGTTAACTAGCGGACACTTTGACTATCTAGGTTAGCTAACGGGCAATTGGACTATCAAGGTTACCTAATGGGCACTTGGACTATGTAGGTTACCTAGCGGGCACTTGGACTATCTTGGTTACCTAGCAGGCACATTGACTATCTAGGTTACCTAAAGGGCACTTGGTCTATGTAGGTTGCCTAGCGAGCATTTGGACTATGTAGGTTCCCTAGCGGGCACTTGGACTATGTAGGTTCCCTAGCGGGTACTTGGACTGTCTAGGTTAACTAGCGGGCAATTGGACTGTCTAGGTTACCTAGTGGGCACTTGGACTATGTAGTTTACCTAGCAGGCACTTGGACTATGTAGGTTAACTAGCGGGCACTTGGACTATCTAGGTTACCTAGCGGGCCCTTGGACTATGTACGTTCTCTAGCGGGCACTTGGGCTATCTACGTTACCTAGAGGGCACTTGGACTTTGTAGGTTAAAGAACGGGCACTTGGACTATGTAGGTAACCTAATGGTCACTTGGACTGTCTAGGTTACCTAGCGGGCACTTGGACTATGTAGGTTAACTAGCGGGCTCTTGGTCTATGTAGGTTAACTAGCAGGCCCTTCGACTATGTAAGTTAAATAGAGGGCACTTGGACGATCCTAGTTAACTAGCGGGCACTTGGACTATTTAGGTTAACTAGTGGGCACTTGGACTATCTAGGTTCACTAGCGTGCACTTGGACTATATTAGTTTCCCAGCGGGCACATGGACTATGTAGGTTACCTAGCGTGCCCTTGGACTATCTAGGTTAACTAGCGTGCACTTGGACTATATTAGTTACCCAGCGGCACTTGGACTATGTAGGTTACCTAGCGGGCACTTGGACTATCTAGGTTACCAGCGGGCTCTTGGACTATCTAGCTTAACGAACGTGCACTTGGACTATGTATGTAAACTAGCGGGCACTTGGACTGTCTAGGTTACCTAGCGGGCACTTGGACTATATAGGTTAACGAATGGGCACTTGGACTATGTAGGTTAACTAGCGGACACTTGGACTATCTAGGTTAGCTAACGGGCAATTGGACTATCAAGGTTACCTAACGGGCACTTGGACTATGTAGGTTACCTAGCGGGCACTTGGACTATCTAGGTTACCTAGCAGGCACTTTGACTATCTAGGTTAACTAACGGGCACTTGGACTATGTAGGTTCCCTAGCGAGCACTTGGACTATGTAGGTTCCCTAGCGGGTGCTTGGACTATATAGGTTCCCTAGCGGGTACTTGGACTGTCTAGGTTAACTAGCGGGCAATTGGACTGTCTAGGTTACCTAGTGGGCACTTAGACTATGTAGTTTACCTAGCAGGCACTTGGACTATGTAGGTTAACTAGCGGGCACTTGGAGTATCTAGGTTACCTAGCGGGCACTTGGACGATCTAGGTTAAATAGTGGGCACTTGGACTATCTAGGTTAACTAGCGGGCCCTTGGGCTATCTAGGCTTACTAGCGAACACTTGGACTATCTAGGTTAACTAGCGGGCACTTGGACTATGTAGGTTACCTAGCGGGCATATGGACTATGTAGGTTACCTAGCAGGCACTTGGACTATCTAGGTTACCTAGCGGGCACTTGGACTATGTAGGTTAACTAGAAGGCACTTGGACTATCAAGGTTACCTAGCGGGCTCTTGGACTATGTAGGTTACCAGCAGGCACTTGGACTAACTAGGTTAACGAACGTACACTTGGACTATGTAGGTAACCTAGCGGGCACTTGGACTGTCTAGGTTACCTAGCGGGCACTTGGACTATCTAGGTTCACGAACGGGCACTTAGACTATGTAGGTTAACTAGCGGACACTTTGACTATCTAGGTTAGCTAACGGGCAATTGGACTATCAAGGTTACCTAATGGGCACTTGGACTATGTAGGTTACCTAGTGGGCACTTGGACTATCTTGGTTACCTAGCAGGCACATTGACTATCTAGATTAACTAAAGGGCACTTGGTCTATGTAGGTTGCCTAGCGAGCATTTGGACTATGTAGGTTCCCTAGCGGGCACTTGGACTATGTAGGTTCCCTAGCGGGTACTTGGACTGTCTAGGTTAACTAGCGGGCAATTGGACTGTCTAGGTTACCTAGTGGGCACTTGGACTATGTAGTTTACCTAGCAGGCACTTGGAATATGTAGGTTAACTAGCGGGCAATTGGACTATCTAGGTTACCTAGCGGGCCCTTGGACTATGTACGTTCCCTAGCGGGCACTTGGGCTATCTACGTTACCTAGAGGGCACTTGGACTATGTAGGTTAACGAACGGGCACTTGGACTATGTAGGTAACCTAATGGTCACTTGGACTGTCTAGGTTACCTAGCGGGCATTTTGACTATGTAGGTTAACTAGCGGGCTCTTGGTCTATGTAGGTTAACTAGCAGTCTCTTCGACTATGTAAGTTAAATAGAGGGCACTTGGACGATCCTAGTTAACTAGCGGGCACTTGGACTATCTAGGTTAACTAGTGGGCACTTGGACTATCTAGGTTCACTAGCAGGCACTTGGACTATGTAGGTTACCTAGCGGACACTTGGAATATCTAGGTTAACTAGCGGGCACTTGGACTATCTAGGTTAACTAGCGGGCCCTTGGACTATCTAGGTTTACTAGCAGGCACTTGTATTATCTAGGTTAACTAGCGGGTACTTGCACTACGTAGGTTACCTAGCGGGCACATTGACTATGTAGGTTACCTAGCGGGCACTTGGACTATCTAGGTTACCTAGCCCGCACTTGGACTATGTCGGTTAACTATAAGGCACTTGGACTATCAAGGTTACCTAGCGGGTTCTTGGACTATGTAGGTTACCAGCGGGCACTTGGACTGTCTAGATTAACGAACGTGCACCTGGACTATGTAGGTAACCTAGTGGGCACTTGGACTGTCTAGGTTACCTAGCATGCACTTGGACTATCTAGGTTAAGGAACGGACACTTGGACTATGTAGGTAACCTAGCGGGAACTTGGACTGTCTAGGTTACATAGCGGGCACTTGGAGTATCTAGGTTAACGAACGGGCACTTGGACTATGTAGGTTAGCTAACAGGCACTTTAACTATCTAGGTTACCTAGCAGGCACTTGGAATATGTAGGTTACCTAGCGGACACTTGGACAATCTATGTTAACTAGGGCGCACTTGGACTATCTAGGTTAACTAGCGTGCCCTTGGACTATCTAGGTTAACTAGCGTGCACTTGGACTATATTAGTTTCCCAGCGGGCACATGGACTATGTAGGCTACCTAGCGTGCCCTTGGACTATCTAGGTTAACTAGCGTGCACTTGGACTATATTACTTACCCATCGGGCACTTGGACTATGTAGGTTACCTATTGGGCACTAGGACTATCTAGGTTACCAGCGGGCACTTGGACTATCTAGCTTAACGAACGTGCACTTGGACTATGTATGTAAACTAGCGGGCACTTGGACTGTCTAGGTTACCTAGCGGGCACTTGGACTATATAGGTTAACGAATGGGCACTTGTACTGTGTAGGTTAACTAGCGGACACTTGGACTATCTAGGTTAGCTAACGGGCAATTGGACTATCAAGGTTACCTAACGGGCACTTGGACTATGTAGGTTACCTAGCGGGCACTTGGACTATGTAGGTTCCCTAGCGGGTACTTGGACTGTCTAGGTTAACTAGCGGGCAATTGGACTGTCTAGGTTACCTAGTGGGCACTTAGACTATGTAGTTTACCTAGCAGGCACTTGGACTATGTAGGTTAACTAGCGGGCACTTGGAGTATCTAGGTTACCTAGCGGGCACTTGGACGATCTAGGTTAAATAGCGGGCACTTGGACTATCTAGGTTAACTAGCGGGCCCTTGGGCTATATAGGCTTACTAGCGAACACTTGGACTATCTAGGTTAACTAGCGGGCACTTGGACTATGTAGGTTACCTAGCGGGCATATGGACTATGTAGGTTACCTAGCAGGCACTTGGACTATCTAGGTTACCTAGCGGGCACTTGGACTATGTAGGTTACCTAGCAGGCACTTGGACGATCTAGGTTAAATAGCGGGCACTTGGACTATCTAGGTTAACTAGCGGGCCCTTGGGCTATCTAGGCTTACTAGCGAACACTTGGACTATCTAGCTTAACGAACTTGCACTTGGACTATGTATGTAAACTAGCGGGCACTTGGACTGTCTAGGTTACCTAGCGGGCACTTGGACTATATAGGTTAACGAATGGGCACTTGTACTGTGTAGGTTAACTAGCGGACACTTGGACTATCTAGGTTAGCTAACGGGCAATTGGACTATCAAGGTTACCTAACGGGCACTTGGACTATGTAGGTTACCTAGCGGGCACTTGGACTATCTAGGTTACCTAGCAGGCACTTTGACTATCTAGGTTAACTAATGGGCACTTGGACTATGTAGGTTGCCTAGGGAGCACTTGGACTATGTAGGTTCCCTAGCGGGTGCTTGGACTATATAGGTTCCCTAGCGGGTACTTGGACTGTCTAGGTTAACTAGCGGGCAATTGGACTGTCTAGGTTACCTAGTGGGCACTTAGACTATGTAGTTTACCTAGCAGGCACTTGGACTATGTAGGTTAACTAGCGGGCACTTGGACTATGTAGGTTACCTAGCGGGCACTTGGACTATATACGTTCCCTAGCGGGCACTTGGGCTATCTACGTTTCCTAGCGGGCACTTGGACAATGTTGGTTAACGAACGGGCACTTGGACTATGTAGGTAACCTAGTGGTCGCTTGGACTGTCTAGATTACCTAGCGGGCATTTGGACTATGTAGGTCAACTAGCGGGCACTTGGACTATCTAGGTTAACTAGCGGGCTCTTCGTCTATGTAGGTTAAATAGCAGGCCCTTGGACAATGTAAGTTAACTAGAGGGCACTTGGATGATCCTGGTTAACTAGCGGGCACTTTAACTGTCTAGGTTAAATAGCGGGCACTTGGACTATCTAGGTTAACTAGCGGGCACTTGGACTGTAGGTTCCTAGGGGGCATTTGGACTATATAGGTTACCTAGCGGGTACTTGGACTATGTAAATTCCCTAGCGGGCACTTGGACTATCTAGGTTCCCTAAAGGGCACTTGGACTATGTAGGTTACCTAGCTGACAATTGGACCATCTAGGTTAACTAGCGTGCACTTGGACTATGTAGGTTAACTAGCGGACACTTGCACTATGTAGGTTACCTAGCGGTACACTGGGACTATGTAGGTTAACTAGCAGGCCCTTGGACTATCTAGGTTACCTAGCAGGCACTTGGACTATGTAGGTTAACTAGCGGGCACTTGTACTCTCTAGGTTACCTAGCGGGTACATGGACTATGTACCTTCCTTAGCGGGCACTTGGACTATCTATGTTAACTAGCGGGCACGTGGACTATGTAAGTTACCTAGCGGACCCTTGCACTATGTAGGTTACCTAGAGGGCACTTGGACTATGTAGGTTAACTAGAGGACACTTGGACGATCTAGGTTAACAAGTGGGCCCTTGGACTATGTAGGTTAACTAGCCGGCACTTGGACGATATAGGTTAACTAGCGGGCACTTTGACGATCTAGGATAACCAGCGGGCATTGGACTATGAAAGTTAACAAGCGAGCCCTTGGACTATGTAGGTTAACTAGCGGGCCCTTGGACTATCTAGGTTACCTAGATAGCACTTGGACTATCTAGGTTCCCTAGCGGGCATTTGGACTATGTAAGTTCCATAGCGGGCACTTGGACTATGTAGGTTCCCTATCGGGTACTTGGACTATGTAGGTTTCTATCGGGCATTTGGACTATGTAGGTTAACTAGCGGGCACTTGGACATCTAGGTTACCTAGTGGGCACTTGGTCTTTGTACAAACCCTAGCGGGCACTTGGACTATCTGGGATACCTAGCGGGCACTTGTACTATCTAGGTTACCTAGCTGGCACTTGGACTGTGTAGGTCAAGTAGTGGGCCCTTGTACTATCTAGGTTAGCTAACGGGCACTTGGACTATCTAGGTTACCTAACGGGCACTTGGATTATGTAGGTGCCCTACTTGGCACTTAGACTATGTAGGTTTCCTTGCGGGCATTTGGACTATGTAGGTTACCTTGTGAGCACTTGGACTTTGTAGGTTCTCTAAAGGGCACTTGGACTATGTAGGTTCACTAGCGGTCACATGGACTATGTAGGCTCCCTAGAAGGCACTTGGACTATGTAGATTACACATCGGGCACTTTGACTATGTAGGTTAACTAGCGGGCACTTGGACTATCCCGGTTACGAAGCGGGCATTTGGACTATGTAGGTTACTAAACGGGCACTTGGACTATCTAGGTTAACGAACGGACACTTGGACTATGTAGTTAACCTAGCGGGAACTTGGACTGTATAGGTTACATAGCGGGCACTTGGACTATCTAGGTTAACGAACGGGCACTTGGACTATCTAGGTTAACTAGCGGTCACTTGGACTATCTAGGTTAACGAACGGGCACTTGGACTATGTATGTTAGTAAACAGGCACTATGACTATCTAGGTTACGTAGCAGGCACTTGGACTATGTAGGTTACCTAGCGGACACTTGGACGATCTAGGTTATTTAGTAGGCACTTGGACTATCTAGGTTAACTAGCGGGCACTTGGACTCTGTAGGTTATCTAGCGGGCACATGGACTATGTAGGTTACCTAGCGGGCACTTGGACGATCTAGGTTAACTAGCGGGCACTTGGACTATCTAGGTTAACTAGCAGGCCCTTGGACTATGTAGGTTTCCTAGCGGGCACTTGGACTATCTAGGTTAACGAACGGGCACTTGGACTATGTAGGTTAGCTAACAGGCACTTTGACTATCTAGGTTACCTAGCAGGCACTTGGACTATGTAGGTTACCTAGCGGACACTTGGACGATCTAGGTTAATTAGCGGGCACTTGGACTATCTAGGTTAACTAGCGGGCACTTGGACGATATAGGTTAACTAGCGGGCACTTGGACGATCTAGGATAACCAGCGGGCATTGGACTATCAAAGTTAACAAGCGAGCCCTTGGACTATGTAGGTTAACTAGCGGGCCCTTGGACTATCTAGGTTACCTATATAGCACTTGGACTATCTAGGTTCCCTAGCGGGCATTTGGACTATGTAAGTTCCATAGCGGGCACTTGGACTATGTAGGTTCCCTATCGGGTACTTGGACTATGTAGGTTTCTATCGGGCATTTGGACTATGTAGGTAACCTAATGGTCACTTGGACTGTCTAGGTTACCTAGCGGGCATTTCGACTATGTAGGTTAACTAGCGGGCTCTTGGTCTATGTAGGTTAACTAGCAGTCTCTTCGACTATGTAAGTTAAATAGAGGGCACTTGGACGATCCTAGTTAACTAGCGGGCACTTGGACTATCTAGGTTAACTAGTGGGCACTTGGACTATCTAGGTTCACTAGCAGGCACTTGGACTATGTAGGTTACCTAGCGGACACTTGGAATATCTAGGTTAACTAGCGGGCACTTGGACTATCTAGGTTAACTAGCGGGCCCTTGGACTATCTAGGTTTACTAGCAGGCACTTGTATTATCTAGGTTAACTAGCGGGTACTTGCACTACGTAGGTTACCTAGCGGGCACATTGACTATGTAGGTTACCTAGCGGGCACTTGGACTATCTAGGTTACCTAGCCCGCACTTGGACTATGTCGGTTAACTATAAGGCACTTGGACTATCAAGGTTACCTAGCGGGTTCTTGGACTATGTAGGTTACCAGCGGGCACTTGGACTGTCTAGATTAACGAACGTGCACCTGGACTATGTAGGTAACCTAGTGGGCACTTGGACTGTCTAGGTTACCTAGCATGCACTTGGACTATCTAGGTTAAGGAACGGACACTTGGACTATGTAGGTAACCTAGCGGGAACTTGGACTGTCTAGGTTACATAGCGGGCACTTGGAGTATCTAGGTTAACGAACGGGCACTTGGACTATGTAGGTTAGCTAACAGGCACTTTAACTATCTAGGTTACCTAGCAGGCACTTGGAATATGTAGGTTACCTAGCGGACACTTGGACAATCTATGTTAACTAGGGCGCACTTGGACTATCTAGGTTAACTAGCGTGCCCTTGGACTATCTAGGTTAACTAGCGTGCACTTGGACTATATTAGTTTCCCAGCGGGCACATGGACTATGTAGGCTACCTAGCGTGCCCTTGGACTATCTAGGTTAACTAGCGTGCACTTGGACTATATTACTTACCCATCGGGCACTTGGACTATGTAGGTTACCTATTGGGCACTAGGACTATCTAGGTTACCAGCGGGCACTTGGACTATCTAGCTTAACGAACGTGCACTTGGACTATGTATGTAAACTAGCGGGCACTTGGACTGTCTAGGTTACCTAGCGGGCACTTGGACTATATAGGTTAACGAATGGGCACTTGTACTGTGTAGGTTAACTAGCGGACACTTGGACTATCTAGGTTAGCTAACGGGCAATTGGACTATCAAGGTTACCTAACGGGCACTTGGACTATGTAGGTTACCTAGCGGGCACTTGGACTATGTAGGTTCCCTAGCGGGTACTTGGACTGTCTAGGTTAACTAGCGGGCAATTGGACTGTCTAGGTTACCTAGTGGGCACTTAGACTATGTAGTTTACCTAGCAGGCACTTGGACTATGTAGGTTAACTAGCGGGCACTTGGAGTATCTAGGTTACCTAGCGGGCACTTGGACGATCTAGGTTAAATAGCGGGCACTTGGACTATCTAGGTTAACTAGCGGGCCCTTGGGCTATATAGGCTTACTAGCGAACACTTGGACTATCTAGGTTAACTAGCGGGCACTTGGACTATGTAGGTTACCTAGCGGGCATATGGACTATGTAGGTTACCTAGCAGGCACTTGGACTATCTAGGTTACCTAGCGGGCACTTGGACTATGTAGGTTACCTAGCAGGCACTTGGACGATCTAGGTTAAATAGCGGGCACTTGGACTATCTAGGTTAACTAGCGGGCCCTTGGGCTATCTAGGCTTACTAGCGAACACTTGGACTATCTAGCTTAACGAACTTGCACTTGGACTATGTATGTAAACTAGCGGGCACTTGGACTGTCTAGGTTACCTAGCGGGCACTTGGACTATATAGGTTAACGAATGGGCACTTGTACTGTGTAGGTTAACTAGCGGACACTTGGACTATCTAGGTTAGCTAACGGGCAATTGGACTATCAAGGTTACCTAACGGGCACTTGGACTATGTAGGTTACCTAGCGGGCACTTGGACTATCTAGGTTACCTAGCAGGCACTTTGACTATCTAGGTTAACTAATGGGCACTTGGACTATGTAGGTTGCCTAGGGAGCACTTGGACTATGTAGGTTCCCTAGCGGGTGCTTGGACTATATAGGTTCCCTAGCGGGTACTTGGACTGTCTAGGTTAACTAGCGGGCAATTGGACTGTCTAGGTTACCTAGTGGGCACTTAGACTATGTAGTTTACCTAGCAGGCACTTGGACTATGTAGGTTAACTAGCGGGCACTTGGACTATGTAGGTTACCTAGCGGGCACTTGGACTATATACGTTCCCTAGCGGGCACTTGGGCTATCTACGTTTCCTAGCGGGCACTTGGACAATGTTGGTTAACGAACGGGCACTTGGACTATGTAGGTAACCTAGTGGTCGCTTGGACTGTCTAGATTACCTAGCGGGCATTTGGACTATGTAGGTCAACTAGCGGGCACTTGGACTATCTAGGTTAACTAGCGGGCTCTTCGTCTATGTAGGTTAAATAGCAGGCCCTTGGACAATGTAAGTTAACTAGAGGGCACTTGGATGATCCTGGTTAACTAGCGGGCACTTTAACTGTCTAGGTTAAATAGCGGGCACTTGGACTATCTAGGTTAACTAGCGGGCACTTGGACTGTAGGTTCCTAGGGGGCATTTGGACTATATAGGTTACCTAGCGGGTACTTGGACTATGTAAATTCCCTAGCGGGCACTTGGACTATCTAGGTTCCCTAAAGGGCACTTGGACTATGTAGGTTACCTAGCTGACAATTGGACCATCTAGGTTAACTAGCGTGCACTTGGACTATGTAGGTTAACTAGCGGACACTTGCACTATGTAGGTTACCTAGCGGTACACTGGGACTATGTAGGTTAACTAGCAGGCCCTTGGACTATCTAGGTTACCTAGCAGGCACTTGGACTATGTAGGTTAACTAGCGGGCACTTGTACTCTCTAGGTTACCTAGCGGGTACATGGACTATGTACCTTCCTTAGCGGGCACTTGGACTATCTATGTTAACTAGCGGGCACGTGGACTATGTAAGTTACCTAGCGGACCCTTGCACTATGTAGGTTACCTAGAGGGCAATTGGACTATGTAGGTTAACTAGAGGACACTTGGACGATCTAGGTTAACAAGTGGGCCCTTGGACTATGTAGGTTAACTAGCCGGCACTTGGACGATATAGGTTAACTAGCGGGCACTTTGACGATCTAGGATAACCAGCGGGCATTGGACTATGAAAGTTAACAAGCGAGCCCTTGGACTATGTAGGTTAACTAGCGGGCCCTTGGACTATCTAGGTTACCTAGATAGCACTTGGACTATCTAGGTTCCCTAGCGGGCATTTGGACTATGTAAGTTCCATAGCGGGCACTTGGACTATGTAGGTTCCCTATCGGGTACTTGGACTATGTAGGTTTCTATCGGGCATTTGGACTATGTAGGTTAACTAGCGGGCACTTGGACATCTAGGTTACCTAGTGGGCACTTGGTCTTTGTACAAACCCTAGCGGGCACTTGGACTATCTGGGATACCTAGCGGGCACTTGTACTATCTAGGTTACCTAGCTGGCACTTGGACTGTGTAGGTCAAGTAGTGGGCCCTTGTACTATCTAGGTTAGCTAACGGGCACTTGGACTATCTAGGTTACCTAACGGGCACTTGGATTATGTAGGTGCCCTACTTGGCACTTAGACTATGTAGGTTTCCTTGCGGGCATTTGGACTATGTAGGTTACCTTGTGAGCACTTGGACTTTGTAGGTTCTCTAAAGGGCACTTGGACTATGTAGGTTCACTAGCGGTCACATGGACTATGTAGGCTCCCTAGAAGGCACTTGGACTATGTAGATTACACATCGGGCACTTTGACTATGTAGGTTAACTAGCGGGCACTTGGACTATCCCGGTTACGAAGCGGGCATTTGGACTATGTAGGTTACTAAACGGGCACTTGGACTATCTAGGTTAACGAACGGACACTTGGACTATGTAGTTAACCTAGCGGGAACTTGGACTGTATAGGTTACATAGCGGGCACTTGGACTATCTAGGTTAACGAACGGGCACTTGGACTATCTAGGTTAACTAGCGGTCACTTGGACTATCTAGGTTAACGAACGGGCACTTGGACTATGTATGTTAGTAAACAGGCACTATGACTATCTAGGTTACGTAGCAGGCACTTGGACTATGTAGGTTACCTAGCGGACACTTGGACGATCTAGGTTATTTAGTAGGCACTTGGACTATCTAGGTTAACTAGCGGGCACTTGGACTCTGTAGGTTATCTAGCGGGCACATGGACTATGTAGGTTACCTAGCGGGCACTTGGACGATCTAGGTTAACTAGCGGGCACTTGGACTATCTAGGTTAACTAGCAGGCCCTTGGACTATGTAGGTTTCCTAGCGGGCACTTGGACTATCTAGGTTAACGAACGGGCACTTGGACTATGTAGGTTAGCTAACAGGCACTTTGACTATCTAGGTTACCTAGCAGGCACTTGGACTATGTAGGTTACCTAGCGGACACTTGGACGATCTAGGTTAATTAGCGGGCACTTGGACTATCTAGGTTAACTAGCGGGCACTTGGACGATATAGGTTAACTAGCGGGCACTTGGACGATCTAGGATAACCAGCGGGCATTGGACTATCAAAGTTAACAAGCGAGCCCTTGGACTATGTAGGTTAACTAGCGGGCCCTTGGACTATCTAGGTTACCTATATAGCACTTGGACTATCTAGGTTCCCTAGCGGGCATTTGGACTATGTAAGTTCCATAGCGGGCACTTGGACTATGTAGGTTCCCTATCGGGTACTTGGACTATGTAGGTTTCTATCGGGCATTTGGACTATGTAGGTAACCTAATGGTCACTTGGACTGTCTAGGTTACCTAGCGGGCATTTCGACTATGTAGGTTAACTAGCGGGCTCTTGGTCTATGTAGGTTAACTAGCAGTCTCTTCGACTATGTAAGTTAAATAGAGGGCACTTGGACGATCCTAGTTAACTAGCGGGCACTTGGACTATCTAGGTTAACTAGTGGGCACTTGGACTATCTAGGTTCACTAGCAGGCACTTGGACTATGTAGGTTACCTAGCGGACACTTGGAATATCTAGGTTAACTAGCGGGCACTTGGACTATCTAGGTTAACTAGCGGGCCCTTGGACTATCTAGGTTTACTAGCAGGCACTTGTATTATCTAGGTTAACTAGCGGGTACTTGCACTACGTAGGTTACCTAGCGGGCACATTGACTATGTAGGTTACCTAGCGGGCACTTGGACTATCTAGGTTACCTAGCCCGCACTTGGACTATGTCGGTTAACTATAAGGCACTTGGACTATCAAGGTTACCTAGCGGGTTCTTGGACTATGTAGGTTACCAGCGGGCACTTGGACTGTCTAGATTAACGAACGTGCACCTGGACTATGTAGGTAACCTAGTGGGCACTTGGACTGTCTAGGTTACCTAGCATGCACTTGGACTATCTAGGTTAAGGAACGGACACTTGGACTATGTAGGTAACCTAGCGGGAACTTGGACTGTCTAGGTTACATAGCGGGCACTTGGAGTATCTAGGTTAACGAACGGGCACTTGGACTATGTAGGTTAGCTAACAGGCACTTTAACTATCTAGGTTACCTAGCAGGCACTTGGAATATGTAGGTTACCTAGCGGACACTTGGACAATCTATGTTAACTAGGGCGCACTTGGACTATCTAGGTTAACTAGCGTGCCCTTGGACTATCTAGGTTAACTAGCGTGCACTTGGACTATATTAGTTTCCCAGCGGGCACATGGACTATGTAGGCTACCTAGCGTGCCCTTGGACTATCTAGGTTAACTAGCGTGCACTTGGACTATATTACTTACCCATCGGGCACTTGGACTATGTAGGTTACCTATTGGGCACTAGGACTATCTAGGTTACCAGCGGGCACTTGGACTATCTAGCTTAACGAACGTGCACTTGGACTATGTATGTAAACTAGCGGGCACTTGGACTGTCTAGGTTACCTAGCGGGCACTTGGACTATATAGGTTAACGAATGGGCACTTGTACTGTGTAGGTTAACTAGCGGACACTTGGACTATCTAGGTTAGCTAACGGGCAATTGGACTATCAAGGTTACCTAACGGGCACTTGGACTATGTAGGTTACCTAGCGGGCACTTGGACTATGTAGGTTCCCTAGCGGGTACTTGGACTGTCTAGGTTAACTAGCGGGCAATTGGACTGTCTAGGTTACCTAGTGGGCACTTAGACTATGTAGTTTACCTAGCAGGCACTTGGACTATGTAGGTTAACTAGCGGGCACTTGGAGTATCTAGGTTACCTAGCGGGCACTTGGACGATCTAGGTTAAATAGCGGGCACTTGGACTATCTAGGTTAACTAGCGGGCCCTTGGGCTATATAGGCTTACTAGCGAACACTTGGACTATCTAGGTTAACTAGCGGGCACTTGGACTATGTAGGTTACCTAGCGGGCATATGGACTATGTAGGTTACCTAGCAGGCACTTGGACTATCTAGGTTACCTAGCGGGCACTTGGACTATGTAGGTTACCTAGCAGGCACTTGGACGATCTAGGTTAAATAGCGGGCACTTGGACTATCTAGGTTAACTAGCGGGCCCTTGGGCTATCTAGGCTTACTAGCGAACACTTGGACTATCTAGCTTAACGAACTTGCACTTGGACTATGTATGTAAACTAGCGGGCACTTGGACTGTCTAGGTTACCTAGCGGGCACTTGGACTATATAGGTTAACGAATGGGCACTTGTACTGTGTAGGTTAACTAGCGGACACTTGGACTATCTAGGTTAGCTAACGGGCAATTGGACTATCAAGGTTACCTAACGGGCACTTGGACTATGTAGGTTACCTAGCGGGCACTTGGACTATCTAGGTTACCTAGCAGGCACTTTGACTATCTAGGTTAACTAATGGGCACTTGGACTATGTAGGTTGCCTAGGGAGCACTTGGACTATGTAGGTTCCCTAGCGGGTGCTTGGACTATATAGGTTCCCTAGCGGGTACTTGGACTGTCTAGGTTAACTAGCGGGCAATTGGACTGTCTAGGTTACCTAGTGGGCACTTAGACTATGTAGTTTACCTAGCAGGCACTTGGACTATGTAGGTTAACTAGCGGGCACTTGGACTATGTAGGTTACCTAGCGGGCACTTGGACTATATACGTTCCCTAGCGGGCACTTGGGCTATCTACGTTTCCTAGCGGGCACTTGGACAATGTTGGTTAACGAACGGGCACTTGGACTATGTAGGTAACCTAGTGGTCGCTTGGACTGTCTAGATTACCTAGCGGGCATTTGGACTATGTAGGTCAACTAGCGGGCACTTGGACTATCTAGGTTAACTAGCGGGCTCTTCGTCTATGTAGGTTAAATAGCAGGCCCTTGGACAATGTAAGTTAACTAGAGGGCACTTGGATGATCCTGGTTAACTAGCGGGCACTTTAACTGTCTAGGTTAAATAGCGGGCACTTGGACTATCTAGGTTAACTAGCGGGCACTTGGACTGTAGGTTCCTAGGGGGCATTTGGACTATATAGGTTACCTAGCGGGTACTTGGACTATGTAAATTCCCTAGCGGGCACTTGGACTATCTAGGTTCCCTAAAGGGCACTTGGACTATGTAGGTTACCTAGCTGACAATTGGACCATCTAGGTTAACTAGCGTGCACTTGGACTATGTAGGTTAACTAGCGGACACTTGCACTATGTAGGTTACCTAGCGGTACACTGGGACTATGTAGGTTAACTAGCAGGCCCTTGGACTATCTAGGTTACCTAGCAGGCACTTGGACTATGTAGGTTAACTAGCGGGCACTTGTACTCTCTAGGTTACCTAGCGGGTACATGGACTATGTACCTTCCTTAGCGGGCACTTGGACTATCTATGTTAACTAGCGGGCACGTGGACTATGTAAGTTACCTAGCGGACCCTTGCACTATGTAGGTTACCTAGAGGGCACTTGGACTATGTAGGTTAACTAGAGGACACTTGGACGATCTAGGTTAACAAGTGGGCCCTTGGACTATGTAGGTTAACTAGCCGGCACTTGGACGATATAGGTTAACTAGCGGGCACTTTGACGATCTAGGATAACCAGCGGGCATTGGACTATGAAAGTTAACAAGCGAGCCCTTGGACTATGTAGGTTAACTAGCGGGCCCTTGGACTATCTAGGTTACCTAGATAGCACTTGGACTATCTAGGTTCCCTAGCGGGCATTTGGACTATGTAAGTTCCATAGCGGGCACTTGGACTATGTAGGTTCCCTATCGGGTACTTGGACTATGTAGGTTTCTATCGGGCATTTGGACTATGTAGGTTAACTAGCGGGCACTTGGACATCTAGGTTACCTAGTGGGCACTTGGTCTTTGTACAAACCCTAGCGGGCACTTGGACTATCTGGGATACCTAGCGGGCACTTGTACTATCTAGGTTACCTAGCTGGCACTTGGACTGTGTAGGTCAAGTAGTGGGCCCTTGTACTATCTAGGTTAGCTAACGGGCACTTGGACTATCTAGGTTACCTAACGGGCACTTGGATTATGTAGGTGCCCTACTTGGCACTTAGACTATGTAGGTTTCCTTGCGGGCATTTGGACTATGTAGGTTACCTTGTGAGCACTTGGACTTTGTAGGTTCTCTAAAGGGCACTTGGACTATGTAGGTTCACTAGCGGTCACATGGACTATGTAGGCTCCCTAGAAGGCACTTGGACTATGTAGATTACACATCGGGCACTATGACTATGTAGGTTAACTAGCGGGCACTTGGACTATCCCGGTTACGAAGCGGGCATTTGGACTATGTAGGTTACTAAACGGGCACTTGGACTATCTAGGTTAACGAACGGACACTTGGACTATGTAGTTAACCTAGCGGGAACTTGGACTGTATAGGTTACATAGCGGGCACTTGGACTATCTAGGTTAACGAACGGGCACTTGGACTATCTAGGTTAACTAGCGGTCACTTGGACTATCTAGGTTAACGAACGGGCACTTGGACTATGTATGTTAGTAAACAGGCACTATGACTATCTAGGTTACGTAGCAGGCACTTGGACTATGTAGGTTACCTAGCGGACACTTGGACGATCTAGGTTATTTAGTAGGCACTTGGACTATCTAGGTTAACTAGCGGGCACTTGGACTCTGTAGGTTATCTAGCGGGCACATGGACTATGTAGGTTACCTAGCGGGCACTTGGACGATCTAGGTTAACTAGCGGGCACTTGGACTATCTAGGTTAACTAGCAGGCCCTTGGACTATGTAGGTTTCCTAGCGGGCACTTGGACTATCTAGGTTAACGAACGGGCACTTGGACTATGTAGGTTAGCTAACAGGCACTTTGACTATCTAGGTTACCTAGCAGGCACTTGGACTATGTAGGTTACCTAGCGGACACTTGGACGATCTAGGTTAATTAGCGGGCACTTGGACTATCTAGGTTAACTAGCGGGCACTTGGACGATATAGGTTAACTAGCGGGCACTTGGACGATCTAGGATAACCAGCGGGCATTGGACTATCAAAGTTAACAAGCGAGCCCTTGGACTATGTAGGTTAACTAGCGGGCCCTTGGACTATCTAGGTTACCTATATAGCACTTGGACTATCTAGGTTCCCTAGCGGGCATTTGGACTATGTAAGTTCCATAGCGGGCACTTGGACTATGTAGGTTCCCTATCGGGTACTTGGACTATGTAGGTTTCTATCGGGCATTTGGACTATGTAGGTTAACTAGCGGGCACTTGGACATCTAGGTTACCTAGTGGGCACTTGGTCTTTGTACAAACCCTAGCGGGCACTTGGACTATCTGGGATACCTAGCGGGCACTTGTACTATCTAGGTTACCTAGCTGGCACTTGGACTGTGTAGGTCAAGTAGCGGGCCCTTGTACTATCTAGGTTAACTAACGGGCACTTGGACTATCTAGGTTACCTAACGGGCACTTGGATTATGTAGGTGACCTACTTGGCACTTAGTCTATGTAGGGTTCCTTGCGGGCATTTGGACTATGTAGGTTACCTTGCGAGCACTTGGACTTTGTAGGTTCCCTAAAGGGCACTTGGACTATGTAGGTTCACTAGCGGTCACTTGGACTATGTAGGCTCCCTAGAAGGCACTTGGACTATGTAGATTACACATCGGGCACTTTGACTATGTAGGTTAACTAGCGGGCACTTGGACTATCCCGGTTACGAAGCGGGCATTTAGACGATGTAGGTTACTAAACGGGCACTTGGACTATCTAGGTTAACGAACGGACACTTGGACTATGTAGTTAACCTAGCGGGAACTTGGACAGTATAGGGTACATAGCGGGCACTTGGACTATCTAGGTTAACGAACGGGCACTTGGACTATCTAGGTTAACTAGCGGGCACTTGGACTATCTAGGTTAACGAACGGGCACTTGGACTATGTATGTTAGTAAACAGGCACTATGACTATCTAGGTTACCTAGCAGGCACTTGGACTATGTAGGTTACCTAGCGGACACTTGGACGATCTAGGTTATCTAGTAGGCACTTGGAATATCTAGCTTTACTAGCGGGCACTTGGATTATATAGGTTACCTAGCGGGCACTTGGACGATCTAGGTTAACTAGCGGGCACTTGGATTATCTAGGTTAAATAGCGGGCCCTTGGACTATGTAGGTTTCCTAGCGGGCACTTGGACTATCTAGGTTAACGAACGGGCACTTGGACTATGTAGGTTAGCTAAAAGGCACTTTGACTATCTAGGTTACCTAGCAGGCACTTGGACTATGTAGGTTACCTAGCGGACACTTGGACGATCTAGGTTAATTAGCGGGCACTTGGACTATCTAGGTTAACTAGCGGGCCCTTGGGCCATCTAGGTTTACTAGCGAACACTTGGATAATCTAGGTTAACTAGCGGGCACTTGGACTATGTAGGTTACCTAGCGGGCACATGGACTATGTAGGTTACCTAGCGGGCACTTGGACTATCTAGGTTACCTAGCGGGCACTTGGACTATGTAGGTTAACTAGAAGGCACTTGGACTATCAAGGTTACCTAGCGGGCTCTTGCACTATGTAGGTTACCAGCAGGCACTTGGACTATCTAGGTTAACGAACGTGCACTTGGACTATGTAGTTTACCTAGCAGGCACTTGGACTAGGTAGGTTAACTAGCGGGCACTTGGACTATCTAGGTTACCTAGCGGGCCCTTGGACTATGTACGTTCCCTAGCGGGCACTTGGGCTATCTACGTTATCTAGCGGGCACTTGGACTATGTAGGTTAACGAACGGCCACTTGGACAATGTAGGTAACCTAATGGTCACTTGGACTGTCTAGGTTACCTAGCGGGCACTTGTACTATGTTGGTTAACTAGCGGGCTCTTGGTCTATGTAGGTTAACTAGCAGGCCCTTGGACTATGTAAGTTAACTAGAGGGCACTTGGATGATCCTAGTTAACTAGCGGGCACTTGGACTATCTAGGTTAACTAGCGGGCACTTGGACTATCTAGGTTAACTAGCGGGCACTTGGACTATGTAAGTTACCTAGCGAACACTTGGAATATCTAGGTTAACTAGCGGGCACTTGGACTATCTAGGTTAACTAGCGGGCCCTTGGACTATCTAGGTTTACTAGCGCGCACTTGTATTATCTAGGTTAACTAGCAGACACTTGCACTATGTAGGTTACCTAGCGGGCACATGGACTATGTACGTTACCTAGCGGGCACTTGGACTATCTAGGTTACCTAGCCCGCACTTGGACTATGTAGGTTAACTATAAGGCACTTGGACTATCAAGGTAACCTAGCGGGCTCTTGGAGTATGTAGGTTACCAGCGGGCACTTGGACTGTCTAGGTTAACGAACGTGCACCTGGACTATTTAGGTAACCTAGTGGGCACTTGGACTGTCTAGGTTACCTAGCGGTCACTTGGACTATCTAGGTTAATGAACGGACACTTGGACTATGTAGGTAACCTAGCGGGAACTTGGACTGTCTAGGTTACATAGCTGGCACTTGGAGTATCTAGGTTAACGAACCGTCACTTGGACTATGTAGGTTAGCTAACAGGCACTTTAACTATCTAGGTTACCTAGCAGGCACTTGGAATATATAGGTTACCTAGCGGACACTTGGACGATCTAGGTTAACTAGCGCGCACTTGGACTATCTAGGTTAACAAGCGTGCCCTTGGACTATCTAGGTTAACTAGCGTGCACTTGGACTATATTAGTTACCCAGCGGGTACATGGACTATGTAGGTTACCTAGCGGGCACTTGGACTATCTAGGTTACCAGCGGGCACTTGGCCTATCTAGCTTAACGAACGTGCACTTGGACTATGTATGTAACCTAGCGGGCACTTAGACTGTCTAGGTTACCTAGTGGGCTTTGGACTATGTAGGTTAACGAACGGGCACTTGGACTATGTAGGTTAACGAACGGGCACTTGTACTGTGTAGGTTAACTAGTGGACACTTGGACTATCTAGGTTAGCTAACGGGCAATTGGACTATCAAGGTTACCTAACGGGCACTTGGACTATGTAGGTTACCTAGCGGGCACTTGGACTATCTAGGTTACCTAGCAGGCACTTTGACTATCTAGGTTAACTAACGGGCACTTGGACTATGTAGGTTGCCTAGCGAGCACTTGGACTATGTAGGTTCCCTAGCGGGCGCTTGGACTATATAGCTTCCCTAGCGGGTACTTGGTCTGTCTAGGCTAACTAGCGGGCAATTGGACTGTCTAGGTTACCTAGTGGGCACTTGGACTATGTAGTTTAACTAGCAGGCACTTGGACTATGTAGGTTAACTAGCGGGCACTTGGACTATCTAGGTTACCTAGCGGGCACTTGGACTATGTACGTTTCCTAGCGGGCACTTGGGTATCTACGTTACCTAGCGGGCCCTTGGTCTATGTAGGTTAACCAGCAGGCCCTTGGAATATGTAAGTTAACTAGAGGGCACTTGGACGATCCTAGTTAACTAGCGGGCCCTTGGACTATCTAGGTTAACTAGCGGGCACTTGCACTATCTAGGTTAACTAGCGGGCACTTGTACTATGTAGGTTCCCTAGCGGGCATTTGGACTATATTGGTTACCTGGCGGGCACTTGGATTATGTAGGTTACCTAGCGGGCACTTGGACTATGTAGGTTAACTAGCGGGCACTTGGATTATCTAGGTTAACTAACAGGCACTTGGACTATGTATGTTCCAGAGCGGGCAATTGGACCATGTAGGATCCCTACCGGGCATTTGGACTATCTAGGTTCCCTAAAGGGCACTTGGACTATGTAGGTTAACTAGCGGACAATTGGACTATCTAGGTTAACTAGCGGGTACTTGGACTATCTAGGTTAACTAGCGGTCCCTTGCACTAAGTAGATTAACTAGCGGACACTTGCACTATCTAGGTTACCTAGCGGGCACTTGGACTATCTAGGTTAACTAGCAGGCCCTTGGACTATCTAGGTTACCTAGCAGGTACTTGGACTATGTAGGTTAACTAGCGGGCACTTGCACTCTGTAGGTTACCTAGCGGGCACTTCGACTATGTACCTTCCCTAGCGGGCACTTGGACGATCTATGTTAACAAGCGGGCACTTGGACTATGTAGGTTACCTAGCGGACACTTGCACTATGTAGGTTAACTAGAGGACACTTGGACAATCTAGGTTAACATGTGGGCCCTTGGACTATGTAGGTTAACTAGCCGGCACTTGGACGATCTAGGTTAACTAGCGGGCACTTGGACGATCTAGGTTAACCTGCGGCACTTGGACTATCAAAGTTAACAAGCGAGCCCTTGGACTATGTAGGTTAACTTGTGGGCCCTTGGACTATCTAGGTTACCTAGATAGAACTTGGACTATCTAGCGTCCCTAGCGGGCTCTTGGACTATGTAGGTTCCCTATCGGGTACATGGACTATGTAGGTTTCTATCAGGCATTTGGACTATGTAGGTTAACTAGCGGGCAATTGGACATCTAGGTTACCTAGCGGGCACTTGGACTATCTGGGTTACCTAGCGGGCACTTGGACTATGTACGTCCTCTAGTGGGCACTTGGACTATCTAGGTTAACTAACGGGCACTAGGACAATCTAGGTTAACTAGCGGGCACTTGAACTCTCTACGTTATCTAGCGGGTACTTGGACTATCTAGGTTACCTAGCGGGCACTTGGACTATGTACGTCCTCTAGTGGGCACTTGGACTATCTAGGTTAACTAACGGGCACTAGGACAATCTAGGTTAACTAGCGGGCACTTGAACTCTCTACGTTACCTAGCGGGTACTTGGACTATCTAGGTTAGCTAGCGGGCACTTGAACTATGTAGGTTAACTAGTGGGCCCTTAGACTATCTAGGTTAGCTAACGGGCACATGGACTATGTAGGTTAATTAGTGGGTACTTGGATTATGTAGGTTCCCTAGCGGGCATTTGGACTATATAGATTACCTAGCGGCACTTGAACTATCTAGGTTACCTAGCGGGTACTTGGATTATCTAGGTTAACTAGTGGCCCTTGGACTATCTAGGTTTACTAGCGGTCACTTGGACTATCTAGGTTAACTAGCGGGCACTTGGACTATGTGGTTACCTAGCGGACACTTGGACGATCTAGGTTAAATAGCGGGCACTTGGACTATCTAGGTTAACTAGTGGCCCTTGGACTATCTAGGTTAACTAGCGGGCACTTGGACTATGTAGGTTACCTAGCGGACACTTGGACGATTTAGGTTAAATAGCGGGCACTTGGACTATCTAGGTTAACTAGCGGGCCCTTGGGCTATCTAGGCTTACTAGCGAACACTTGGACTATCTAGGTTAACTAGCCGGCACTTGGACTATGTAGGTTACCTAGCGGGCATATGGACTATGTAGGTTACCTAGCAGGCACTTGGACTATCTAGGTTACCTAGCGGGCACTTGCACTATGTAGGTTAACTAGAAGGCACTTGGACTATCAAGGTTACCTAGCGGGCTCTTGGACTATGTAGGTTACCAGCAGGCACTTGGACTATCTAGGTTAACGAACGTACACTTGGACTATGTAGGTAACCTAGCGGGCACTTGGACTGTCTAGGTTACCTAGCGGGCACTTGGACTATCTAGGTTCACGAACGGGCACTTGGACTATGTAGGTTAACTAGCGGACACTTTGACTATCTAGGGTAGCTAACGGGCAATTGGACTATCAAGGTTACCTAATGGGCACTTGGACTATGTAGGTTACCTAGTGGGCACTTGGACTATCTTGGTTACCTAGCAGGCACATTGACTATCTAGGTTAACTAGCAGGCCCTTGGACTATGTAGGTTGCCTAGCGAGCATTTGTACTATGTAGGTTCCTAGCGGGCACTTGGACTATGTAGGTTCCCTAGCGGGTACTTGGACTGTCTAGGTTAACTAGCGGGCAATTGGACTGTCTAGGTTACCTAGTGGGCACTTGGACTATGTAGTTTACCTAGCAGGCACTTGGACTATGTAGGTTAACTAGCGGGCACTTGGACTATCTAGGTTACCTAGCGGGCCCTTGGACTATGTACGTTCCCTAGCGGGCACTTGGGCTATCTACGTTACCTAGCGGGCACTTGGACTATCTAGGTTAACGAACAGGCACTTGGACTATGTAGGTAACCTAATGGTCACTTGGACTGTCTAGGTTACCTAGCGGGCACTTGGACTATGTAGGTTAACTAGCGGGCTCTTGGTCTATGTAGGTTAACTAGCAGGCCCTTCGACAATGTAAGTTAAATAGAGGGCACTTGGATGATCCTAGTTAACTAGCGGGCTCTTGGACTATCTAGGTTAAGTAGTGGGCACTTGGACTATCTAGGTTCACTAGCAGGCACTTTGACTATGTAGGTTACCTAGTGGACACTTGGAATATCTAGGTTAACTAGCAGGCACTTGGACTATCTAGGTTAACTAGCAGGCCCTTGGACTATGTAGGTTTCCTAGCGGGCACTTGGACTATCTAGGTTAACGAACGGGCACTTGGACTATGTAGGTTAGCTAACAGGCACTTTGACTATCTAGGTTACCTAGCAGGCACTTGGACTATGTAGGTTACCTAGCGGACACTTGGACGATCTAGGTTAATTAGCGGGCACTTGGACTATCTAGGTTAACTAGCGGGCACTTGGACGATATAGGTTAACTAGCGGGCACTTGGACGATCTAGGATAACCAGCGGGCATTGGACTATCAAAGTTAACAAGCGAGCCCTTGGACTATGTAGGTTAACTAGCGGGCCCTTGGACTATCTAGGTTACCTATATAGCACTTGGACTATCTAGGTTCCCTAGCGGGCATTTGGACTATGTAAGTTCCATAGCGGGCACTTGGACTATGTAGGTTCCCTATCGGGTACTTGGACTATGTAGGTTTCTATCGGGCATTTGGACTATGTAGGTTAACTAGCGGGCACTTGGACATCTAGGTTACCTAGTGGGCACTTGGTCTTTGTACAAACCCTAGCGGGCACTTGGACTATCTGGGATACCTAGCGGGCACTTGTACTATCTAGGTTACCTAGCTGGCACTTGGACTGTGTAGGTCAAGTAGCGGGCCCTTGTACTATCTAGGTTAACTAACGGGCACTTGGACTATCTAGGTTACCTAACGGGCACTTGGATTATGTAGGTGACCTACTTGGCACTTAGTCTATGTAGGGTTCCTTGCGGGCATTTGGACTATGTAGGTTACCTTGCGAGCACTTGGACTTTGTAGGTTCCCTAAAGGGCACTTGGACTATGTAGGTTCACTAGCGGTCACTTGGACTATGTAGGCTCCCTAGAAGGCACTTGGACTATGTAGATTACACATCGGGCACTTTGACTATGTAGGTTAACTAGCGGGCACTTGGACTATCCCGGTTACGAAGCGGGCATTTAGACGATGTAGGTTACTAAACGGGCACTTGGACTATCTAGGTTAACGAACGGACACTTGGACTATGTAGTTAACCTAGCGGGAACTTGGACAGTATAGGGTACATAGCGGGCACTTGGACTATCTAGGTTAACGAACGGGCACTTGGACTATCTAGGTTAACTAGCGGGCACTTGGACTATCTAGGTTAACGAACGGGCACTTGGACTATGTATGTTAGTAAACAGGCACTATGACTATCTAGGTTACCTAGCAGGCACTTGGACTATGTAGGTTACCTAGCGGACACTTGGACGATCTAGGTTATCTAGTAGGCACTTGGAATATCTAGCTTTACTAGCGGGCACTTGGATTATATAGGTTACCTAGCGGGCACTTGGACGATCTAGGTTAACTAGCGGGCACTTGGATTATCTAGGTTAAATAGCGGGCCCTTGGACTATGTAGGTTTCCTAGCGGGCACTTGGACTATCTAGGTTAACGAACGGGCACTTGGACTATGTAGGTTAGCTAAAAGGCACTTTGACTATCTAGGTTACCTAGCAGGCACTTGGACTATGTAGGTTACCTAGCGGACACTTGGACGATCTAGGTTAATTAGCGGGCACTTGGACTATCTAGGTTAACTAGCGGGCCCTTGGGCCATCTAGGTTTACTAGCGAACACTTGGATAATCTAGGTTAACTAGCGGGCACTTGGACTATGTAGGTTACCTAGCGGGCACATGGACTATGTAGGTTACCTAGCGGGCACTTGGACTATCTAGGTTACCTAGCGGGCACTTGGACTATGTAGGTTAACTAGAAGGCACTTGGACTATCAAGGTTACCTAGCGGGCTCTTGCACTATGTAGGTTACCAGCAGGCACTTGGACTATCTAGGTTAACGAACGTGCACTTGGACTATGTAGTTTACCTAGCAGGCACTTGGACTAGGTAGGTTAACTAGCGGGCACTTGGACTATCTAGGTTACCTAGCGGGCCCTTGGACTATGTACGTTCCCTAGCGGGCACTTGGGCTATCTACGTTATCTAGCGGGCACTTGGACTATGTAGGTTAACGAACGGCCACTTGGACAATGTAGGTAACCTAATGGTCACTTGGACTGTCTAGGTTACCTAGCGGGCACTTGTACTATGTTGGTTAACTAGCGGGCTCTTGGTCTATGTAGGTTAACTAGCAGGCCCTTGGACTATGTAAGTTAACTAGAGGGCACTTGGATGATCCTAGTTAACTAGCGGGCACTTGGACTATCTAGGTTAACTAGCGGGCACTTGGACTATCTAGGTTAACTAGCGGGCACTTGGACTATGTAAGTTACCTAGCGAACACTTGGAATATCTAGGTTAACTAGCGGGCACTTGGACTATCTAGGTTAACTAGCGGGCCCTTGGACTATCTAGGTTTACTAGCGCGCACTTGTATTATCTAGGTTAACTAGCAGACACTTGCACTATGTAGGTTACCTAGCGGGCACATGGACTATGTACGTTACCTAGCGGGCACTTGGACTATCTAGGTTACCTAGCCCGCACTTGGACTATGTAGGTTAACTATAAGGCACTTGGACTATCAAGGTAACCTAGCGGGCTCTTGGAGTATGTAGGTTACCAGCGGGCACTTGGACTGTCTAGGTTAACGAACGTGCACCTGGACTATTTAGGTAACCTAGTGGGCACTTGGACTGTCTAGGTTACCTAGCGGTCACTTGGACTATCTAGGTTAATGAACGGACACTTGGACTATGTAGGTAACCTAGCGGGAACTTGGACTGTCTAGGTTACATAGCTGGCACTTGGAGTATCTAGGTTAACGAACCGTCACTTGGACTATGTAGGTTAGCTAACAGGCACTTTAACTATCTAGGTTACCTAGCAGGCACTTGGAATATATAGGTTACCTAGCGGACACTTGGACGATCTAGGTTAACTAGCGCGCACTTGGACTATCTAGGTTAACAAGCGTGCCCTTGGACTATCTAGGTTAACTAGCGTGCACTTGGACTATATTAGTTACCCAGCGGGTACATGGACTATGTAGGTTACCTAGCGGGCACTTGGACTATCTAGGTTACCAGCGGGCACTTGGCCTATCTAGCTTAACGAACGTGCACTTGGACTATGTATGTAACCTAGCGGGCACTTAGACTGTCTAGGTTACCTAGTGGGCTTTGGACTATGTAGGTTAACGAACGGGCACTTGGACTATGTAGGTTAACGAACGGGCACTTGTACTGTGTAGGTTAACTAGTGGACACTTGGACTATCTAGGTTAGCTAACGGGCAATTGGACTATCAAGGTTACCTAACGGGCACTTGGACTATGTAGGTTACCTAGCGGGCACTTGGACTATCTAGGTTACCTAGCAGGCACTTTGACTATCTAGGTTAACTAACGGGCACTTGGACTATGTAGGTTGCCTAGCGAGCACTTGGACTATGTAGGTTCCCTAGCGGGCGCTTGGACTATATAGCTTCCCTAGCGGGTACTTGGTCTGTCTAGGCTAACTAGCGGGCAATTGGACTGTCTAGGTTACCTAGTGGGCACTTGGACTATGTAGTTTAACTAGCAGGCACTTGGACTATGTAGGTTAACTAGCGGGCACTTGGACTATCTAGGTTACCTAGCGGGCACTTGGACTATGTACGTTTCCTAGCGGGCACTTGGGTATCTACGTTACCTAGCGGGCCCTTGGTCTATGTAGGTTAACCAGCAGGCCCTTGGAATATGTAAGTTAACTAGAGGGCACTTGGACGATCCTAGTTAACTAGCGGGCCCTTGGACTATCTAGGTTAACTAGCGGGCACTTGCACTATCTAGGTTAACTAGCGGGCACTTGTACTATGTAGGTTCCCTAGCGGGCATTTGGACTATATTGGTTACCTGGCGGGCACTTGGATTATGTAGGTTACCTAGCGGGCACTTGGACTATGTAGGTTAACTAGCGGGCACTTGGATTATCTAGGTTAACTAACAGGCACTTGGACTATGTATGTTCCAGAGCGGGCAATTGGACCATGTAGGATCCCTACCGGGCATTTGGACTATCTAGGTTCCCTAAAGGGCACTTGGACTATGTAGGTTAACTAGCGGACAATTGGACTATCTAGGTTAACTAGCGGGTACTTGGACTATCTAGGTTAACTAGCGGTCCCTTGCACTAAGTAGATTAACTAGCGGACACTTGCACTATCTAGGTTACCTAGCGGGCACTTGGACTATCTAGGTTAACTAGCAGGCCCTTGGACTATCTAGGTTACCTAGCAGGTACTTGGACTATGTAGGTTAACTAGCGGGCACTTGCACTCTGTAGGTTACCTAGCGGGCACTTCGACTATGTACCTTCCCTAGCGGGCACTTGGACGATCTATGTTAACAAGCGGGCACTTGGACTATGTAGGTTACCTAGCGGACACTTGCACTATGTAGGTTAACTAGAGGACACTTGGACAATCTAGGTTAACATGTGGGCCCTTGGACTATGTAGGTTAACTAGCCGGCACTTGGACGATCTAGGTTAACTAGCGGGCACTTGGACGATCTAGGTTAACCTGCGGCACTTGGACTATCAAAGTTAACAAGCGAGCCCTTGGACTATGTAGGTTAACTTGTGGGCCCTTGGACTATCTAGGTTACCTAGATAGAACTTGGACTATCTAGCGTCCCTAGCGGGCTCTTGGACTATGTAGGTTCCCTATCGGGTACATGGACTATGTAGGTTTCTATCAGGCATTTGGACTATGTAGGTTAACTAGCGGGCAATTGGACATCTAGGTTACCTAGCGGGCACTTGGACTATCTGGGTTACCTAGCGGGCACTTGGACTATGTACGTCCTCTAGTGGGCACTTGGACTATCTAGGTTAACTAACGGGCACTAGGACAATCTAGGTTAACTAGCGGGCACTTGAACTCTCTACGTTATCTAGCGGGTACTTGGACTATCTAGGTTACCTAGCGGGCACTTGGACTATGTACGTCCTCTAGTGGGCACTTGGACTATCTAGGTTAACTAACGGGCACTAGGACAATCTAGGTTAACTAGCGGGCACTTGAACTCTCTACGTTACCTAGCGGGTACTTGGACTATCTAGGTTAGCTAGCGGGCACTTGAACTATGTAGGTTAACTAGTGGGCCCTTAGACTATCTAGGTTAGCTAACGGGCACATGGACTATGTAGGTTAATTAGTGGGTACTTGGATTATGTAGGTTCCCTAGCGGGCATTTGGACTATATAGATTACCTAGCGGCACTTGAACTATCTAGGTTACCTAGCGGGTACTTGGATTATCTAGGTTAACTAGTGGCCCTTGGACTATCTAGGTTTACTAGCGGTCACTTGGACTATCTAGGTTAACTAGCGGGCACTTGGACTATGTGGTTACCTAGCGGACACTTGGACGATCTAGGTTAAATAGCGGGCACTTGGACTATCTAGGTTAACTAGTGGCCCTTGGACTATCTAGGTTAACTAGCGGGCACTTGGACTATGTAGGTTACCTAGCGGACACTTGGACGATTTAGGTTAAATAGCGGGCACTTGGACTATCTAGGTTAACTAGCGGGCCCTTGGGCTATCTAGGCTTACTAGCGAACACTTGGACTATCTAGGTTAACTAGCCGGCACTTGGACTATGTAGGTTACCTAGCGGGCATATGGACTATGTAGGTTACCTAGCAGGCACTTGGACTATCTAGGTTACCTAGCGGGCACTTGCACTATGTAGGTTAACTAGAAGGCACTTGGACTATCAAGGTTACCTAGCGGGCTCTTGGACTATGTAGGTTACCAGCAGGCACTTGGACTATCTAGGTTAACGAACGTACACTTGGACTATGTAGGTAACCTAGCGGGCACTTGGACTGTCTAGGTTACCTAGCGGGCACTTGGACTATCTAGGTTCACGAACGGGCACTTGGACTATGTAGGTTAACTAGCGGACACTTTGACTATCTAGGGTAGCTAACGGGCAATTGGACTATCAAGGTTACCTAATGGGCACTTGGACTATGTAGGTTACCTAGTGGGCACTTGGACTATCTTGGTTACCTAGCAGGCACATTGACTATCTAGGTTAACTAGCAGGCCCTTGGACTATGTAGGTTGCCTAGCGAGCATTTGTACTATGTAGGTTCCTAGCGGGCACTTGGACTATGTAGGTTCCCTAGCGGGTACTTGGACTGTCTAGGTTAACTAGCGGGCAATTGGACTGTCTAGGTTACCTAGTGGGCACTTGGACTATGTAGTTTACCTAGCAGGCACTTGGACTATGTAGGTTAACTAGCGGGCACTTGGACTATCTAGGTTACCTAGCGGGCCCTTGGACTATGTACGTTCCCTAGCGGGCACTTGGGCTATCTACGTTACCTAGCGGGCACTTGGACTATCTAGGTTAACGAACAGGCACTTGGACTATGTAGGTAACCTAATGGTCACTTGGACTGTCTAGGTTACCTAGCGGGCACTTGGACTATGTAGGTTAACTAGCGGGCTCTTGGTCTATGTAGGTTAACTAGCAGGCCCTTCGACAATGTAAGTTAAATAGAGGGCACTTGGATGATCCTAGTTAACTAGCGGGCTCTTGGACTATCTAGGTTAAGTAGTGGGCACTTGGACTATCTAGGTTCACTAGCAGGCACTTTGACTATGTAGGTTACCTAGTGGACACTTGGAATATCTAGGTTAACTAGCAGGCACTTGGACTATCTAGGTTAACTAGCGGGCCCTTGGACTATGGAGGTTAACTAGCGGGCACTTGGATTATCTAGGTTAACTAACAGGCACTTGGACTATGTATGTTCCAGAGCGGGCAATTGGACCATGTAGGATCCCTACCGGGCATTTGGACTATCTAGGTTCCCTAAAGGGCACTTGGACTATGTAGGTTAACTAGCGGACAATTGGACTATCTAGGTTAACTAGCGGGTACTTGGACTATCTAGGTTAACTAGCGGGTACTTGCACTACGTAGGTTACCTAGCGGGCACATGGACTATGTAGGTTACCTAGCGGGCACTTGGACTATCTTGGTTACCTAGCCCGCACATGGACTATGTAGGTTAACTATAAGGCACTTGGACTATCAAGGTTACCTAGCGGGTTCTTGGACTATGTAGGTTACCAGCGGGCACTTGGACTGTCTAGGTTAACGAACGTGCACCTGGACTATGTAGGTAACCTAGTGGGCACTTGGACTGTCTAGGTTACCTAGCAGGCACTTGGACTATCTAGGTTAATGAACGGACACTTGGACTATGTAGGTAACCTAGCAGGAACTTGGACTGTCTAGGTTACATAGCGGGCACTTGGAGTATCTAGGTTAACGAACGGGCACTTGAACTATGTAGGTTAGCTAACAGGCACTTTAACTATCTAGGTTACCTAGCAGGCACTTGGAATATGTAGGTTACCTAGCGGACACTTGTACAATCTAGGTTAACTAGCTCGCACTTGGACTATCTAGGTTAACTAGCGTGCCCTTGGACTATCTAGGTTAACTAGCGTGCACTTGGACTATATTAGTTACCCAGCGGGCACTTGGACTATGTAGGTTACCTAGCGGGCACTTGGACTATCTAGGTTACCAGCGGGCACTTGGACTATCTAGCTTAACGAACGTGCACTTGGACTATGTATGTAAACTAGCGGGCACTTGGACTGTCTAGGTTACCTAGCGGGCACTTGGACTATATAGGTTAACGAGTGGGCATTTGGACTATGTAGGTTAACTAGCGGACACTTGGACTATCTAGGTTAGCTAACGGGCAATTGGACTATCAAGGTTACCTAACGGGCACTTGGACTATGTAGGTTACCTAGCGGGCACTTGGACTATCTAGGTTAACTAACGGGCACTTGGACTATGTAGGTTGCCTAGCGAGCACTTGGACTATGTAGGTTCCCTAGCGGGTGCTTGGACTATATAGGTTCCCTAGCGGGTACTTGGACTGTCTAGGTTAACTAGCGGGCAATTGGACTGTCTAGGTTACCTAGTGGGCACTTAGACTATGTAGTTTACCTAGCAGGCAATTGGACTATGTAGGTTAACTAGCGGGCACTTGGACTATCTAGATTACCTAGCGGGCACTTGGACTATATACGTTCCCTAGCGGGCACTTGGGCTATCTACGTTACCTAGCGGGCACTTGGACAATGTTGTTTAACGAACGGGCACTTGGACTATGTAGGTAACCTAGTGGTCACTTGGACTGTCTAGATTACCTAGCGGGCATTTGGACTATGTAGGTCAACTAGCGGGCACTTGGACTATCTAGGTTAACTAGCGGGCCCTTCGTCTATGTAGGTTAACCAGCAGGCCCTTAGACAATGTAAGTTTACTAGAGGGCACTTGGATGATCCTGGTTAACTAGCGGGCACTTTAACTGTCTAGGTTAACTAGCGGGCACTTGGACTATCTAGGTTAACTAGCGGGCACTTGGACTGTAGGTTCCTAGTGGGCATTTGGAGTATATAGGTTACCTAGCGGGCACTTGGACTATGTAAGTTCCCTAGCGGGCACTTGGACTATCAAGGTTCCCTAAAGGGCACTTGGACTATGTAGGTTACCTAGCTGACAATTGGACAATCTAGGTTAACTAGCGTGCACTTGGACTATGTAGGTTAACTAGCGGACACTTGCACTATGTAGGTTACCTAGCGGTCACTTGGACTATGTAGGTTAACTAGCAGGCCCTTGGACTATCTAGGTTGCCTACCATGCACTTGGACTATGTAGGTTAACTAGCGGGCACTTGCCCTCTCTAGGTTACCTAGCGGGTACTTGGACTATGTACCTTCCTTAGCGGGCACTTGGACTATCTATGTTAACTAGCGGGCACGTGGACTATGTAAGTTACCTAGCGGACCCTTGCACTATGTAGGTTACCTATTGGGCACTTGGAATATGTAGGTTAACTAGAGGACACTTGGACGATCTAGGTTAACAAGTGGGCCCTTGGACTATGTAGGTTAACTAGCCGGCACTTGGACGATCTAGGTTAACTAGCGGGCACTTGGACGATCTAGGATAACCAGCGGGCACTTGGACTATCAAAGTTAACAAGCGAGCCCTTGGACTATGTAGGTTAACTAGCGGGCCCTTGGACTATCTAGGTTACCTAGATAGCACTTGGACTAACTAGGTTCCCTAGCGGGCATTTGGACTATATAAGTTCCATAGCGGGCACTTGGACTATGTAGGTTCCCTATCGGGTACTTGGACTATGTAGGTTTCTATCGGGCATTTGGACTATGTAGGTTAACTAGCGGGCACTTGGACATCTAGGTTACCTAGTGGGCACTTGGTCTTTGTACAAACCCTAGCGGGCACTTGGACTATCTTGGATACCTAGCGGGCACTTGTACTATCTAGGTTACCTAGCTGGCACTTGGACTGTGTAGGTCAAGTAGCGGGCCCTTGTACTATCTAGGTTAGCTAACGGGCACTTGGACTATCTAGGTTACCTAACGGGCACTTGGATTATGTAGGTGCCCTACTTGGCACTTAGTCTATGTAGGTTTCCTTGCGGGCATTTGGACTATGTAGGTTACCTTGCGAGCACTTGGACTTTGTAGGTTCCCTAAAGGGCACTTGGACTATGTAGGTTCACTAGCGGTCACTTGGACTATGTAGGCTCCCTAGAAGGCACTTGGACTATGTAGATTACACATCGGGCACTTTGACTATGTAGGTTAACTAGCGGGCACTTGGACTATCCCGGTTACGAAGCGGGCATTTAGACTATGTAGGTTACTAAACGGGCACTTGGACTATCTAGGTTAACGAACGGACACTTGGACTATGTAGTTAACCTAGCGGGAACTTGGACAGTATAGGTTACATAGCGGGCACTTGGACTATCTAGGTTAACGAACGGGCACTTGGACTATCTAGGTTAACTAGCGGGCACTTGGACTATCTAGGTTAACGAACGGGCACTTGGACTATGTATGTTAGTAAACAGGCACTATGACTATCTAGGTTACCTAGCAGGCACTTGGACTATGTAGGTTACCTAGCGGACACTTGGACGATCTAGGTTATCTAGTAGGCACTTGGAATATATAGGTTACCTAGCGGGCACTTGGACGATCTAGGTTAACTAGCGGGCACTTGGACTATCTAGGTTAACTAGCGGGCCCTTGGACTATGTAGGTTTCCTAGCGGGCACTTGGACTATCTAGGTTAACGAACGGGCACTTGGACTATGTAGGTTAGCTAACAGGCACTTTGACTATCTAGGTTACCTAGCAGGCACTTGGACTATGTAGGTTACCTAGCGGACACTTGGACGATCTAGGTTAATTAGCGGGCACTTGGACTATCTAGTTTAACTAGCGGGCCCTTGGGCCATCTAGGTTTACTAGCGAACACTTGGATAATCTAGGTTAACTAGCGGACACTTGCACTATGTAGGTTACCTACCGGGCACATGGACTATGTAGGTTACCTAGCGGGCACTTGGACTATCTAGGTTACCTAGCGGGCACTTGGACTATGTAGGTTAACTAGAAGGCACTTGGACTATCAAGGTTACCTAGCGGGCTATTGGACTATGTAGGTTACCAGCAGGCACTTGGACTATCTAGTTTAACGAACGTGCACTTGGACTATGTAGGTAACCTAGCGGGCACTTGGACTGTCTAGGTTACCTAGCGGGCACTTGGACTATGTAGTTTACCTAGCAGGCACTTGGACTATGTAGGTTAACTAGCGGGCACTTGGACTATCTAGGTTACCTAGCGGGCCCTTGGACTATGTACGTTCCCTAGCGGGCACTTGGGCTATCTACGTTATCTAGCGGGCACTTGGACTATGTAGGTTAACAAACGGCCACTTGGACAATGTAGGTAACCTAATGGTCACTTGGACTGTCTAGGTTACCTAGCGGGCACTTGTACTATGTTGGTTAACTAGCGGGCTCTTGGTCTATGTAGGTTAACTAGCAGGCCCATGGACTATGTAAGTTAACTAGAGGGCACTTGGATGATCCTAGTTAACTAGCGGGCACTTGGACTATCTAGGTTAACTAGCGGGCACTTGGACTATCTAGGTTAACTAGCGGGCACTTGGACTATGTAAGTTACCTAGCGGACACTTGGAATATCTAGGCTAACTAGCGGGCACTTGGACTATCTAGGTTAACTAGCGGGCCCTTGGACTATCTAGGTTTACTAGCGGGCACTTGTATTATCTAGGTTAACTAGCGGACACTTGCACTATGTAGGTTACCTAGCGGGCACATGGACTACGTACGTTACCTAGCGGGCACTTGGACTATCTAGGTTACCTAGCCCGCACTTGGACTATGTAGGTTAACTATAAGGCACTTGGACTATCAAGGTAACCTAGCGGGCTCTTGGAGTATGTAGGTTACCAGCGGGCACTTGGACTGTCTAGGTTAACGAACGTGCACCTGGACTATTTAGGTAACCTAGTGGGCACTTGGACTGTCTAGGTTACCTAGCGGTCACTTGGACTATCTAGGTTAATGAACGGACACTTGGACTATTTAGGTAACCTAGAGGGAACTTGGACTGTCTAGGTTACATAGCTGGCACTTGGAGTATCTAGGTTAACGAACGGGCACTTGGACTATGTAGGTTAGCTAACAGGCACTTTAACTATCTAGGTTACCTAGCAGGCACTTGGAATATGTAGGTTACCTAGCGGACACTTGGACGATCTAGGTTAACTAGCGCGCACTTGGACTATCTAGGTTAACAAGCGTGCCCTTGGACTATCTAGGTTAACTAGCGTGCACTTGGACTATATTAGTTACCCAGCGGGCACATGGACTATGTAGGTTACCTAGCGGGCACATGGACTATCTAGGTTACCTAGCGGGCTCTTGGACTATGTAGGTTAACGAACGGGCACTTGGACTATGTAGGTTAACAAATGGCCACTTGGACAATGTAGGTAACCTAATGGTCACTTGGACTGTCTAGGTTACCTAGCGGGCACTTGTACTATGTTGGTTAACTAGCGGGCTCTTGGTCTATGTAGGTTAACTAGCAGGCCCATGGACTATGTAAGTTAACTAGAGGGCACTTGGATGATCCTAGTTAACTAGCGGGCACTTGGACTATCTAGGTTAACTAGCGGGCACTTGGACTATCTAGGTTAACTAGCGGGCACTTGGACTATGTAAGTTACCTAGCGGACACTTGGAATATCTAGGCTAACTAGCGGGCACTTGGACTATCTAGGTTAACTAGCGGGCCCTTGGACTATCTAGGTTTACTAGCGGGCACTTGTATTATCTAGGTTAACTAGCGGACACTTGCACTATGTAGGTTACCTAGCGGGCACATGGACTACGTACGTTACCTAGCGGGCACTTGGACTATCTAGGTTACCTAGCCCGCACTTGGACTATGTAGGTTAACTATAAGGCACTTGGACTATCAAGGTAACCTAGCGGGCTCTTGGAGTATGTAGGTTACCAGCGGGCACTTGGACTGTCTAGGTTAACGAACGTGCACCTGGACTATTTAGGTAACCTAGTGGGCACTTGGACTGTCTAGGTTACCAAGCGGTCACTTGGACTATCTAGGTTAATGAACGGACACTTGGACTATTTAGGTAACCTAGAGGGAACTTGGACTGTCTAGGTTACATAGCTGGCACTTGGAGTATCTAGGTTAACGAACGGGCACTTGGACTATGTAGGTTAGCTAACAGGCACTTTAACTATCTAGGTTACCTAGCAGGCACTTGGAATATGTAGGTTACCTAGCGGACACTTGGACGATCTAGGTTAACTAGCGCGCACTTGGACTATCTAGATTAACAAGCGTGCCCTTGGACTATCTAGGTTAACTAGCGTGCACTTGGACTATATTAGTTACCCAGCGGGCACATGGACTATGTAGGTTACCTAGCGGGCACATGGACTATCTAGGTTACCTAGCGTGCTCTTGGACTATGTAGGTTAACGAACGGGCACTTGGACTATGTAGGTTACCTAGCGTGCTCTTGGACTATGTAGGTTAACGAACGGGCACTTGGACTATGTAGGTTACCTAGCGGGCACTTGGACTATCTAGGTTACCAGCGGGCACTTGGCCTATCTAGCTTAACGAACGTGCACTTGGACTATGTATGTAACCTAGCGGGCAATTAGACTGTCTAGGTTACCTAGCGGGCTTTGGACTATGTAGGTTAACGAACGGGCACTTGGACTATGTAGGTTAACGAACGGGCACTTGTACTGTGTAGGTTAACTAGCGGACACTTGGACTATCTAGGTTAGCTAACGGGCAATTGGACTATCAAGGTTACCTAACGGGCACTTGGACTATGTAGGTTACCTAGCGGGCACTTGGACTATCTAGGTTACCTAGCAGGCACTTTGACTATCTAGGTTAACTAACGGGCACTTGGACTATGTAGGTTGCCTAGCGAGCACTTGGACTATGTAGGTTCCCTAGCGGGCGCTTGGACTATATAGCTTCCCTAGCGGGTACTTGGTCTGTCTAGGCTAACTAGCAGGCAATTGGACTGTCTAGGTTACCTAGTGGGCACTTGGACTATGTAGTTTACCTAGCAGGCACTTGGACTATGTAGGTTAACTAGCGGGCACTTGGACTATCTAGGTTACCTAGCGGGCACTTGGACTATGTACGTTCCCTAGCGGGCACTTGGGTATCTACGTTACCTAGCGGGCCCTTGGTCTATGTAGGTTAACCAGCAGGCCCTTGGAATATGTAAGTTAACTAGAGGGCACTTGGACGATCCTAGTTAACTAGCGGGCCCTTGGACTATCTAGGTTAACTAGCGGGCACTTGCACTATCTAGGTTAACTAGCGGGCACTTGTACTATGTAGGTTCCCTAGCGGGCATTTGGACTATATTGGTTACCTGGCGGGCACTTGGATTATGTAGGTTACCTAGCGGGCACTTGGACTATGTAGGTTAACTAGCGGGCACTTGGATTATCTAGGTTAACTAACAGGCACTTGGACTATGTATGTTTCAGAGCGGGCAATTGGACCATGTAGGATCCCTAGCGGGCACTTGGACTATCTAGGTTCCCTAAAGGGCACTTGGACTACGTAGGTTAACTAGCGGACAATTGGACGATCTAGGTTAACTAGCGGGTACTTGGACTATCTAGGTTAACTAGCGGTCCCTTGCACTAAGTAGATTAACTAGCGGACAATTGCACTATCTAGGTTACCTAGCGGGCACTTGGATTATCTAGGTTAACTAGCAGGCCCTTGGACTATCTAGGTTACCTAGCAGGTACTTGGACTATGTAGGTTAACTAGCGGGCACTTGCACTCTGTAGGTTACCTAGCGGGCACTTCGACTATGTACCTTCCCTAGCGGGCACTTGGATGATCTATGTTAACAAGCGGGCACTTGGACTATGTAGGTTACCTAGCGGACACTTGCACTATGTAGGTTAACTAGAGGACACTTGGCCAATCTAGGTTAACATGTGGGCCCTTGGACTATGTAGGTTAACTAGCCGGCACTTGGACGATCTAGGTTAACTAGCGGGCACTTGGACGATCTAGGTTAACCTGCGGCACTTGGACTATCAAAGTTAACAAGCGAGCCCTTGGACTATGTAGGCTAACTAGTGGGCCCTTGGACTATCTAGGTTACCTAGGTAGAACTTGGACTATCTAGCGTCCCTAGCGGGCTCTTGGACTATGTAGGTTCCCTATCGGGTAAATGGACTATGTAGGTTTCTATCAGGCATTTGGACTATGTAGGTTAACTAGCGGGCACTTGGACATCTAGGTTACCTAGCGGGCACTTGGACTATCTGGGTTACCTAGCGGGCACTTGGACTATGTACGTCCTCTAGTGGGCACTTGGACTATCTAGGTTAACTAACGGGCACTAGGACAATCTAGGTTAACTAGCGGGCACTTGAACTCTCTACGTTACATAGCGGGTACTTGGACTATCTAGGTTAACTAGCGGGCAATTGGACTATGTACGTCCTCTAGTGGGCACTTGGACTATCTAGGTTAACTAGCGGGCACTAGGACAATCTAGGTTAACTAGCGGGCACTTGAACTCTCTACGTTACCTAGCGGGTACTTGGACTATCTAGGTTAGCTAGCGGGCACTTGAACTATGTAGGTTAACTAGTGGGCCCTTAGACTATCTAGGTTAGCTAACGGGCACATGGACTATGTAGGTTAATTAGTGGGTACTTGGATTATGTAGGTTCCCTAGCGGGCATTTGGACTATATAGATTACCTAGCGGGCACTTGAACTATCTAAGTTACCTAGCGGGTACTTGGATTATCTAGGTTAACTAGCGGGCATTTGTACTATCTAGGTTACCTAACGGGCACTTGGACTATGTAGGTTCCCTAGCGGGCACTTGGAGTATGTGAGTTCCCTATCGGGCACTTGGACTATGTAGGTTACTAGCGGGCATTTGGACTATGTAGGTTACCTAACGGGCACTTGGCCTATGTAGGTTCTCTATCGGCCACTTGGACAATGTAGGTGACTTCGCGGGCACTTGGACTATATAGGTTAACAAGCGGGCCTGTGGACCATCTAGGTTACCTAGTGGGCACTTGGACTATCTAGGTGACTTAGCGGGCACTTGAACTATGTACATTCCCTAACGGGCACTTGGAGTATGTAGGTTCCCTAGCGGGCACTTGGACTATGTAGGTTCCTCAGCGGGCACTTAGACTATGTAGGTTCCCTATCGGGCACTTGGACTATGTAGCTTAACTAGCGGGGCCTTGGACTATCTAGGTTACCTAGCGGGCACTTGGACTCTGTAGGTTCCATACCGGGCACTTGGACTTTGTAGGTTCTTTATCGGGCACTTGGAGTATATAGGTTTCTATCGGGCACTTGGACTATGTAGGTTAACTAGCGGGCACGTGGACTATCAAGGTTACCTAGCGGGCACTTGGAGTATCTAGGTTAACGAACGGGCACTTGGACTATGTAGGTTAGCTAACAGGCACTTTAACTATCTAGGTTACCTAGCAGGCACTTGGAATATGTAGGTTACCTAGCGGACACTTGGACTATGTAGGTCAACTAGCGGGCCCTTGGACTATCTAGGTTAGCTAACGGGCACTTGGACTGTCTAGGTTACCTAGCGGGCACTTGGATTATCTAGGTTAATGAACGGGCACTTGGACTATGTAGGTTACCTCGCGGGCACTTGGGCTATGTAGTTTAACTAGAAGGCACTTGGACTATCAAGGTTACCTAGCGGGCTCTTGGACTATGTAGGTTACCAGCGGGCACTTGGACTATCTAGGTTAACGAACGTGCACTTGGACTATGTAGGTAAACTAGCGGGCACTTGGACTGTCTAGGTAACCTAGCGGAACCTTGGACTATCTAGGATAACGAACGTGCACTTGGACTATGTAGGTTAACTAGCGGACACTTTGACTATCTAGGTTAGCTAACGGGCAATTGGACTATCAAGGTTACCTAACGGGCACTTGGACTATGTAGGTTACCTAGCAGGCACTTGGACTATCTTGGTTACCTAGCAGGCACTTTGACTATCTAGGTTAACTAACGGGCACTTGGACTATGTGGCTTGCCTAGCGAGCATTTGGGCTATGTAGGTTCCCTAGCGGGCGCTTGGACTATGTAGGTTCCCTAGCGGGTACTTGGACTATCTAGGTTACCTTGCGGGCACTTGGACTATCTAGGTTACCTAGGGGGCCCTTGGACTATATACGTTCCCTAGCGGGCACTTGGGCTATCTACGTTACCTAGCGTGCACTTGGACTATGTAGGTTAACGAACGGCCACTTGGACAATGTAGGTAACCTAATGGTCACTTGGACTGTCTATGTTACCTAGCGGGCACTTGGACTATGTAGGTTAACTAGCGGGCTCTTGGTCTATGTAGGTTAACTAGCAGGCCCTTGGATTATGTAAGTTAACTAGAGGGCACTTGAACGATCCTAGTTAACTAGAGGGCACTTGGACTATCTAGGTTAACTAGCGGGCACTTGGACTATCTAGGTTAACTAGCGGGCACTTGGACTATGTAAGTTACCTAGTGGACACTTGGAATATCTAGGTTAACTAGCGGGCACTTGGACTATCTAGGTTTACTAGCGGGCACTTGTACTATCTAGGTTAACTAGCGGGCACTTGCACTATGTAGGTTACCTAGCGGGCACATGGACTATGTAGGTTACCTAGCGGGCACTTGGAGTATCTAGGTTACCTAGCCCGCACATGGACTATGTAGGTTAACTATAAGGCACTTGGACTATCAAGGTAACCTAGGGGGCTCTTGGACTATGTAGGTTACCAGCGGGCACTTGGACTGTCTAGGTTAACGAACGTGCACCTGGACTATTTAGGTAACCTAGTGGGCACTTGGACTGTCTAGGTTACCTACCGGTCACTTGGACTATCTAGGTTAATGAACGGACACTTGGACTATGTAGGTAACCTAGCGGGAACTTGGACTGTCTAGGTTACATAGCGGGCACTTGGAGTATCTAGGTTAACGAACGGGCACTTGGACTATGTAGGTTAGCTAACAGGCACTTTAACTATCTAGGTTACCTAGCAGGCACTTGGAATATGTAGGTTACCTAGCGGACACTTGAATGATCTAGGTTAACTAGCGCGCACTTGGGCTATCTAGGTTAACTAGCGTGCCCTTGGACTATCTAGGTTAACTAGCGTGCACTTGGACAATATTAGTTACCCAGCGGGCACATGGACTATGTAGGTTACCTAGCGGGCACTTGGACTATCTAGGTTACCTAGCGGGCTCTTGGACTATGTAGGTTAACGAACGGGCACTTGGACTATGTAGGTTACCTAGCGGGCACTTGGACTATCTAGGTTACCAGCGGGCACTTGGACTATCTAGCTTAACGAACGTGCACTTGGACTATGTATGTAACCTAGCGGGCACTTGGACTGTCTAGGTTACCTAGCAGGCACTTGGACTATGTAGGTTAATGAACGGGCACTTGGACTATGTAGGTTAACTAGCGGACACTTGGACTATCTAGGTTAGCTAATGGGCAATTGGACTATCAAGGTTACCTAACGGGCACTTGGACTATGTAGGTTACCTAGCGGGCACTTGGACTATCTAGGTTACCTAGCAGGCACTTTGACTATCTAGGTTAACTAACGGGCACTTGGACTATGTAGGTTGCCTAGCGAGCACTTGGAGTATGTAGGTTCCCTAGCGGGCGCTTGGACTATGTAGGTTCCCTAGCTGGTACTTGGACTGTATAGGTTAACTAGCGGGAAATTGGACTGTCTAGGTTACCTAGTGGGCACTTGGACTATGTAGTTTACCTAGCAGGCACTTCGACTATGTAGGTTAACTAGCGGGCACTTGGACTATCTAGGTTTACTAGCGGGCACTTGTATTATCTAGGTTAACTAGCGGGCACTTGCACTATGTAGGTTACATAGCGGGCACATGGACTATGTAGGTTACCTAGCCCACACTTGGACTATGTAGGTTAACTATAAGGCACTTGGACTATCAAGGTAACCAAGCGGACTCTTGGACTATGTAGGTTACCAGCGGGCACTTGGACTGTCTAGGTTAACGATCGTGCACCTGGACTATTTAGGTAACCTAGTGGGCACTTGGACTGTCTAGGTTACCTAGCAGTCACTTGGAATATCTAGGTTAATGAACGGACACTTGGACTATGTAGGTAACCTAGCGGGAACTTGGACTGTCTAGGTTACATAGCGGGCACTTGGAGTATCTAGGTTAACGAACGGGCACCTGGACTATGTAGTTTAGCTAACAGGCACTTTAACTATCTAGGTTACCTAGCAGGCACTTGGAATATGTAGGTTACCTAGCGGACACTTGGATTATCTAGGTTAACTAGCGCGCACTTGGACTATCTAGGTTAACTAGCGTGCCCTTGGACTATCTAAGTTAACTAGCGTGCACTTGGACTATATTAGTGACCCAGCGGTCACTTGGACTATGTATATTACCTTGCGGGCACTTGGACTATCTAGGTTACCTAGCGGGCTCTTGGACTATGTAGGTTAACGAACGGGCACATGGACTATGTAGGTTACCTAGCGGGCACTTGGACTGTCTAGGTTACCTAGCTGGCACTTGGATTATGTAGGTTAATGAACGGGCACTTGGACTATGTAGGTTACCTAGCGGGCACTTGGACTATCTAGGTTACCAGCGGGCACTTGGACTATCTAGCTTAACGAACGTGCACTTGGACTATGTATGTAAACAAGCGGGCACTTGGACTGTCTAGGTTACCTAGCTGGCACTTGGATTATGTAGGTTAATGAACGGGCACTTGGACTATGTAGGTTAACTAGCGGACACTTGGACTATCTAGGTTAGCTAACGGGCAATTGGACTATCAAGGTTACCTAAAGGGCACTTGGACTATGTAGGTTACCTAGCGGGCACTTGGACTATCTAGGTTACCTAGCAGGCACTTTGACTCTCTAGGTTAGCTAACGGGCACTTGGACTATGTAGGTTGCCTAGCGAGCACTTGGAGTATGTAGGTTCCCTAGCGGGCGCTTGGACTATGTAGGTTCCCTAGCGGGTACTTGGACTGTCTAGGTTAACTAGCGGGAAATTGGACTGTCTAGGTTACCTAGTGGGCACTTGGACTATGTAGTTTACCTAGCAGGCACTTGGACTATGTAGGTTAACTAGCGGGCACTTGGACTATCTAGGTTACCTAGCGGGCACTTGGACTATGTAAGTTACCTAGCGGACACTTGGAATATCTAGGTAAACTAGCGGGCCCTTGGAATATCTAGGTTTACTAGCGGGCACTGGTATTATCTAGGTTAACTAGGGGGCACTTGCAATATGTAGGTTACCTAGCGGGCACATGGACTATGTACGTTACCTAGCGGGCACATGGATTATCTAGGTTACCTAGCCCACACTTGGACTATGTAGGTTACCTATAAGGGACTTGGACTATCAAGGTAACCAAGCGGGCTCTTGGACTATGTAGGTTACCAGCGGGCACTTGGACTGTCTAGGTTAACGAACGTGCACCTGGACTATTTAGGTAACCTAGTGGGCACTTGGACTGTCTAGGTTACCTAGCGGTCACTTGGACTATCTAGGTTAATGAACGGACACTTGGACTATGTAGGTAACCTAGCGTGAACTTGGACTGTCTAGGTTACATAGCGGGCACTTGGAGTATCTAGGTTAAAGAACGGGCTCTTGCACTATGTAGGTTAGCTAACAGGCTTTTTAGCTATCTAGGTTACCTAGCAGGCACTTGGAATATGTAGGTTACCTAGCGGACACTTGGACGATCTAGGTTAACTAGCGAGCACTTGGACTATCTAGGTTAACTAGCGTGCCCTTGGACTATCTAGGTTAACTAGCGTGCACTTGGACTATATTAGTGACCCAGCGGGCACAAGGACTATGTAGGTTACCTAGCGGGCACTTGGACTATCTAGGTTACCTAGCGGGCTCTGGGACTATGTAGGTTAACGAACGGGCACTTGGACTATGCAGGTTACCTAGGGGGCACTTGGACTATCTAGGTTACCAGCGGGCACTTGGACTATCTAGCTTAACGAACGTGCACTTGGACTATGTATGTAACCTAGCGGGCACTTCGACTGTCTAGGTTACCTAGCGGGCACTTGGACTATGTAGGTTAACGAACGGGCACTTGGACTATGTAGGTTAACTAGCGGACACTTGGACTATCTAGGTTAGCTAACGGGCAATTGGACTATCAATGTTACCTAACGGGCACTTGGACTATGTAGGTTACCTAGCGGTCACTTGGACTATCTAGGTTACTTAGCAGGCACTTTGACTATCTAGGTTAACTAACGGGCACTTGGACTATGTAGGTTGCCTAGTGAGCACTTGGTCTATGTAGGTTCCCTAGCGGGCGCTTGGACTATGTAGGTTCCCTAGCGGGTACTTGGACTGTCTAGGTTAACTAGCGGGCAATTGGACTGTCTAGGTTACCTAGTGGGCACATGGACTATGTAGTTTACCTAGCAGGCACTTGGACTATGTAGGTTAACTAGCGGGCACTTGGACTATCTAGGTTACCTAGCGGGCACTTGGACTATATACGTGCCCTAGCGGGCACTTGGGCTATCTACGTTGCTTAGCGGGCACTTGGACTATGTATGTTAACGAACGGGCACTTGGACTATGTAGGTAACCCAGTGGTCACTTGGACTGTCTAGGATACCTAGCGGGCACTTGGACTATGTAGGTTAAGTAGCGGGCCCTTGGTCTATGTAGGTTAACTAGAAGGCCCTTGGACTATGTAAGTTAACTAGAGGGCACTTTGACGATCCTAGTTAACTAGCGGGCACTTGGACTATCTAGGTTAACTAGCGGGCACTTGGACTATCTTGGTTAACTAGCGGGCACTCGGACTATTTAGGTTCCCTAGCGGGCATTTGGACTATATTGGTTACCTGGCGGGCACTTGGATTATGTAGGTTATCTAGCGGGCACTTGGACTATGTAGGTTAACTAGCGGGCACTTGGATTATCTAGGTTAACTAACAGGCACTTGGACTATATATGTTCCAGAGCGGGCAATTGGACCATGTAGGTTCCCTAGTGGGCATTTGGACTATCTAGGTTCCCTAAAGTGCACTTGGACTATGTAGGTTAACTAGTGGACAATTAGACGATCTAGGTTACCTAGCGGGCACTTGGACTATCTAGGTTAACTAGCGGTTCCTTGCACTACGTAGGTTAACTAGCGGACACTTGCACTATCTAGGATACGTAGCGGGCACTTGAACTATCAAGGTTAACTTGCAGGCCCTTGGACTATCTAGGTTACCTAGCAGGTACTTGGACTATGTAGGTTAACTAGCGGGCACTTGCACTCTCTAGTTTACCTAGCGGGCACTTGGACTATGTACCTTCCCTAGCGGGCACTTGAGCTATCTATGTTAACAAGCGGGCACTTGGACTATGTAGGTTACCTAGCGGACACTTGCACTATGTAGGTTAACTAGAGGACACTTGGACGATCTAGGTTAACAAGTGGGCCCTTGGACTATGTATGTTAACTAGACGGCACTTGGACGATCTAGGTTAACAGGTGGGCACTTGGACTATCAAAGTTAACAAGCGAGCCCTTGGACTATGTAGGTTAACTAGTGGGCCCTTGGACTATCTAGGTTACCTAGATAGAACTTGGACTATCTAGCGTCCCTAGCGGGCACTTGGACTATGTAGGTTCCCTATCGGGTACGTGGACTATGTAGGTTTCTATCAGGCATTTGGACTATGTAGGTTAACTAGCGGGCACTTGGACATCTAGGTTACCTAGCGGGCAGTTGGACTATCTGGGTTACCTAGCGGGCACTTGGACTATGTACGTCCTCTAGTGGGCACTTGGACTATCTAGGTTAACTAACGGGCACTAGGACAATCTAGGTTAACTAGCGGGCACTTGGATTATCTAGGTTAGCTAGCGGGCACTTGAACTATGTAGGTTAACTAGTGGGCCCTTAGACTATCTAGGTTAGCTAACGGGCACATGGACTATGTAGGTTAATTAGTGGGTACTTGGATTATGTAGGTTCCCTAGCGGGCATTTGGACTATATAGATTACCTAGCGGGCACTTGAACTATCTAGGTTACCTAGCGGGTACTTGGATTATCTAGGTTAACTAGCGGGCATTTGTACTATCTATGTTACCTAACGGGCACATGGACTATGTAGGTTCCCTAGCGGGCACTTGGAGTATGTGAGTTCCCTATCGGGCACTTCGACTATGTAGGTTACTAGCGGGCATTTGGACTATGTAGGTTACCTAACGGGCACTTGGCCTATGTAGGTTCTCTATCGGCCACTTGGACAATGTAGGTGACTTCGCAGGCACTTGGACTATATAGGTTAACAAGCGGGCCTGTGGACCATCTAGGTTACCTAGCGGGCACTTGGACTATCTAGGTGACTTAGCGGGCACTTGAACTATGTACATTCCCTAACGGGCACTTGGAGTATGTAGGTTCCCTAGCGGGCACTTGGACTGTCTAGGTAACCTAGCGGGCACTTGGACTATCTAGGATAACGAACGGGCACTTGGACTATGTAGGTTAACTAGCGGAAACTTTGACTATCCAGGTTAGCTAACGGGCAATTGGACTATCAAGGTTACCTAACGGGCACTTGGACTATGTAGGTTACCTAGCAGGCCTTGGACTATCTTGGTTACCTAGCAGACACTTTGACTATCTAGGTTAACTAACGGGCACTTGGACTATGTAGCTTGCCTAGCGAGCATTTGTACTATGTAGATTCCCTAGCGGGCGCTTGGACTATGTAGGTTCCCTAGCGGGTACTTTGACTATCTACGTTAACTAGCGGGCACTTGGACTATCTAGGTTACCTAGCGGGCCCTTGGACTATGTACGTTCCCTAGCGGGCACTTGGGCTATCTACGTTACCTAGCGTGCACTTGGACTATGTAGGTTAACGAACGACCACTTGGACAATGTAGGTAACCTAATGGTCACTTGGACTGTCTATGTTACCTAGCGGGCACTTGGACTATGTAGGTTAACTAGCGGGCTCTTGGTCTATGTAGGTTAACTAGCAGGCCCTTGGACTATGTAAGTTAACTAGAGGGCACTTGGACGATCCTAGTTAACTAGAGGGCACTTGGACTATCTAGGTTGACTAGCGGGCACTTGGACTATCTAGGTTAACTAGCGGGCACTTGGACTATGTAAGTTACCTAGTGGACACTTGGAATATCTAGGTTAACTAGCGGACACTTGGACTATCTAGGTTTACTAGCGGGCACTTGTACTATCTAGGTTAACTAGCGGGCACTTGCACTATGTAGGTTACCTAGCGGGCACATGGACTATGTAGGTTACCTAGCGGGCACTTGGAGTATCTAGGTTACCTAGCCCGCACATGGACTATGTAGGTTAACTATAAGGCACTTGGACTATCAAGGTAACCTAGCGGGCTCTTGGACTATGTAGGTTACCAGCGGGCACTTGGACTGTCTAGGTTAACGAACGTGCACCTGGACTATTTAGGTAACCTAGTGGGCACTTGGACTGTCTAGGTTACCTAGCGGTCACTTGGACTATCTAGGTTAATGAACGGACACTTGAACTATGTAGGTAACCTAGCGGGAACTTGGACTGTCTAGGTTACATAGCGGGCACATGGAGTATCTAGGTTAACGAACGGGCACTTGGACTATGTAGGTTAGCTAACAGGCACTTTAACTATCTAGGTTACCTAGCAGGCACTTGGAATATGTAGGTTACCTAGCGGACACTTTGATGATCTAGGTTAAATAGCGCGCACTTGGGCTATCTAGGTTATCTAGCGTGCCCTTGGACTATCTAGGTTAACTAGCGTGCACTTGGACAATATTAGTTACCCAGCGGGCACATGGACTACGTAGGTTACCTAGCGGGCACTTGGACTATCTAGGTTACCTAGCAGGCTCTTGGACTATGTAGGTTAACGAACGGGCACTTGGACTATGTAGGTTACCTAGCGGGCACTTGGACTATCTAGGTTACCAGCGGGCACTTGGACTATCTAGCTTAACGAACGTGCACTTGGACTATGTATATAACCTAGCGGGCACTTGGACTGTCTAGGTTACCTAGCAGGCACTTGGACTATGTAGGTTAATGAACGGGCACTTGGACTATGTAGGTTAACTAGCGGAGACTTGGACTATCTAGGTTAGCTCACGGGCAATTGGACTATCAAGGTTACCTAACGGGCACTTGGACTATGTAGGTTACCTAGCGGGCACTTGGACTATCTAGGTTACCTAGCAGACACTTTGACTATCTAGGTTAACTAGCAGGCCCTTGGACTATCTAGGTTACCTAGCAGTTACTTGGACTATGTAGGTTAACTAGCGGGCACTTGCACTCTCTAGGTTACCTAGCGGGCACTTGGACTATGTACCTTCCCTAGCGGGCACTTGGACTATCTATGTTAACAAGCGGGCACTTGGACTATGTAGGTTACCTAGCGGACACTTGCACTATGTAGGTTAACTAGAGGACACTTGGACGATCTAGGTTAACAAGTGGGCCCTTGGACTATGTAGGTTAACTAGCCGGCACTTGGACGATCTAGGTTAACTAGCGGGCACTTGGACGATCTAGGTTAACCAGTGTGCACTTGGACTATCAAAGTTAACAAGCAAGCCCTTGGACTATGTAGGTTAACTAGTGGGCCCTTGGACTATCTAGGTTACCTAGATAGAACTTGGACTATCTAGCTTCCCTAGCGGGCACTTGGAATATGTAGGTTCCCTATCGGGTACTTGGACTATGTAGGTTTCTATCGGCCATTTGTACTATGTAGGTTAACTAGCGGGCTCTTGGACTATCTAGGTTACCTAGCGGGCACTTGGTCTATGTACAAACCCTAGCGGGCACTTGGACTATCTGGATTAACTAGCGGACACTTTGACTATCTAGGTTAGCTAACGGGCAATTGGACTATCAAGGTTACCTAACGGGCACTTGGACTATGTAGGTTACCTAGCAGGCACTTGGACTATCTTGGTTACCTAGCAGGCACTTTGACTATCTAGGTTAACTAACGGGCACTTGGACTATGTAGGTTGCCTAGCGAGCATTTGGACTATGTAGGTTCCCTAGCGGGCGCTTGGACTATGTAGGTTCCCTAGCGGGTACTTGGACTGTCTAGGTTAACTAGCGGGCAATTGGACTGTCTAGGTTACCTAGTGGGCACTTGGACTATGTTGTTTACCTAGCAGGCACTAGGACTATCTAGGTTAACTAGCGGGCACTTGGACTATCTAGGTTACCTAGCGGGCCCTTTGACTATGTACGTTCCCTAGCGGGCACTGGGGCTATCTACGTTACCTAGCGGGCACTTGGACTATGTAGGTTAACGAACGGCCACTTGGACAATGTAGGTAACCTAATGGTCACTTGGACTGTCTAGGTTACCTAGCGGGCACTTGGACTATATAGGTTAACTAGCGGGCACTTGGTCTATGTAGGTTAACTAGCAGGCCCTTGGACTATGTAAGTTAACTAGAGGGCACTTGGACGATCCTAGTAAACTAGCGGGCACTTGGACTATCTAGGTTAACTAGCGGGCACTTGCACTATGTAGGTTATCTAGCGGGCACATGGACTATGTAGTTTACCTAGCGGGCACTTGGACTATCTAGGTTACCTAGCCCGCACTTGGACTATGCAGGTTAAGTATAAGGCACTTGGACAATCAAGGTTACCTAGCGGGCTCTTGGACTATGTAGGTTACCAGCGGGCACTTGGACTGTCTAGGTTAAGGAACCTGCACCTGGAATATGTAGGTAACCTAGCGTGCACTTGGACTGTCTAGGTTACCTAGCGGGAACTTGGACTATCTAGGTTAACGAACGGACACCTGGACTATGTAGGTAACCTAGCGGGAACTTGGACAATCTAGGATAACTAGCGCGCACTTGGACAATCTAGGTTAACTAGCGTACCCTTGGACTATCTAGGTTAACTAGCATGCACTTGGACTATATTAGTTACCCAGCGGGCACATGGACAATGTAGGTTACCTAGCGAGCACTTGGACTATCTAGGTTACCTAGCGGTCTCTTGGACTATGTAGGTTACCAGCGGGCACTTGGTCTATCTAGGTTAATGAACGTGCACTTGGACTATGTAGGTAACCTAGCGGGCACTTGGACTGTCTAGGTTACCTAGTGGGCACTTGGACTATCTAGGTTAACGAACGGGCACTTGGACTATGTAGGTTAAGTAGCGGACACTTGGACTCTCTAGGTTAGCTATCGGGCAATTGGACTATCAAGGTTACCTAACGGGCACTTGGACTATGTAGGTTACCTAGCGGTCACTTGGACTATCTAGGTTACCTAGCAGGCATTTTGACTATCTAGGTTAACTAACGGGCACTTGGACTATGTAGGTTGCCTAGCGAGCACTTGGACTATGTAGGTTCCCTAGCGGGCGCTTGGACTATGTAGGTTCCCTAGCGGGTACTTGGTCTGTCTAGTCTAACTAGCGGGCAATTGGACTGTCTAGGTTACCTAGTGGGCACTTGGACTATGTAGTTTACCTAGCAGGCACTTGGACTATGTAGGTTAACTAGCGGGCACTTGGACTATCTAGGTTACCTAGCGGGCACTTGGACTATGTACGTTCCCTAGCGGGCACTTGGGTATCTACGTTACATAGCGAGCACTTGGTCTATGTAGGTTAACTAGCAGGCCCTTGGAATATGTAAGTTAACTAGAGGGCACTTGGACGATCCTAGTTAACTAGTGGGCCCTTGGACTATCTAGGTTAACTAGCGGGCACTTGTACTATGTAGGTTCCCTAGCGGGCATTTGGACTATATTGGTTACCTGGCGGGCACTTGGATTATGTAGGTTACCTAGCGGGCACGTGGACTATGTAGGTTAACTAGCAGGCACTTGGATTATCTAGGTTAACTAACAGGCACTTGGACTATGTATGTTCCAGAGCGGGCAATTGGACCATGTAGGATCCCTAGCGGGCACATGGACTATCTAGGTTACCTAAAGGGCAGTTGGACTATGGAGGTTAACTAGCGGACAATTGGACGATCTAGGTTAACTAGCGGGTACTTGGACTATCTAGGTTAACTAGCGGTCCCTTGCACTATGTAGATTAACTAGCGGACACTTGCACTATGTAGGTTACCTAGCGGGCACTTGGACTATCTTGGTTAACTAGCAGGCCCTTGGACTATCTAGGTTACCTAGCAGGTACTTGGACTATGTAGGTTAACTAGCGGGCACTTGCACTCTCTAGGTTACCTAGCGGGCACTTGGACTATGTACCTTCCCTAGCGGGCACTTGGATTATCTATGTTAACAAGCGGGCACTTGGACTATGTAGGTTACCTAGCGGACACTTGCACTATGTAGGTTAACTAGAAGACACTTGGACAATCTAGGTTAACAAGTGGGCCCTTGGACTATATAGGTTAACTAACCGGCACTTGGACGATCTATGTTAACTAGCGGGCACTTGGACGATCTAGGTTAACCAGCGGGCACTTGGACTATCAAAGTTAACAAGCGAGCCCTTGGACTATGTAGGTTAACTAGTGGGACCTTGGACTATCTAGGTTACCTAGATAGAACTTGGAATATCTAGCTTCCCTAGCGGGCACTTGGACTATGTATGTTCCCTATCGGGTACTTGGACTATGTAGGTTTCTATCAGGCATTTGGACTATGTAGGTTAACTAGCGGGCACTTGGACATCTAGGTTACCTAGCGGGCACTTGGACTATCTGGGTTACCTAGCGGGCACTTGGACTATGTACGTCCCCTAGTGGGCACTTGGACTATCTAGGTTAACTAACGGGCACTAGGACAATCTAGGTTAACTAGCGAGCACTTGAACTCTCTACGTTACCTAGCGGGTACTTGGACTATCTAGGTTAACTAGCGGGCACTTGGATTATCTAGGTTAGCTAGCGGGCACCTGAACTATGTAGGTTAACTAGTGGGCCCTTAGACTATCTAGGTTAGCTAAAGGGCACATGGACTATATAGGTTAATTAGTGGGTACTTGGATTATGTAGGTTCCCTAGCGGGCATTTGGACTATATAGATTACCTAGCGGGGACTTGAACTATCTAGGTAACCTAGCGGGTACATGGATTATCTGGGTTAACTAGCGGGCATTTGGACTATCTAGGTTACCTTACGAGCACTTGGACTATGTAGGTTCCCTAGCGGGCACATGGAGTATGTGACTTCCCTATCGGGCACTTGGACTATGTAGGTTACTAGCGGGCATTTGGACTATGTAGGTTACCTAACGGGCACTTGGCCTATGTAGGTTCTCTATCGGGCACTTGGACAATGTAGGTGACCTCGCGGGCACTTGGACTATATAGGTTAACAAGCGGGCCTGTGGACCATCTAGGTTACCTAGCGGGCACTTGGACTATCTAGGTTACTTAGCGGGCACTTGAACTATGTACGTTCCCTAACGGGCACTTGGAGTATGTAGGTTCCCTAGCGGGCACTTGGACTATGTAGGTTCCTCAGCGGGCACTTGGACTATGTAGGTTCCCTATCGGGCACTTGGACTATGTAGGTTAACTAGTGGGCCCTTGGTCTATCTAGGTTACCTAGCGGGCACTAGGATGATGCAAGTTCCCTAGCCAGCACTAAGACTATTGGTTCCCTAAAGGGCACTTGGACTATGTAGGTTCCATAGCGGGCACTTGGACTTTGTAGGTTCTTTATCGGGCACTTTGACTATATAGGTTTCTATCGGGCACTTGGACTATGTAGGTTAACTAGCGGGCACGTGGACTATCAAGGTTACCTAGTGGGCACTTGGTCTATGTACATACCCTAGCGGGCACTAGGACTATGTATGTCCCCTAGAGGGCACTTGGAGTATCTGGGTTAACTAAAGGGCCCTAGGACTATCTAGTTTAACTAGCGGGTACTTGGTCTATGTAGGTCAACTAGCGGGCCCTTGGACTATCTATGTTAGCTAACGGGCACTTGGACTGTCTAGGTTACCTAGCGGGCACTTGGATTATCTAGGTTAACGAACGGGCACTTGGACTACGTAGGTTACCTAGCGGGCACTTGGGCTAAGTAGGTTAACTAGAAGGCACTTGGACTATCAAGGTTACCTAGCGGGCTCTTGGACTATGTAGGTTACCAGCGGGCACTTGGACTATCTAGGGTAACGAACGTGCACTTGGACTATGTAGGTAACCTAGCGGGCACTTGGACAGTCTAGGTAACCTAGCGGGCACTTGGACTATCTAGGTTAACGAACGGGCACTTGGACTATGTAGGTTAACTTGCGGACACTTTGACTATCTAGGTTAGCTAACGGGCAATTGGACTATCAAGGTTACCTAACGGGCACTTGGACTATGTAGGTTACCTAGCGGGCACTTGGACTATCTTGATTACCTAGCAGGCACTTTGACTATCTAGGTTAAGAACGGGCACTTGGACTATGTAGGTTGCCTCGCGAGCATTTGGACTATGTAGGTTCCCTAGCGGGCGCTTGGACTATGTAGGTTCCCTAGCGGGTACTTGGACTGTCTAGGTTAACTAGCGGGCAATTGGACTGTCTAGGTTACCTAGTGGGCACTTGGACTATGTAGTTTACCTAGCAGGCACTTGGACTATGTAGGTTAACTAGCGGGCACTTGGACTATCTAGGTTACCTAGCGGGCCCTTGGACTATGTACGTTCCCTAGCGGGCACTTGGGCTATCTACGTTACCTAGCGGGCACTTGGACTATGTAGGTTAACGAACGGCCACTTGGACAATGTAGGTAACCTAAAGGTCACTTGGACTGTCTAGGTTACCTAGCGGGCACTTGTACTATGTAGGTTAACTAGCGGGCTCTTGGTCTATGTAGGTTAACTAGCAGGCCCTTGGACTATGTAAGTTAACTAGAGGGCACTTGGACGATCCTAGTAAACTAGCGGGCACTTGGACTATCTAGGTTAACTAGCGGGGACTTGGACTATCTAGGTTAACTAGCGGGCCCTTGGACTATCTAGGTTAACGAATGGACACTTGGACCATGTAGGTAACCTAGCGGGAACTTGGACTGTCTAGGTTAGCGAACGGGCACTTGGACTATTTAGGTTAGCTAACAGGCACTTTGACTATCTAGGTTACCTAGCCCGCACTTGGACTATGTAGGTTAACTATAAGGCACTAGGACTATCAAGGTTACCTAGCGGGCTCTTGGACTATGTAGGTTACCAGCGGGCACTTGGACTGTCTAGGTTAAGGAACGTGCACCTGGAATATGTAGGTAACCTAGCAGGCACTTGGACTGTCTAGGTTACCTAGCGGGCACTTGGACTATCTAGGTTAACGAACGGACACTTGGACTATGTAGGTAACCTAGCAGGAACTTGGACTGTCTAGGTTAGCGAACGGGCACTTGGACTATTTAGGTTAGCTAACAGGCACTTTGACTATCTAGGTTACCTAGCAGGCACTTGGACTATGTTGGTTACCTAGCGGACACTTGGATGATCTAGGATAACTAGCGCGCACTTGGACTATCTAGGTTAACTAGCGTGCCCTTGGACTATCTAGGTTAACTAGCGTGCACTTGGACTATATTAGTTACCCAGCGGGCACATGGACTATGTAGGTTACCTAGCGAGCACTTGGACTATCTAGGTTACCTAGCGGGCTCTTGGACTATGTAGGTTACCAGCGGGCACTTGGTCTATCTAGGTTAATGAACGTGCACTTGGACTATGTAGGTAACCTAGCGGGCACTTGGACTGTCTAGGTTACCTAGCGGGAACTTGGACTCTCTAGCTTAACGAACGGGCACTTGGACTATGTAGGTTAACTAGCGGACACTTGGACTATCTAGGTTACCTAGCAGGCATTTTGACTATCTAGGTTAACTAACGGGCACTTGGACTATGTAGGTTGCCTAGCGAGCACTTGGACTATGTAGGTTCCCTAGCGGGCGCTTGGACTATATAGGTTCCCTAGCGGGTACTTGGTCTGTCTAGGCTAACTAGCGGGCAATTGGACTGTCTAGGTTACCTAGTGGGCACTTGGACTATGTAGTTTACCTAGCAGGCACTTGGACTATGTAGGTTAACTAGCGGGCACTTGGACTATCTAGGTTACCTAGCGGGCACTTGGACTATGTACGTTCCCTAGCGAGCACTTGGGCATCTACGTTACATAGCGGGCACTTGGTCTATGTAGGTTAACTAGCAGGCCCTTGGAATATGTAAGTTAACTAGAGGGCACTTGGACGATCCTAGTTAACTAGCGGGCCCTTGGACTATCTAGGTTACCTAGCAGGTACTTGGACTATGTAGGTTAACTAGCGGGCACTTGCACTCTCTAGGTTACCTAGCGGGCACTTGGACTATGTACCTTCCCTAGCGGGCACTTGGACTATCTATGTTAACAAGCGGGCACTTGGACTATGTAGGTTACCTAGTGGACACTTGCACTATGTAGGTTAACTAGAGGACACTTGTACGATCTAGGTTAACAAGTGGGCCCTTGGACTATATAGGTTAACTAGCCGGCACTTGGACGATCTAGGTTAACTAGCGGGCAATTGGACGATCTAGGTTAACCAGTGTGCACTTGGACTATCAAAGTTAACAAGCGAGCCCTTGGACTATGTAGGTTAACTAGTGGGCCCTTGGACTATCTAGGTTACCTAGATAGAACTTGGACTATCTAGCTTCCCTAGCGGGCACTTGGACTGTGTAGGTTCCCTATCGGGTACTTGGACTATGTAGGTTTCTATCGGCCATTTGTACTATGTAGGTTAACTAGCGGGCACTTGGACTATCTAGGTTACCTAGCGGGCACTTGGTCTACGTACAAACCCTAGCGGGCACTTGGACTATCTGGATTACCTAGCGGACACTTTGACTATCTAGGTTAGCTAACGGGCAATTGGACTATCAAGGTTACCTAACGGGCACTTGGACTATGTAGGTTACCTAGCAGGCACTTGGACTATATTGGTTACCTAGCAGGCACTTTGACTATCTAGGTTAACTAACGGGCACTTGTACTATGTAGGTTGCCTAGCGAGCATTTGGACTATGTAGGTTCCCTAGCGGGCGCTTGGACTATGTAGGTTCCCTAGCGGGTACTTGGACTGTCTAGGTTAACTAGCGGGCAATTGGACTATCTAGGTTACCTAGTGGGCACTTGGACTATGTAGTTTACCTAGCAGGCACTAGGACTATCTAGGTTAACTAGCGGGCACTTGGACTATCTAGGTTGCCTAGCGGGCCCTTTGACTATGTACGTTCCCAGCGGGCACTTGGGCTATCTACGTTACCTAGCGGGCACTTGGACTATGTAGGTTAACGAACGGCCACTTGGACAATGTAGGTAACCTAATGGTCACTTGGACTGTCTAGGTTATCTAGCGGGCACTTGTACTATGTAGGTTAACTAGCGGGCTCTTGGTCTATGTAGGTTAACTAGCAGGCCCTTGGACTATGTAAGTTAACTAGAGGGCACTTGGACGATCCTAGTAAACTAGCGGGCACTTGGACTATCTAGGTTAACTAGCGGGCACTTGCACTATGTAGGTTATCTAGCGGGCACATGGACTATGTAGGTTACCTAGCGTGCACTTGGACTATCTAGGTTACCTAGCCCGCCCTTGGACTATGTAGGTTAACTATAAGACTCTTGGACAATCAAGGTTACCTAGCGGGCTCTTGGACTATGTAGCTTACCAGCGGGCACTTGGACTTTCTAGGTTAAGGAACGTGCACCTGGAATATGTAGGTAACCTAGCGGGCACTTGGACTGTCAAGGTTACCTAGCGGGAACTTGGACTATCTAGGTTAACGAACGGACACTTGGACTATGTAGGTAACCTAGCAGGAACTTGGACTGTCTAGGTTAGCGAACGGGCACTTGGACTATGTAGGTTAGCTAACAGGCACTTTGACTATCTAGGTTACCTAGCAGGCACTTGGACTATGTAGGTTACCTAGCGGACACTTGGACGATCTAGGATAACTAGCGCGCACTTGGACTATCTAGGTTAACTAGCGTGCCCTTGGACTATCTAGGTTAACTAGCATGCACTTGGACTATATTAGTTACCCAGCGGGCACATGGACAATGTAGGTTACCTAGCGAGCACTTGGACTATCTAGGTTACCTAGCGGTCTCTTGGACTATGTAGGTTACCAGCGGGCACTTGGTCTATCTAGGTTAATGAACGTGCACTTGGACTATGTAGGTAACCTAGCGGGCACTTGGACTGTCTAGGTTACCTAGCGGGCACTTGGACAATCTAGGTTAACGAACGGGCACTTGGACTATGTAGGTTAACTAGCGGACACTTGGACTATCTAGGTTAGCTTTCGGGCAATTGGAATATCAAGGTTACCTAACGGGCACTTGGACTATGTAGGTTACCTAGCGGTCACTTGGACTATCTAGGTTACCTAGCAGGCATTTTGACTATCTAGGTTAACTAACGGGCACTTGGACTATGTAGGTTGCCTAGCGAGCACTTGGACTATGTAGGTTCCCTAGCGGGCGCTTGGACTATGTAGGTTCCCTAACGGGTACTTGGTCTGTCTATGCTAACTAGCGGGCAATTGGACTGTCTAGGTTACCTAGTGGGCACTTGCACTATGTAGGTTCCCTAGCGGGCACTTGGACTATCTAGGTTAACTAGCAGGCCCTTGGACTATCTAGGTTAACTAGCAGGTACTTGGACTATGTAGGTTAACTAGCGGGCACTTGCACTCTCTAGGTTACCTAGCGGGCACTTGGACTATGTACCTTCCCTAGCGGGCACTTGGATTATCTATGTTAACAAGCGGGCACTTGGACTCTGTAGGTTACCTAGCGGACACTTGCACTATGTAGGATAACTAGAGGACACTTGGACGATCTAGGTTAACAAGTGGGCCCTTGGACTATGTAGGTTAACTAGCCGGCACTTGGACGATCTAGGTTAACTAGCGGGCACTTGGACGATCTAGGTTAACCAGCGGGCACTTGGACTATCAAAGTTAACAAGCGAGCTCTTGGACTATGTAGGTTAACTAGTGGGACCTTGGACTATCTAGGTTACCTAGATAGAACTTGGACTATCTAGCTTCCCTAGCGGGCACTTGGACTATGTATGTTCCCTATCGGGTACTTGGACTATGTAGGTTTCTATCAGGCATTTGGACTATGTAGGTTAACTAGCGGGCACTTGGACATCTAGGTTACCTAGCGGGCACTTGGACTATCTGGGTTACCTAGCGGGCACTTGGACTATGTACGTCCCCTAGTGGGCACTTGGACTATCTAGGTTAACTAACGGGCACTAGGACAATCTAGGTTGACTAGCGAGCACTTGAACTCTCTACGTTACCTAGCGGGTACTTGGACTATCTAGGTTAACTAGCGGGCATTTGGATTATCTAGGTTAGCTAGCGGGCACTTGAACTATGTAGGTTAACTAGTGGGCCCTTAGACTATCTAGGTTAGCTAACGGGCACATGGAATATATAGGTTAATTAGTGGGTACTTGGATTATGTAGGTTCCCTAGCGGGCATTTGGACTATATAGATTACCTAGCGGGCACTTGAACTATCTAGGTTACCTAGCGGGTACATGGATTATCTAGGTTAACTAGCGGGCATTTGGACTATCTAGGTTACCTAACGGGCACTTGGACTATGTAGGTTCCCTAGCGGGCACATGGAGTATGTGAGTTCCCTATCGGGCACTTGGACTATGTAGGTTACTAGCGGGCATTTGGACTATGTAGGTTACCTAACGGGCACTTGGCCTATGTAGGTTCTCTATCGGGCACTTGGACAATGTAGGTGAACTCGCGGGCACTTGGACTATATAGCTTAACAAGCGGGCCTGTGGACCATCTAGGTTACCTAGCGGGCACTTGGACTATCTAGGTTACTTAGCGGGCACTTGAACTATGTACGTTCCCTAACGGGCACTTGGAGTATGTAGGTTACCTAGCGGGCACTTGGACTATGTAGGTTCCTCAGCGGGCACTTGGACTATGTAGGTTCCCTCTCGGGCACTTGGACTATGTAGGTTAACTAGTGGGCCCTTGGTCTATTTAGGTTACCTAGCGGGCACTTGGATGATGCAAGTTCCCTAGCCAGCACTAAGACTACTGGTTCCCTAACGGGCACTTGGACTATGTAGGTTCCATAGCGGGCACTTGGACTTTGTAGGTTCTTTATCGGGCACTTGGACTATATAGCTTTCTATCGGGCACTTGGACTATGTAGGTTAACTAGCGGGCACGTAGACTATCAAGGTTACCTAGCGGGCACTTGGTCTATATACATACCCTAGCGGGCACTAGGACTATGTATGTCCCCTAGAGGGCACTTGGAGTATCTGGGTTAACTAAAGGGCACTAGGACTATCTAGTTTAAGTAGCGGGTACTTGGTCTATGTAGGTCAACTAGCGGGCCCTTGGACTATCTAGGTTACCTAACGGGCACTTGGACTGTCTAGGTTACCTAGCGGGCACTTGGATTATCTAGGTTAACGAAAGGGCACTTGGACTATGTAGGTTACCTAGCGGGCACTTGGGCTATGTAGGTTAACTAGAAGGCACTTGGACTATCAAGGTTACCTAGCGGGCTCTTGGACTATGTAGGTTACCAGCGGGCACTTGGACTATCTAGGTTAACGAACGTGCACTTGGACTATGTAGGTAACCTAGCGGGCACTTGGACAGTCTAGGAAACCTAGCGGGCACTTGGACTATCTAGGTTAACGAACGGGCACTTGGACTATGTAGGTTAACTAGCGGACACTTTGACTATCTAGGTTAGCTAACGGGCAATTGGACTATCAAGGTTACCTAACGGGCACTTGGACTATGTAGGTTACCTAGCGGGCACTTGGACTATCTTGGTTACCTAGCAGGCACTTTGACTATCTAGGTTAACTAACGGGCACTTGGACTATGTAGGTTGCCTCGCGAGCATTTGGACTATGTAGGTTCCCTAGCGGGCGCTTGGACTATGTAGGTTCCCTAGCGGGTACTTGGACTGTCTAGGTTAACTAGCGGGCAATTGGACTGTCTAGGTTACCTAGTGGGCACTTGGACTATGTAGTTTACCTAGCAGGCACTTGGACTATGTAGGTTAACTAGCGGGCACTTGGACTATCTAGGTTACCTAGCGGGCCCTTGGACTATGTACGTTCCCTAGCGGGCACTTGGGATATCTACGTTACCTAGCGGGCACTTGGACTATGTAGGTTAACGAACGGCCACTTGGACAATGTAGGTAACCTAAAGGTCACTTGGACTGTCTAGGTTATCTAGCGGGCACTTGTACTATGTAGGTTAACTAGCGGGCTCTTGGTCTATGTAGGTTAACTAGCAGGCCCTTGGACTATGTAAGTTAACTAGAGGGCACTTGGACGATCCTAGTAAACTAGCGGGCACTTGGACTATCTAGGTTAACTAGCGGGGACTTGGACTATCTAGGTTAACGAACGGACACTTGGACTATGTAGGTAACCTAGCGGGAACTTGGACTGTCTAGGTTAGCGAACGGGCACTTGGACTATTTAGGTTAGCTAACAGGCACTTTGACTATCTAGGTTACCTAGCCCGCACTTGGACTATGTAGGTTAACTATAAGGCACTAGGACTATCAAGGTTACCTAGCGGGCTCTTGGACTATATAGGTTAACAGCGGGCACTTGGACTGTCTAGGTTAAGGAACGTGCACCTGGAATATGTAGGTAACCTAGCGGGCACTTGGACTGTCTAGGTTACCTAGCGGGCACTTGGACTATCTAGGTTAACGAACGGACACTTGGACTATGTAGGTAACCTAGCGGGAACTTGGACTGTCTAGGTTAGCGAACGGGCACTTGGACTATTTAGGTTAGCTAACAGGCACTTTGACTATCTAGGTTACCTAGCAGGCACTTGGACTATGTAGGTTACCTAGCGGACACTTGGATGATCTAGGATAACTAGCGCGCACTTGGACTATCTAGGTTAACTAGCGTGCCCTTGAACTATCTAGGTTAACTAGCGTGCACTTGGACTATATTAGTTACCCAGCGGGCACATGGACTATGTAGGTTACCTAGCGAGCACTTGGACTATCTAGGTTACCTAGCGGGCTCTTGGACTATGTAGGTTACCAGCGGGCACTTGGTCTATCTAGGTTAATGAACGTGCACTTGGACTATGTAGGTAACCTAGCGGGCACTTGGACTCTCTAGGTTACCTAGCGGGAACTTGGACTCTCTAGGTTAACGAACGGGCACTTGGACTATGTAGGTTAACTAGCGGACACTTGGACTCTCTAGGTTAGCTATCGGGCAAATGGACTATAAAGGTTACCTAACGGGCACTTGGACTATGTAGGTTACCTAGCGGTCACTTGGACTATCTAGGTTACCTAGCAGGCATTTTGACTATCTAGGTTAACTAACGGGCACTTGGACTATGTAGGTTGCCTAGCGAGCACTTGGACTATGTAGGTTCCCTAGCGGGCGCTTGGACTATATAGGTTCCCTAGCGGGTACTTGGTCTGTCTAGGCTAACTAGCGGGCAATTGGACTGTCTAGGTTACCTAGTGGGCACTTGGACTATGTAGTTTACCTAGCAGGCACTTGGACTATGTAGGTTAACTAGCGGGCACTTGGACTATCTAGGTTACCTAGCGGGCCCGTGGACTATGTACGTTCCCTAGCGGGCACTTGGGCATCTACGTTACATAGCGGGCACTTGGTCTATGTAGGTTAACTAGCAGGCCCTTGGAATATGTAAGTTAACTAGAGGGCACTTGGACGATCCTAGTTAACTAGCGGGCCCTTGGACTATCTAGGTTAACTGGCGGGCACTTGGACTATCTAGGTTAACTAGCGGGCACTTGTAGTATGTAGGTTCCCTAGCGGGCATTTGGACTATATTGGTTACCTGGCGGGCACTTGGATTATGTAGGTTACCTAGCGGGCACTTGGACTATGTAGGTTAACTAGCGGGCACTTGGATTATCTAGGTTAACTAACAGGCACTTGGACTATGTATGTTCCAGAGCGGGCAATTGGACCATGTAGGATCCCTAGCGGGCACATGGACTATCTAGGTTCCCTAAAGGGCAGTTGGAGTATGTAGGTTAACTAGCGGACAATTGGACGATCTAGGTTAACTAGCGGGTACTTGGACTATCTAGGTTAACTAGCGGTCCCTTGCACTACGTAGATTAACTAGCGGACACTTGCACTATGTAGGTTACCTAGCGGGCACTTGGACTATCTAGGTTAACTTGCAGGCCCTTGGACTATCTAGGTTACCTAGCAGGTACTTGGACTATGTAGGTTAACTAGCGGGCACTTGCACTCTCTAGGTTACCTAGCGGGCACTTGGACTATGTACCTTCCCTAGCGGGCACTTGGATTATCTATGTTAACAAGCGGGCACTTGGACTATGTAGGTTACCTAGCGGACACTTGCACTATGTAGGTTAACTAGAGGACACTTGGACAATCTAGGTTAACAAGTGGGCCCTTGGACTATGTAGGTTAACTAGCCGGCAATTGGACGATCTAGGTTAACTAGCGGGCACTTGGACGATCTAGCTTAACCAGCGGGCACTTGGACTATCAAAGTTAACAAGCGAGCCCTTGGACTATGTAGGGTAACTAGTGGGACCTTGGACTATCTAGGTTACCTAGATAGAACTTGGACTATCTAGCTTCCCTAGTGGGCACTTGGATTATGTAGGTTCCCTATCGGGTACTTGGACTATGTAGGTTTCTATCAGGCATTTGGACTATGTAGTTTAACTAGCGGGCACTTGGACATCTAGGTTACCTAGCGGGCACTTGGACTATCTGGGTTAACTAGCGGGCACTTGGACTATGTACGTCCCCTAGTGGGCACTTGGACTATCTAGGTTAACTAACGGGCACTAGGACAATCTAGGTTAACTAGCGGGCACTTGAACTCTCTACGTTACCTAGCGGGTACTTGGACTATCTAGGTTAACTAGCGGGCACTTAGATTATCTAGGTTAGCTAGTGGGCACTTGAACTATGTAGGTTAACTAGTGGGCCCTTAGACTATCTAGGTTAGCTAACGGGCACATGGACTATGTAGGTTAATTAGTGGGTACTTGGATTATGTAGGTTCCCTAGCGGGCATTTGGACTATATAGATTACCTAGCGGGCACTTGAACTATCTAGGTTACCTAGCGGGTACTTGGATTATCTAGGTTAACTAGCGGGCATTTGGACTATCTAGGTTACCTAACGGGCCCTTGGACTATGTAGGTTCCCTAGCGGGCACTTGGAGTATGTACGTTACTAGCGGGCATTTGGACTATGTAGGTTACCTAACGGGCACTTGGCCTGTGCATGTTCCTTATCGGGCACTTGGACAATGTAGGTGACCTCGCCGGCACTTGGACTATGTATGTCCCCTAGAGGGCACTTGGACTATCTGGGTTAACTAAAGGGCACTAGGACTATCTAATTTAACTAGCGGGTACTTGGTCTATGTAGGTCAACTAGCGGGCCCTTGGACTATCTAGGTTAGCTAATGGGTACTTGGTCTGTCTAGGTTAACTAGCGGGCACTTGGACTGTCTAGGTTACCTAGCGGGCACTTGGACTGTCTCGGTTACCTAGTGGGCACTTGGACTATATAGGTTCCCTAGAAGGCACTAGGATTATGTAGGTTACCTATCGGGCACTTTGACTATGTAGGTTAACTAGCTGGCACTTGGACTATCCAGGTTAAGAGGTGGGCACTTGGACTATCTAGGTTAACGAACGGACACTTGCACTATGTAGGTAACCTAGCGGGCACTTGGACTCTGTAGGTTACCTAGCGGGCACATGGGCTATCTAGGTTAAGGAACGGGCACTTGGACTATGTATGTTAGCTAACAGGCACTTTGACTATGTAGGTTAACTAACGGGCGCTTGGACTATGTAGGTTCCCTAGCGTGTACCTGGACTGTCTAGGTTGACTAGCAGGCACTTGGACTGTCTAGATTACCTAGTGGGCACTTGGATTATGTAGTTTACCTAGCAGGCACTTGGACTATGTAGGTTAACTAGCAGGCACTTGGACTATCTAGGTTACCTATCGGGCACTTGGACTATGTACGTTCCCTAGCGGGCACTTGGGCTATCTACATTACCTAGCGGGCCCTTGGACTACGTAGGTTAACGAACGGGCACTTGGACTATGTAGGTAACCTAGTGGTCACTTGGACTGTCTAGGTTACCTAGCGGGCACTTGGACTATGTAAGTTAACTAGTGGGCCCTTGGTCTATGTAGGTTAACTAGCAGGCCCTTTGACTATGTAAGTTAACTAGAGGGCACTTGGACGATCCTGGTTAATTAGCGGGCTCTTGGACTATCTAGGTTAACTAGCGGGCACTTGGACTATCTAGGTTACCTAACGGGCACTTGGACTATGTAGGTTCCCTAGCGGGCACTTGGAGTATGTGAGTTCCCGATCGGGCACTTGGACTATGTAAGTTACTAGTGGGCATTTGGACTATGTAGGTTACCTAACGGGCACTTGGCCTATGTAGGTTCTTTATAGGTCACTTGGACAATGTAGGTGACCTCGCCGGCACTTGGACTATATAGGTTAACAAGCGGGCCTGTGGACCATCTAGGTTACCTAGCGGGCACTTGGACTATCTAGGTTACTTAGCGGGCACTTGAACTATGTACGTTCCCTAACGGTCACTTGGAGTATGTATGTTCCCTAGCGGGCACTTGGACTATGTAGGTTCCTCAGCGGGCACTTGGACTATGTAGGTTCCCTATCGGGTACTTGGAATATGTCGGTTAACTAGCGGGTACTTGGATGATGCAAGTTCCCTAGCCAGCACTAAGACTATTGTTTCCCTAACGGGCACTTGGACTATGTAGGTTCCATAGCGGGCACTTGGACTTTGTAGGTTCTTTATCGGGCACTTGGACTATATAGGTTTCTATCGGGCGCTTGGACTATGTAGGTTAACTAGCAGGCACGTGGACTATCAAGGTTACCTAGCGGGCACTTTGTCTATGTACATACCCTAGCGGGCTCTAGGACTATGTATGTCCCCTAGAGGGCACTTGGACTATCTGGGTTAACTAAAGGGCACTAGGACTATCTAAATTAACTAGCGGGTACTTGGTCTATGTAGGTCAACTAGCGGGCCCTTGGACTATCTAGGGTAGCTAACGGGCACTTGGTCTTTCTAGGTTAACTAGCAGCACTTGGACTATGTAGGTTAACTAGCGGGCACTTGGACTGTCTAGGTTTACTAGCGGGCACTTGGACTATATAGGTTCCCTAGAAGGCACTTGGACTATGTAGGTTACCTATCGGGCACTTTGACTATGTAGGTTAACTAGCTGGCACTTGGACTATCCAGGTTACGAGGCGGGCACTTGGACTATCTAGGTTAACGAACGGACACTTGGACTATGTAGGTAACCTAGCGGGAACTTGGACTGTCTAGGTTACCTAGCGGGCACTTGGACTATCTAGGTTACCTACATTGTCTATCTAGGTTACCTAGACTGCACTTGGACCAAGTAGGTTAACTATAAGGCACTTGGACTATCAAGGTTACCTAGCGGGCTCTTGGACTATGTACGTTACCAGCGGGCACTTGGACGGTCTAGGTTAACGAACGTGCACCTGGACTATGTAGGTAACCTAGCGGGCACTTGGACTGTCTAGGTTACCTAGCGGGCACTTGGACTATCTAGGTTAACGAACGGGCACTTGGACTATGTATGTTAGCTAACAGGCACTTTGACTATCTAGGGTAACTAACGGGCGCTTGGACTATGTAGGTTCCCTAGCGTGTACCTGGACTGTCTAGGTTGACTAGCAGGCACTTGGACTGTCTAGATTACCTAGTGGGCACTTGGGCTATGTAGTTTACCTAGCAGGCACTTGGACTGTGTAGGTTAACTAGCGGGCACTTGGACTATCTAGGTTACCTACCGGGCACTTGGACTATGTACGTTCCCAGCGGGCACTTGGGCTATCTACATTACCTAGCGGGCCCTTGGACTACGTAGGTTAACGAACGGGCACTTGGACTATGTATGTAACCTAGTGGTCACTTGGACTGTCTAGCTTACCTAGCGGGCACTTGGACTATGTATGTTAACTAGCGGGCTCTTGGTCTATGTAGGTTAACTAGCAGGCCCTTTGACTATGTAAGTTAACCAGAGGGCACTTGGACGATCCTGGTTAATTAGCGGGCACTTGGACTATCTAGGTTAACTAGCGGGCACTTGGTCTATCTAGGTTACCTAACGGGCACTTGGACTATGTAGGTTCCCTAGCGGGCACTTGGAGTATGTGAGTTCCCTATCGGGCACTTGGACTATGTAAGTTACTAGCGGGCATTTGGACTATGTAGGTTACCTAACGGGCACTTGGCCTATGTAGGTTCCCTATCGGTCACTTGGACAATGTAGGTGACCTCGCGGGCACTTGGACTATATAGGTTAACAAGCGGGCCTGTGGACCATCTAGGTTACCTAGCGGGCACTTGGACTATCTAGGTGACTTAGCGGGCACTTGGACTATGTACGTTCCCTAACCGGCACTTGGAGTATGTTGGTTCCCTATCGGGCACTTGGACTATGTAGGTTCCTCAGCGGGCACATGGACTATGTAGGTTCCCTATCGGGCACTTGGACTATGTAGGTTAACTAGCGGGCCCTTGGACTATCTAGGTTACCTAGTGGGCATTTGGATGATGCAAGTTCCCTAGCCAGCACTAAGACTATTGGTTCCCTAACGGGCACTTGGACTATGTAGGTTCCATAGCGGGCACTTGGACTTTGTAGGTTCTTTATCGGGCACTTGGACTATATAGCTTTCTATCGGGCACTTGGACTATGTAGGTTAACTAGCGGGCATGTAGACTATCAAGGTTACCTAGCGGGCACTTGGTCTATGTACATACCCTAGCGGACACTAACACTATGTATGTCCCCTAGAGGGCACTTGGACTATCTGGGTTAACTAAAGGGCCCTAGGACTATCTAGTTTAACTAGCGGGTACTTGGTCTATGTAGGTCAACTAGCGGGCCCTTGGACTATCTAGGTTAGCTAACGGGCACTTGGACTGTCTAGGTTACCTAGCGGGCACTTGGATTATATAGGTTAACGAACGGGCACTTGGACTATGTAGGTTACCTAGCGGGCACTTGGCCTATGTAGGTTAACTAGAAGCACTTGGACTATCAAGGTTACCTAGCCGGCTCTTGGACTATGTAGGTTACCAGGGGGCACTTGGACTATCTAGGATAACGAACGTGCACTTGGACTATGTAGGTAACCTAGCGGGCACTTGGACTGTCTAGGTAACCTAGCGGGCACTTGGACTATCTAGGTTAACGAACGGGCACTTGGACTATGTAGGTTAACTAGCGGACACTTTGACTATCTAGGTTAGCTAACGGGCAATTGGACTATCAAGGTTACCTAACGGGCACTTGGACTATGTAGGTTACCTAGCGGGCACTTGGACTATCTTGGTTACCTAGCAGGCACTTTGACTATCTAGGTTAACTAATGGGCACTTGGACTATGTAGGTTGCCTAGCGAGCATTTGGACTATGTTGGTTCCCTAGCGGGCGCTTGGACTATGTAGGTTCCCTAGCGGGTACTTGGACTGTCTAGGTTAACTAGCGGGCAATTGGACTGTCTAGGTTACCTAGTGGGCACTTGGACTATGTAGTTTACCTAGCAGGCACTTGGACTATGTAGGATAACTAGCGGGCACTTGGACTATCCAGGTTACCTAGCGGGCCCTTGGACTATGTACGTTCCCTAGCGGGCACTTGGGCTATCTACGTTACCTAGCGGGCACTTGGACTACGTAGGTTAACGAACGGGCACTTGGACAATGTAGGTAACCTAATGGTCACTTGGACTGTCTAGGTTACCTAGCGGGCACTTGGACTATGAAGGTTAACTAGCGGGCTCTTGGTCTATGTAGGTTAACTAGCAGGCCCTTGGACTATGTAAGTTAGCTAGAGGGCACTTGGACGATCCTAGTTAACTAGCGGGCACTTGGACTATCTAGGTTAACTAGCGGGCACTTGGACTATCTAGGTTAACTAGCGGGCACTTGTACTATGTAAGTTACCTAGCGGACACTTGGAATATCTAGGTTAACTAGCGGGCACTTGGACTATCTAGGTTAACTAGCGGGCCCTTGGACTATCTAGGTTTACTAGCGGGCACTTGTACTATCTAGGTTAACTAGCGGGCACTTGAACTATGTAGGTTACCTAGCGGGCACATGGACTATGTAGGTTACCTAGCGGGCACTTGGACTATCTAGGTTACCTAGCACGCACTTGTACTATGTAGGTTAACTATAAGGCACTTGGACTATCAAGGTTACCTAGCGGGCTCTTGGAATATGTAGGTTACCAGCGGGCACTTGGACGGTCTAGATTAACGAACATGCACCTGGACTATGTAGGTAACCTAGCGGGCACTTGGACTGTCTAGGTTACCTAGCGGGCACTTGGATTATCTAGGTTAACGAACGGACACTTGGACTATGTAGGTAACCTAGCGGGAAGTTGGACTGTCTAGGTTACCTAGCGGGAACTTGAAATATCTAGGTTAACGAACGGGCACTTGGACTATCTAGGTTAACTAGCGGGCCCTTGATCTATGTAGGTTAACTAGCAGGCCCTTAGACTATGTAAGTTAACTAGAGGGCACTTGGACGATCCTGGTTAATTAGCGGGCACTTGGACTATCTAGGTTAACTAGCGGGCACATGGAATATCTAGGTTACCTAACGGGCACTTGGACTATGTAGGTTCCCTAGCGGGCACTTGGAGTATATGAGTTCCCTATCGGGCACTTGGACTATGTAGGTTACTAGCGGGCATTTGGACTATGTAGGTTCCCTAACGGGCACTTGGCCTATGTAGTTTCCCTATCGGGCACTTGGACAATGTAGGTGACCTCGCCGGCACTTGGACTATATAGGTTAACAAGCGGGCCTCTGGACCATATAGGTTTCCTAGCGGGCACTTGGACTATCTAGGTTACTTAACGGGCACTTGAACTATGTACGTTCCCTAACGGGCACTTGGAGTATGTTGGTTCCCTAGCGGGCACTTGGACTATGTAGGTTCCTCAGCGGGCACTTGGACTATGTAGGTTCCCTATCGGGCACTTGGACTATGTAGGTTAACTAGCGGGCAATTGGACTGTCTAGGTTTCCTAGCGGGCACTTGGACTATATAGGTTCCCTAGAAGGCACTTGGACTATGTAGGTTACCTATCGGGCACTTTGACTATGTAGCTTAACTAGCTGGCACTTGGACTATCCAGGTTACGAGGCGGGCACTTGGACTATCTAGGTTAACGAACGGACACTTGCACTATGTAGGTAACCTAGTGGGCACTTGGACTCTCTAGGTTACCTAGCGGGTACTTGGACTATCTAGGTTAACGAACGGGCACTTGGATTATGTATGTTAGCTAATAGGCACTTTGACTATCTAGGTTAACTAACGGGCGCTTGGACTATGTAGGTTCCCTAGCGTGTACCTGGACTGTCTAGGTTGCCTAGCAGGCACTTGGACTGTCTAGATTACCTAGTGGGCACTTAGACTAACTAGGTTACCTACCGGGCACTTGGACTATGTACGTTCCCTAGCGGGCACTTGGGCTATCTACATTACCTAGCGGGCCCTTGGACTACGTAGGTTAACGAACGGGCACTTGGACTATGTAGGTAACCTAGTGGTGACTTGGATTGTCTAGGTTACCTAGCGGGCACTTGGACTATGAAGGTTAACTAGCGGGCACGTGGACTATGTAGGTTAACTAGCGGGCCCTTGGACTATCTAGGTTACCTAGCGGGCACTTGGATGATGCAAGTTCCCTAGCCAGCACTAAGACTATTGGTTCCCTAACGGGCACTTGGACTATGTAGGTTCCATAGCGGGCACTTGAACTTTGTAGGTTCTTTATCGGGCACTTGGACTATGTAGGTTTCTATCGGGCACTTGGACTATGTAGGTTAACTAGCGGGCACGTGGACTATCAAGGTTACCTAGCGGGCACTTGGTCTATGTACATACCCTAGCGGGTACTAGGACTATGTATGTCCCCTAGAGGCACTTGGACTATCTGGGTTAACTAAAGGGCACTAGGACTATCTAATTTAACTAGCGGGTACTTGGTCTATGTAGGTCAACTAGCGGGCCCTTGGACATCTAGGTTAGCTAACGGGCACTTGGTCTGTCTAGGTTAACTAGCGGGCACTTGGACTATGTAGGTTAACTAGCTGGCACTTGGACTGTCTATGTTACCTAGTGGGCACTTGGACTATATAGGTTCCCTAGAAGGCACTTGGACTATGTAGGTTACCTATCGGGCACTTTGACTATGTAGGTTAACTAGCTGGCACTTGGACTATCCAGGTTACGAGGCGGGCACTTGGACTATCTAGGTTAACGAACGGACACTCGGACTATGAAGGTAACCTAGCGGGCACTTGAACTCTCTAGGTTACCTAGCGGGCACTTGGACTATCTAGGTTAACGAACGGGCACTTGGACTATGTATGTTAGCTAACAGGCACTTTGACTATCTAGGTTAACTAACGGGCGCTTGGAGTATTTAGGTTCCCTAGCGTGTACCTGGACTGTCTAGGTTGACTAGCAGGCAATTGGACTGTCTAGATTACCTAGTGGGCACTTGGACTATGTAGTTTACCTAGCAGGCACATGGACTATGTAGGTTAATTAGTGGGTACTTGGATTATGTAGGTTCCCTAGCGGGCATTTGGACTATATAGATTACCTAGCGGGCACTTGAACTATCTAGGTTACCTAGCGGGTACTTGGATTATCTAGGTTAACTAGCGGGCATTTGTACTATCTAGGTTACCTAACGGGCACTTGGACTATGTAGGTTCCCTAGCGGGCACTTGGAGTATGTGAGTTCCCTATCAGGCACTTGGACTATGTAGGTTACTAGCGGGCATTTGGACTATGTAGGTTACCTTACGGGCACTTGGCCTATGTAGGTTAACTAGCTGGCACTTGGACTATCCAGGTTACGAGGCGGGCACTTGGACTATCTAGGTTAACGAACGGACACTTGGACTATGTAGGTAACCTAGCAGGCACTTGGACTATCTAGGTTAACGAACGGGCACTTGGACTATGTATGTTAGCTAACAGGCACTTTGACTATCTAGGTTAACTAACGGGCGCTTGGACTATGTAGGTTCCCTAGCGTGTACCTGGACTGTCTAGGTTGACTAGCAGGCACTTGGACTGTCTAGATTACCTAGTGGGCACTTGGACTATGTAGTTTACCTAGCAGGCACTTGGACTATGTAGGTTAACTAGCGGGCACTTGGACTATCTAGGTTACCTACCAGGCACTTGGACTATGTACGTTCCCTAGCGGGCACTTGGGCTATCTACATTACCTAGCGGGCCCTTGGACTACGTAGGTTAACGAACGGGCACTTGGACTATGTAGGTAACCTAGTGGTCACTTGGACTGTCTAGGTTACCTAGCGGGCACTTGGACTATGTAAGTTAACTAGCGGGCCCTTGGTTTATGTCGGTTAACTAGCAGGCCCTTTGACTATGTAAGTTAACTAGAGGGCACTTGGACGATCCTGGTTAATTAGCGGGCACTTGGACTATCTAGGTTAACTAGCGGGCACTTGGACTACCTAGGTTACCTAACGGGCACTTGGACTATGTAGGTTCCCTAGCGGGCACTTGGAGTATGTGAGTTCCCTATCGGGCACTTGGACTATGTAAGTTACTAGCGGGCATTTGGACTATGTAGGTTCCCTAACGGGCACTTGGCCTATGTAGGTTCCCTATCGGTCACTTGGACAATGTAGGTGACCTCGCCGGCACTTGGACTATATAGGTTAACAAGCGGGTCTGTGGACTATCTAGGTTACCTAGCGGGCACTTGGACTATCTAGGTTACTTAGCGGGCTCTTGAACTATGTACGTTCCCTAACGGGCACTTGGAGTATGTAGGTTCCCTAGCGGGCACTTGGACTATGTAGGTTCCTCAGCGGGCACTTGGACTATGTAGGTTCCCTATCGGGCACTTGGACTATGTAGGTTAACTAGCGGGCCCTTGGACTATCTTGGTTACCTAGCGGGAACTTGGATGATGCAAGTTCCCTAGCCAGCACTAAGACTATTGGTTCCCTAACGGGCACTTGGACTATGTAGGTTCCATAGCGGGCACTTGGACTTTGTAGGTTCTTTATCGGGCACTTGGAGTATATAGGTTTCTATCGGGCACTTGGACTATGTAGGTTAACTAGCGGGCACGTGGACTATCAAGGTTACCTAGCGGGCACTTGGTCTATGTACATACCCTAGCGGGCACTATGACTATGATTGTCCCCTAGAGGGCACTTGGACTATCTGGGTTAACTAAAGGGCACTAGGACTATCTAATTTAACTAGCGGGTACTTGGTCTAAGTAGGTCAACTAGCGGGCCCTTGGACATCTAGGTTAGCTAACGGGCACTTGGTCTGTCTAGGTTACCTAGCGGGCACTTGGACTATATAGGTTCCCTAGAAGGCACTTGGACTATGTAGGTTACCTATCGGGCACTTTGACTATGTAGGTTAACTAGCTGGCACTTGGACTGTCTATGTTACCTAGCGGGCACTTGGACTATATAGGTTCCCTAGAAGGCACTTGGACTATGTAGGTTACCTATCGGGCACTTTGACTATGTAGGTTAACTAGCTGGCACTTGGACTATCCAGGTTACGAGGCGGGCACTTGGACTATCTAGGTTAACGAAGAGACACTCGGACTATGTAGGTAACCTAGCGGGCACTTGGACTCTCTAGGTTACCTAGCGGGCACTTGGACTATCTAGGTTAACTAACGGGCACTTGGACTATGTATGTTAGCTAACAGGCACTTTGACTATCTAGGTTAATTAACGGGCGCTTGGACTATGTAGGTTCCCTAGCGTGTACCTGGACTGTCTAGGTTGACTTGTAGGCAATTGGACTGTCTAGATTACCTAGTGGGCACTTGGACTATGTAGTTTACCTAGCAGGCACATGGACTATGTAGGTTAATTAGTGGGTACTTGGATTATGTAGGTTCCCTAGCGGGCATTTGGACTATATAGATTACCTAGCGGGCAGTTGAACTATCTAGGTTACCTAGCGGGTACTTGGATTATCTAGGTTAACTAGCGGGCATTTGTACTATCTAGGTTACCTAACGGGCACTTGGACTATGTAGGTTCCCTAGCGGGCACTTGGAGTATGTGAGTTCCCTATCGGGCACTTGGACTATGTAGGTTACTAGCGGGCATTTGGACTATGTAGATTACCTAACGGGCACTTGGCCTATGTAGGTTAACTAGCTGGCACTTGGACTATCCAGGTTACGAGGCGGGCACTTGGACTATCTAGGTTAACGAACGGACACTTGGACTATGTAGGTAACCTAGCGGGCACTTGGACTCTCTAGGTTACCTAGCGGGCACTTGGACTATCTAGGTTAACGAACGGGCACTTGGACTATGTATGTTAGCTAACAGGCACTTTGACTATCTAGGTTAACTAACGGGCGATTGGACTATGTAGGTTCCCTAGCGTGTACCTGGACTGTCTAGGTTGACTAGCAGGCACTTGGACTGTCTAGATTACCTAGTGGGCACTTGGACTATGTAGTTTACCTAGCAGGCACTTGGACTATGTAGGTTAACTAGTGGGCACTTGGACTATCTAGGTTACCTACCGGGCACTTGGACTATGTCGGTTAACTAGCGGACACTTGGACTATCTAGGTTAGCTATCGGGCAATTGGACTATCAAGGTTACCTAACGGGCACTTGGACTATGTAGGTTACCTAGCGGGCACTTGGACTATCTAGGTTACCTAGCAGGCACTTTGACTATCTAGGTTAATTAACGGGCACTTGGACTATGTAGGTTGCCTAGCGAGCACTTGCACTATGTAGGTTCCCTAGCGGGCGCTTGGACTATGTAGGTTCCCTAGCGGGTACTTGGTCTGTCTAGGCTAACTAGCGGGCAATTGGACTGTCTAGGTTACCTAGTGGGCACTTGGACTATGTAGTTTACCTAGCAGGCAATTGGACTATGTAGGTTAACTAGCGGGCACTTGGACTATCTAGGTTATCTAGCGGCCACTTGGACTATGTATGTTCCCTAGCGGGCACTTGGGTATCTACGTTACCTAGCGGGCACTTGGTCTATGTAGGTTAACTAGCAGCCCTTGGAATATGTAAGTTAACTAGAGGGCACTTGGACGACCCTAGTTAACTAGCGGGCCCTTGGACTATCTAGGTTAACTAGTGGGCACTTGGACTATCTAGGTTAACTAGCGGGCACTTGTACTATGTAGGTTCCCTAACGGGCATTTGGACTATATTGGTTACCTGGCGGGCACTTGGATTATGTAGGTTACCCAGCGGGCACTTGGACTATGTAGGTTAACTAGCGGGCACTTGGATTATCTAGGTTTACTAACAGGCACTTGGACTATGTATGTTCCAGAGCGGGCAATTGGACCATGTAGGATCCCTAGCGGGCACTTGGACTATCTAGGTTCCCTAAAGGGCACTTGGACTATGTAGGTTAACTAGCGGACAACTGGACGATCTAGATTAACTAGCGGGTACTTGGACTATCTAGGTTAACTAGCGGTCCCTTGCACTACGTAGATTAACTAGCGGACACTTGCACTATGTAGGTTACCTAGTGGGCACTTGGACTATCTAGGTTAACTAGCAGGCCCTTGGACTATCTAGGTTACCTAGCAGGTACTTGGACTATATAGGTTAACTAGCGGGCACTTGCACTCTCTAGGTTACCTATCGGGCACTTGGACTATGTACCTTCCCTAGCGGGCACTTGGATTATCTAGGTTAACTAGCGGGCATTTGGACTATCTAGGTTACCTAACGGGCACTTGGACTATGTAGGTTACTCGCGGGCACATGGACAATGTAGGTGACCTCGCGGGCACTTGGACTATATAGGTTAACAAGCGGGCCTGTGGACCATCTAGGTTACCTAGCGGGCACTTGGACTATCTAGGTTACGAAGTGGGCACTTGAACTATGTACGTTCCCTAACGGGCACTTGGAGTATGTAGGTTCCCTAGCGGGCACTTGGACTATGTAGGTTCCTCAGCGGGCACTTGGACTATGTAGGTTCCCTATCGGGCACTTGGACTATGTAGGTTAACTAGCGGGCCCTTGGACTATCTAGGTTACCTAGCGGGCACTTGGATGATGCAAGTTCCCTAGCCAGCACTAAGATTATTTGTTCCCTAACGGGCACTTGGACTATGTAGGTTCCATAGCGGGCACTTGGACTTTGTAGGTTCTTTATCGGGCACTTGGACTATATAGGTTTCTATCGGGCACTTGGACTATGTAGGTTAACTAGCGGGCACTTGGACTATCAAGGTTACCTAGCGGGCACTTGGTCTATGTACATACCCTAGCGGGCACTAGGACTATGTATGTCCCCTAGAGGGCACTTGGACTACCTGGGTTAACTAAAGGGCACTAGGACTATCTAATTTAACTAGCGGGTACTTGGTCTATGTAGGTCAACTAGCGGGCCCTTGGCCTATCTAGGTTAGCTAAAGGGCACTTGGTCTGTCTAGGTTAACTAGCGGGCACTTGGACTATGTAGGTTAACTAGCGGGCACTTGGACTGTCTAAGTTACCTAGCGGGCCCTTGGATTATATAGGTTCCCTAGAAGGCACTTGGACTATGTAGGTTACCTATCGGGCACTTTGACTATGTAGGTTAACTAGCTGGCACTTGGACTATCCAGGTTACGAGGCGGGCACTTGGACTATTTAGGTTAACGAACGGACACTTGGACTATGTAGGTAACCTAGCGGGCACTTGGACTCTCTAGGTTAACGAACGGGCACTTGGACTATGTATGTTAGCTAGCAGGCACTTTGACTATCTAGGTTTACTAACGGGCGCTTTGACTATGTAGGTTCCCTAGCGTGTACCTGGACTGTCTAGGTTGACTAGCAGGCAATTGGACTGTCTAGATTACCTAGTGGGCACTTGGACTATGTAGTTTACCTAGCAGGCACATGGACTATGTAGGTTAATTAGTGGGTACTTGGATTATGTAGGTTCCCTAGCGGGCATTTGGACTATATAGATTACCTAGCGGGCACTTGAACTATCTAGGTTACCTAGCGGGTACTTGGATTATCTAGGTTAACTAGCGGGCATTTGGACTATCTAGGTTACCTAACGGGCACTTGAACTATGTAGGTTCTCTAGCGAGCACTTGGAGTATGTGAGTTCCCTATCGGGCACTTGGACTATGTAAGTTACTAGCGGGCATTTTAAACTATGTAGGTTACATAACGGGCACTTGGCCTATGTAGGTTCTCTATCGGGCACTGGACAATGTAGGTGACCTCGCGGGCACTTGGACTATATAGGTTAACAAGCGGGCCTGTGGACCATCTAGGTTACCTAGCGGGCACTTGGACTATCTAGGTTACTTAGCGGGCACTTGAACTATGTACGTTCCCTCATGGGCACTTGCCTATGTAGGTTCCCTATCGGGCACTTGGACAATGTAGGTGACCTCGCGGGCACTTGGACTATATAGGTTAACAAGCGGGCCTGTGGACCATCTAGGTTACCTAGCGGGCACTTGGACTATCTAGGTTACTTAGCGGGCACTTGAACTATGTACGTTCCCTAACGGGCACTTGGAGTATGTAGGTTCCCTAGCGGGCACTTGGATTATTTAGGTTCCTCAGCGGGCACTTGGACTTTGTAGGTTCCCTATCGGGCACTTGGACTATGTAGGTTAACTAGCGGGCCCTTGGACTATCTAGGTTACCTAGCGGGCACTTGGATGATGCAAGTTCCCTAGCCAGCACTAAGACTATTGGTTCCCTAACGGGCACTTGGACTATGTAGTTTCCATAGCAGGCACTTGGACTTTGTAGGTTCTTTATCGGGCACTTGGACTATATAGCTTTCTATCGGGCACTTGGACTATGTAGGTAACCTAGATACTTGGAGTATCTGGGTTAACTAAAGGGCACTAGGACTATCTAGTTTAACTAGTGGGTACTTGGTCTATGTAGGTCAACTAGCGGGCCCTTGGACTATCTAGGATAGCTAAGAGGCAATTGGATTGTCTAGGTTACCTAGCTGGCACTTGGATTATCTAGGTTAACGAACGGGCACTTGGACTATGTAGGTTACCTAGCAGGCACTTGGGCTATGTAGGTTAACTAGAATGCACTTGGACTATCAAGGTTACCTAGCGGGCTCTTGGACTATGTAGGTTATCAGCGGGCACTTGGACTATCTAGGTTAACGAACGTGCACATGGACTATGTAGGTAACCTAGCGGGCACTTGGACTGTCTAGGTAACCTAGCGGGCACTTGGACTATCTAGGTTAACGAACGAGCACTTGGACTATGTAGGTTAACTAGCGGACACTTTGACTATCTAGGTTAGCTAACGGGCAATTGGACTATCAAGGTTACCTAACGGGCACTTGGACTATGTAGGTTACCTAGCAGGCACTTGGACTATCTTGGTTACCTAGCAGGCACTTTGACTATCTAGGTTAACTAACGGACACCTGGACTATGTAGGTTGCCTAGCGAGCATTTGGACTACGTAGGTTCCCTAGGGGTTATTTGGACTGTCTAGGTTAACTAGCGGGCAATTGGACTGTCTAGGTTACCTGGTGGGCACTTGGACTATGTAGTTTACCTAGCAGGCACTTGGACTATGTAGGTTAACTAGCGGGCACTTGGACTATCTAGGTTACCTAGCGGGCCCTTGGACTATGTACGTTCCCTAGCGGGCACTTGGGCTATCTACGTTACCTAGCGGGCACTTGGACTATGTAGGTTAACGAACGGCCACTTGGACAATGTAGGTAACCTAATGGTCACTTGGACTGTCTAGGTTACCTAGCGGGCACATGTACTATGGAGGTTAACTAGCGGGCTCTTGGTCTATGTAGGTAAACTAGCAGGCCCTTAGACTATGTAAGTTAACTAGAGGGCACTTGGACGATCCTAGTTAACTAGCGGGCACTTGGACTATCTAGGTTAACTAGCGGGCACTTGGACTATGTAGGTTAACTAGCGGGCACTTGGACTATGTATGTTACCTAGCGGACACTTGGAATATCTAGGTTAACTAGCGGGCACTTGGACTATCTAGGTTAACTAGCGGGCCCTTGGACTATCTAGGTTTACTAGCGGGCACTTGTACTATCTAGGTTAACTAGCGGGCACTTGCACTATGTAGGTTACCTAGCGGGCACATGGACTATGTAGGTTACCTAGCGGGCACTTGGACTATCTATGTTACCTAGCCCACACTTGGACTATGTAGGTTAACTATAAGGCACATGGACTATCAAGGTTACCTAGCGGGCTCTTGGACTATGTAGGTTACCAGCGGGCACTTGGACTGTCTAGGTTAACGAACGTGCACCTGGAATATGTAGGTAACCTAGCGGGCACTTGGACTGTCTAGGTTACCTAGCGGGCACTTGGACTATCTAGGTTAACGAACGGACACTTGGACTATGTAGGTAACCTAGCGGGAACTTGGACTGTCTAGGTTACATAGGGGGCACTTGGACTATCTAGGTTAACGAACGGGCACTTGGACTATGTAGGTTAGCTAACAGGCAATTTGACTATCTAGGTTACCTAGCAGGCACTTGGACTATGTAGGTTACCTAGCGGACACTTGGACGATCTAGGTTAACTAGCGCGCACTTGGACTATCTAGGTTAACTAGCGTGCCCTTGGACTATCTAGGTTAACTAGCGTGCACTTGGACTATATTAGTTACCCAGCGGGCACATGGACTATGTAGGTTACCTAGCGAGCACTTGGACTATCTAGGTTACCTAGCGGGCTCTTGGACTATGTAGGTTACCAGCGGGCACTTGGACTATCTAGGTTAATGAACGTGCACTTGGACTATGTAGGTAACCTAGCGGGCATTTGGACTGTCTAGGTTACCTAGCGGGCCCTTGGACTATCTAGGTTAACGAACGGGCACTTGGACTATGTAGGTTAACTAGCGGACACTTGGACTATCTAGGTTAGCTATCGGGCAATTGGACTATCAAGGTTACCTAACGGGCACTTGGACTATGTAGGTTACCTAACGGGCACTTGGACTATGTAGGTTACCTAGCGGGCACTTGGACTATCTAGGTTACCTAGCAGGCACTTTGACTATCTAGGTTAACTAACGGGCACTTGGACTATGTAGGTTGCCTAGCGAGCACTTGGACTATGTAGGTTCCCTAGCGGGCGCTTGGACTATGTGCGTTCCCTAGCGGGTACCTGGTCTGTCTAGGCTAACTAGCGGGCAATTGGACTGTGTAGGTTACCTAGTGGTCACTTGGACTATGTAGTTTACCTAGCAGGCAATTGGACTATGTAGGTTAACTAGCGGGCACTTGGACTATCTAGGTTTTCTAGCGGGCACTTGGACTATGTACGTTCCCTAGCGGGCACTTTGGAATCTACGTTACCTAGCGCGCACTTGGTCTATGTAGGTTAACTAGCAGGCCCTTGGACTATGTAAGTTAACTAGAGGGCACTTGGACGACCCTAGTTAACTAGCGGGCCCTTGGACTATCTAGGTTAACTAGCGGGCACTTGGACTATCTAAGTTAACTAGCGGGCACTTGTACTATGTAGGTTCCCTAGCGGGCATTTGGACTATATTGGTTACCTGGCGGGCACTTGGATTATGTAGGTTACCTAGCCGGCACTTGGACTATGTAGGTTAACTAGCGGGCACTTGGATTATCCAGGTTAACTAACAGGCACTTGGACTATGTATGTTCCAGAGCGGGCAATTGGACCATGTAGGATCCCTAGCGGGCACTTGGACTATCTAGGTTCCCTAAAGGGCACTTGGATTATGTAGGTTAACTAGCGGAAAATTGGACGATCTAGGTTAACTAGCGGGTACTTGGACTATCTAGGTTAACTAGCGGTCCCTTGCACTACGTAGATTAACTAGCGGACACTTGCACTATGTAGGTTACCTAGCGGGCACTTGGACTATCTAGGTTAACTAGCAGGCTCTTGGATTATCTAGGTTACCTAGCAGGTACTTGGACTATGTAGGTTAACTAGCGGGCACTTGCACTCTCTAGGTTACCTAGCAGGCACTTGGACTATGTACCTTCCCTAGCGGGCACTTGGATTATCTATGTTAACAAGCGGGCACTTGGACTATGTAGGTTACCTAGCGGACACTTGCACTATGTAGGTTAACTAGAGGACACTTGGACAATCTAGGTTAACAAGTGGGCCCTTGGACTATGTAGGTTAACTAGCCGGCACTTGGACGATCTAGGTTAACTAGCGGGCACTTGGACGATCTAGGTTAACCAGCGGGCACTTGGACTATCAAAGTTAACAAGCGAGCCCTTGGACTATGTCGGTTAACTAGTGGGACATTGGACTATCTAGGTTACCTAGATAGAACTTGGACTATCTAGCTTCCCTAGCGGGCACTTGGACTATGTAGGTTCCCTATCGAGTACTTGGACTATGTAGGTTTCTATCAGGCATTTGGACTATGTAGGTTAACTAGCGGGCACTTGGATATCTAGGTTACCTAGCGGGCACTTGGACTATCTGGGTTACCTAGCGGGCACTTGGACTATGTACGTCCCCTAGTGGGCACTTGGACTATCTAGGTTAACTAACGGGCACTAGGACAATCTAGGTTAACTAGCGGGCACTTGAACTCTCTACGTTACCTAGCGGGTACTTGGACTATCTAGGTTAACTAGCGGGCACTTGGATTATCTAGGTTAGCTAGCGGGCACTTGAACTATGTAGGTTAACTAGTGGGCCCTTAGACTATCTAGGTTAGCTAACGGGCACATGGACTATGTAGGTTAATTAGTGGGTACTTGGATTATGTAGGTTCCCTAGCGGGCATTTGGACTATATAAATTACCTAGCGGGCACTTGAACTATCTAGGTTACCTAGCGGGTACTTGGATTATCTAGGTAAACTAGCGGGAATTTGGACTATGTAGGTTACCTAACGGGCACTTGGCCTATGTAGGTTCCCTATCGGGCACTTGGACAATGTAGGTGACCTCGCGGGCACTTGGACGATATAGGTTAACAAGCGGGCCTGTGGACCATCTAGGTTACCTAGCGGGCACTTGGACTATCTAGGTTACTTAGCGGGCACTTGAACTATGTACGTTCCCTAACGGGCACTTGGAGTATGTAGGTTCCCTAGCGGGCACTTGGACTATGTTGGTTCCTCAGCGGGCACTTGGACTATGTAGGTTCCTTATCGGGCACTTGGACTATGTAGGTTAACTAGCGGGCCCTTGGACTATCTAGGTTACCTAGCGGGCACTTGGATGATGCAAGTTCCCTAGCCAGCACTAAGACTATTGGTTCCCTAACGGGCAATTGCACTATGTAGGTTCCATAGCGGGCACTTGGACTTTGTAGGTTCTTTATCGGGCACTTGGACTATATAGCTTTCTATCGGGCACTTGGACTATGTAGGTTAACTAGCGGGCACGTGGACTATCAAGGTCACCTAGCGGGCACTTGGTCTATGTACACACCCTAGCGGACACTAGGACTATGTATGTCCCCTAGAGGGCACTTGGACTATCTGGGTTAACTAAAGGGCACTAGGACTATCTAGTTTAACTAGAGGGTACTTGGTCTATGTAGGTCAACTGGCGGGCCTTTGGACTATCTAGGTTAGCTAACGGGCACTTGGAGTGTCTAGGTTACCTAGCGGGCACTTAGATTATCTAGGTTAACGAACGGGCACTTGGACTATGTAGGTTACCTAGCGGGCACTTGGACTATGTAGGTTAACTAGAAGGCACTTGGACTATCAAGGTTACCTAGCCGGCTCTTCGACTGTGTAGGTTACCAGGGGGCACTTGGACTATCTAGGTTAACGAACGTGCACTTGGACTATGTAGGTAACCTAGCGGGCACTTGGACTGTCTAGGTAACCTAGCGGGCACTTGGACTATCTAGGTTAACGAACGGGCACTTGGACTATGTAGGTTAACTAGCGCACACTTTGACTATCTAGGTTAGCTAACGGGCAATTGAACTATCAAGGTTACCTAACGGGCACTTGGAGTATGTAGGTTACCTAGCGGGCACTTGGAATATCTTGGTTACCTAGCAGGCTATTGACTATCTAGGTTAACTAACGGGCACTTGGACTATGTAGGTTGCCTAGCGAGCATTTGGACTATGTAGGTGCCCTAGCGGGCGCTTGGACTATGTAGGTTCCCTAGCGGGTACTTGGACTGTCTAGGTTAACTAGTGGGCAATTGGACTGTCTAGGTTACCTAGTGGGCACTTGGACTATGTAGTTTACCTAGCAGGCACTGGGACTATGTAGGTTAACTAGCGGGTACTTGGACTATCTAGGTTACCTAGCGGGCCCTTGGACTATGTACGTTCCCTAGCGGGCACTTGGGCTATCTACGTTACCTAGCGGGCACTTGGACTACGTAGGTTAACGAACGGGCACTGGACAATGTAGGTAACCTAATGGTCACTTGGACTGTCTAGGTTACCTAGCGGGCACTTGGACTATGTAGGTTAACTAGCGGGCTCTTTGTCTATGTAGGTTAACTAGCAGGCCCTTGGACTATGTAAGTTAACTAGAGGGCACTTGGACGATCCTAGTTAACTAGCGGGCACTTGGACTATCTAGATTAACTAGCGGGCACTTGGACTATCTAGGTTAACTAGCGGGCACTTGGACTATGTAAGTTACCTAGCGGACACTTGGAATATCTAGGTTAACTGGCGGGCACTTGGACTATCTAGGTTAACTAGCGGGCCCTTGGACTATCTAGGTTTACTAGCGGGCACTTGTACTATCTAGGTTAACTAGTGGGCACTTGCACTATGTAGGTTACCTAGCGGGCACATGGACTATGTAGGTTACCTAGCGGGCACTTGGACTATCTAGGTTACCTAGCCCGCACTTGGACTATGTAGATTAACTATAAGGCCCTTGTACTATCAAGGTTACCTAGCGGGCTCTTGGACTATGTAGGTTACCAGAGGGCACTTGGACTGTCTAGGTTAACGAACGTGTACCTGGATTATGTAGGTAACCTAGCGGGCACTTGGATTGTCTAGGTTACCTAGCGGGCATTTGGACTATCTAGGTTAAAGAACGGGCACTTTGACTATCTAGGTAACTAGCGGGCCCTTGATCTATGTAGGTTAACTAGCAGGGCCTTTGACTATGTAAGTTAACTAGAGGGCACTTGGACGATCATGGTTAATTAGCGGGCACTTGGAGTATCTAGGCTAACTAGCGGGCACTTGGACTATATAGGTTACCTAACGGGCACTTGGACTATGTAGGTTCCCTATCGGGCACTTGGACAAAGTAGGTGACCTCGCCGGCACTTGGACTATATAGGTTAACAAGCGGGCCTGTGGACCATCTAGGTTACCTAGCGGGCACTTGGACTATCTAGGTTACTTAACGGGCACTTGAACTATGTACGTTCCCTAACGGGCACTTGGAGTATGTTGGTTCCCTAGCGGGCACTTGGACTATGTAGGTTCCTCAGCGGGCACTTGGACTATGTAGGTTCCCTATCGGGCACTTGGACTATGTAGGTTAACTAGCGGGCCCTTGGACTATCTAGGTTACCTAGCGGGCACTTGGATGATGCAAGTTCCCTAGCCAGCACTAAGCACTTGGACTATGTAGGATAACTAGCAGGCACGTGGACTATCAAGGTCACCTAGCGGGCACTTGGTCTATGTACACACGCTAGCGGACACTAGGACTATGTATGTCCCCTAGAGGGCACTTGGACTATCTGGGTTAACTAAAGGGCACTAGGACTATCTAGTTTAACTAGAGGGTACTTGGTCTACGTAGGTCAACTAGCGGGCCCTTGGACTATCTAGGTTAGCTAACGGGCACTTGGACTGTCTAGGTTACCTAGCGGGCACTTAGATTATCTAGGTTAACGAACGGGCACTTGGACTATGTAGGTTACCTAGCGGGCACTTGGACTATGTAGGTTAACTAGAAGGCACTTGGACTATCAAGGTTACCTAGCCGGCTCTTGGACTATGTAGGTTACCAGGGGGCACTTGGACTATCTAGGTTAACGAACGTGCACTTGGACTATGTAGGTAACCTAGCGGGCACTTGGACTGTGTAGGTAACCTAGCAGGCACTTGGACTATCTAGGTTAACGAACGGGCACTTGGACTATGTAGGTTAACTAGCGGACACTTTGACTATCTAGGTTAGCTAACGGGCAATTGGACTATCAAGGTTACCTAACGGGCACTTGGAGTATGTAGGTTACCTAGCGGGCACTTGGACTATCTTGGTTACCTAGCAGGCTATTGACTATCTAGGTTAACTAACGGGCACTTGGACTATGTACGTTGCCTAGCGAGCATTTGGTCTATGTATGTTCCCTAGCGGGCGCTTGGACTATGTAGGTTCCCTAGCGGGTACTTGCACTGTCTAGGTTAACTAGCGGGCAATTTGACTGTCTAGGTTACCTAGTGGGCACTTGGACTATGTAGTTTACCTAGCAGGCACTGGGACTATGTAGGTTAACTAGCGGGCACTTGAACTATCTAGGTTACCTAGCGGGCCCTTAGACTATGTACGTTCCCTAGCGGGCACTTGGGCTATCTACGTTACCTAGCGGGCACTTGGACTACATAGGTTAACGAACGGGCACTGGACAATGTAGGTAACCTAATGGTCACTTGGACTGTCTAGGTTACCTAGCGGGCACTTGGACTATGTATGTTAACTAGCGGGCTCTTTGTCTATGTAGGTTAACTAGCAGGCCCTTGGACTATGTAAGTTAACTAGAGGGCACTTGGACTATATAGGTTAACAAGCGGGCCTGTGGACCCTCTAGGTTACCTAGCGGGCACTTGGACTATCTAGGTTACTTAGCGGGCACTTGAACTATGTACGTTCCCTAACGGGCACTAGGAGTATGTAGGTTCCCTAGCGGGCACTTGGACTATGTAGTTTCCTCAGCGGGCACTTGGACTATGTATGTTCCCTTTCGGGCACTTGGTCTATGTAGGTCAACTGGCGGGCCCTTGGACTATCTAGGTTAGCTAACGGGCACTTGGAGTGTCTAGGTTACCTAGCGGACACTTAGATTATCTAGGTTAACGAACGGGCACTTGGACTATGTAGGTTACCTAGTGGGCACTTGGACTATGTAGGTTAACTAGAAGGCACTTGGACTATCAAGGTTACCTAGCCGGCTCTTGGACTATGTAGGTTACCTAGCGGGCACTTGGACTATCTTGGTTACCTAGCAGGCTATTGACTATCTAGGTTAACTAACGAGCACTTGGATTATGTAGGTTGCCTAGCGAGCATTTGGACTATGTAGGTTCCCTAGCGGGCGCTTGGACTATGTAGGTTCCCTAGCGGGTACTTGCACTGTCTAGGTTAACTAGCGGGCAATTGGACTGTCTAGGTTACCTAGCAGGCACTTGGACTACGTAGGTTAACGAACGGGCACTGGACAATGTAGGTAACCTAATGGTCACTGGGACTGTCTAGGTTACCTAGCGGGCACTTGGACTATGTAGGTTAACTAGCGGGCTCTTTGTCTATGTAGGTTAACTACCAGGCCCTTGGACTATGTAAGTTAACTAGAGGGCACTTGGACGATCCTAGTTAACTAGCGGGCACTTGGACTATCTAGATTAACTAGCGGGCACTTGGACTATCTAGGTTAACTAACGGGCACTTGGAGTATGTAGGTTCCCTAGCGGGCACTTGGAGTATGTGAGTTCCCTATCGGGCACTTGGACTATGTAGGTTACTAGCGGGCATTTGGACTATGTAGGTTACCTAACGGGCACTGGGCCTATGTAGGTTCCCTATCGGGCACTTGGACAATGTAGGTGACCTCGCGGGCACTTGGACTATATAGGTTAACAAGCGGGCCTGTTGACCATCTAGGTTTCCTTGCGGGCACTTGGACTATCTAGGTTACTTAGCGGGCACTTGAACTATGTACGTTCCCTAACGGGCACTTGGAGTATGTTGGTTCCCTAGCGGGCACTTGGACTATGTAGTTTCCTCAGCGGGCACTTGGACTATGTAGGTTCCCTATCGGGCACTTGGACTATGTAGGTTATCTAGCGGGCCCTTGGACTATCTAGGTTACCTAGCGGGCACTTGGATGATGCAAGTTCCCTAGCCAGCACTAAGACTATTGGTTCCCTAACGGGCACTTGGACTATGTAGGTTCCATAGCGGGCACTTGGACTTTGTAGGTTCTTTATCGGGCACTTGGACTATATAGGTTTCTATCGGGCACTTGGACTTTGTAGGTTAACTAGCGGGCACGTGGACTATCAAGGTTACCTAGCGGGCACTTGGTCTATGTACATACCCTAGCGGGCACTAGGACTATGTATGTCCCCTAGAGGGCACTTGGACTATCTGGGTTAACTAAAGGGCACTAGGACTATCTAATTTAACTAGCGGGTACTTGGTCTATGTAGGTCAACTAGCGGGCCCTTGGACTATCTAGGTTAGCTAATGGGCACTTGGTTTGTCTAGGTTAACTAGCGGGCACTTGGACTATGTAGGTTAACTAGCGGGCACTTGGACTGTCTAGGTTACCTAGCGGGCACTTGGACTATATAGGTTCCCTAGAAGGCACTTGGACTATGTAGGGTACCTATCGGGCACTTTGACTATGTAGGTTAACTAGCTGGCACTTGGACTATCCAGGTTACGAGGCGGGCACTTGGACTATCAAGGTTAACGAACGGACACTTGGACTATGTAGGTAACCTAGCGGGCACTTGGACTCTCTAGGTTACCTAGCGGGCACTTGGATTATCTAGGTTAACGAACGGGCACTTGGACTATGTAAGTTACCTAGCGGACACTTGGAATATCGAGGTTAACTAGCGGGCACTTGGACTATCTAGGTTAACTAGCGGGCCCTTGGACTATCTAGGTTTACTAGCGGGCACTTGTACTATGTAGGTTAACTAGCGGGCACTTGCACTATGCAGGTTACCTAGCGGGCACATGGACTATGTAGGTTGCCTAGCGAGCATTTGGACTATGTAGGTTCCCTAGCGTGCGCTTGGACTATGTAGGTTCCCTAGCGGGTACTTGGACTGTCTAGGTTAACTAGCGGGCAATTGGACTGTCTAGGTTACCTAGTGGGCACTTGGACTATGTAGTTTACCTAGCAGGCACTTTGACTATGTAGGTTAACTAGCGGGCACTTGGACTATCTAGGTTACCTAGCGGGCCCTTGGATCATGTACGTTCCCAAGCGGGCACTTGGGCTATCTACGTTACCTAGCGGGCACTTGGACTACGTAGGTTAACGAACGGGCACTTGGACAATGTAGGTAACCTAATGGTCACTTGGACTGTCTAGGTTACCTAGCGGGCACTTGGAATATGAAGGTTAACTTGGGCCGTTGGTCGATGTAGGTTAACTAGCAGGCCTTTGGACTATGTAAGTTAACTAGAGGGCACTTGGACGATCCTAGTTAACTAGCGGGCCCTTGGACTATCTAGGTTAACTAGCGGGCACTTGGACTATCTAGGTTAACTAGCGGGCACATGGACTATGTAAGTTACCTAGCGGACACTTGGAATATCTAGGTTAACTAGCGGGCACTTGGACTATCTATGTTAACTAGCGGGCCCTTGGACTATCTAGGTTAACGAACGGACACTTGGACTATGTAGGTAACCTAGCGGGAACGTGCACTATGTAGGTTACCTAGCGGGCACATGGACTATGTAGGTTATCTAGCGGGCACTTGGACTATCTAGGTTACCTAGCCCGCACTTGGACTATGTAGGTTAACTATAAGGCACTTCGACTATCAAGGTTACCTAGCGGGCTATTGGAATATGTAGGTTACCAGCGGGCACTTGGACGGTCTAGGTTAATGAACATGCACCTGGACTATGTAGGTAACCTAGCGGGCACTTGGACTGTCTAGTTTACCTAGCGGGCACTTGGACTATCTAGGTTAACGAACGGACACTTGGACTATGTAGGTAACCTAGCGGGAACTTGGACTGTCTAGGTTACCTAGCGGGAACTTGGACTGTCTAGGTTACCTAGCGGGCACTTGGACTATCTAGGTTAACGAACGGGCACTTGGAGTATCTAGGTTAACTAGCGGGCCCTTGATCTATGTAGGTTAACTAGCAGGCCCTTTGACTATGTAAGTTAACTAGAGGGCACTTGGACGATCCTGTTTAATTAGCGGGCACTTGGACTATCTAGGTTAACTAGCTGTCCCTTGGACTATCTAGGTTACCTAACGGGCACTTGGACTATGTAGGTTCCCTAGCGGGCACTTGGAGTATGTGAGTTCCCTATCGGGCACTTGGACTATGTAGGTTACTAGCGGGCATTTGGACTATGTAGGTTACCTAACGGGCACTTGGCCTATGTAGGTTCCCTATCGGGCACTTGGACAATGTAGGTGACCTCGCGGGCACTTGGACTATATAGGTTAACAAGCGGGCATGTGGAACAACTAGGTTTCCTTGCGGGCACTTGGACTATCTAGGTTACTTAGCGGGCACTTGAACTATGTACGTTCCCTAACGGGCACTTGGAGTATGTTGGTTCCCTAGCGGGCACTTGGACTATGTAGGTTCCTCAGCGGGCACTTGGACTATGTAGGTTCCCTATCGTGCACTTGGACTATGTAGGTTAACTAGCGGGCCCTTGGACTATCTAGGTTACCTAGCGGGCACTTGGATGATGCAAGTTCCCTAGCCAGCACTAAGACGATTGGTTCCCTAACGGGCACTTGGACTATGTAGGTTCCATAGCGGGCACTTGTACTTTGTAGGTTCTTTATCGGGCACTTGGACTATATAGGTTTCTATCGGGCACTTGGACTATGTAGTTTAACTAGCGGGCACGTGGACTATCAAGGTTACCTAGCGGGCACTTGGTCTATGTACATACCCTAGCGGGCACTATGACTATGTATGTCCCCTAGAGGGTACTTGGACTTTCTGGGTTAACTAAAGGGCACTAGTACTATCTAATTTATCTAGCGGGTACTTGGTCTATGTAGGTCAACTAGCGGGCCCTTGGACTATCTAGGTTAGCTAATGCGCACTTGGTCTGTCAATGTTAACTAGCGGGCACATGGACTATGTAGGTTAACTAGCGGGCACTTGGACTGTCTAGGTTACCTAGCGGGCACTTGGACAATATAGGTTCCCTAGAAGGCACTTGGACTATGTAGGTTACCTATCGGGCACTTTGACTATGTAGGTTAACTAGCTGGCACTTGGACTATCCAGGTTACGAGGCGGGCACTTGGACTATCTAGGTTAACGAACGGACACTTGCACTATGTAGGTAACCTAGCGGGCACTTGGACTCTCTAGGTTACCCAGCGGGCACTTGGACTATCTAGGTTAACGAACGGGCACTTGGACTATGTATGTTAGCTAACAGGCACTTTGACTATCTAGGTTAACTAACGGGCGCTTGGACTATGTAGGTTCCCTAGCGTGTACCTGGACTGTCTAGGTTGACTAGCAGGCACTTGGACTGTCTAGATTACCTAGTGGGCACTTGGACTATGTAGTGTACCTAGCAGGTACTTGGACTATGTAGGTTAACTAGCGGGCACTTGGACTATCTAGGTTACCTACCGGGCACTTGGACTATGTACGTTCCCTAGCGGGCACTTGGGCTATCTACATTACCTAGCGGGCCCTTGGACTACGTAGGTTAACGAACGGGCACTTGGACTATGTAGGTAACCTAGTGGTCACTTGGACTGTCTAGGTTACCTAGCGGGCACTTGGACTATGTAAGTTAACTAGTGGGCCCTTGGTCTATGTAGGTTAACTAGCAGGCCCTTTGACTATGTAAGTTAACTAGAGGGCACTTGGACGATCCTGGTTAATTAGCGGGCACTTGGACTATCTAGGTTAACTAGCGGGCACTTGGACTATCTAGGTTACCTAACGGGCACTTGGACTATGTAGGTTCCCTAGCGGGCACTTGGAGTATGTGAATTCCCTAACGGGCACTTGGACTATGTAAGATACTAGCGGGCATTTGGACTATGTAGGTTACCTAACGGGCACTGGGCCTATGTAGGTTCCCTATTGGTCACTTGGACAATGTAGGTGACCTCGCGGGCACTTGGACTATATAGGTTAACAAGCGGGCCTGTGGACCATCTAGGTTACCTAGCGGGCACTTGGAGTATCTTGGTTACTTAGCGGGCACTTGAACTATGTACGTTCCCTAACGGTCACTTGGAGTATGTAGGTTCCCTAGCGGGCACTTGGATTATGTAGGTTCCTCAGCGGGCACTTGGACTATGTAGGTTCCCTCTCGGGCACTTTGACTATGTAGGTTAACTAGCGGGCCTTTGGGCTATCTAGGTTACCTAGCGGGCACTTGGATGATGCAAGTTCCCTAGCCAGCACTAAGACTATTGGTTCCCTAAAGGGCACTTGGACTATGTAGGTTCCATAGCGGGCACTTGGACTTTGTAGGTTCTTTATCGGGCACTTGGACTATATAGGTTTCTATCGGGCACTTGGACTTTGTAGGTTAACTAGCGGGCACGTGGACTATCAAGGTTACCTAGCGGGCACTTGGTCTATGTACATACACTAGCGGGCACAAGGACTATGTATGTCCCCTAGAGGGCACTTGGACTATCTGGGTTAACTAAAGGGCACTAGGACTATCTAATTTAACTAGCGGGTACTTGGTCTATGTAGGTGAACTAGCGGGCCCTTGGACTATCTAGGTTAGCTAACGGGCACTTGGTCTGTCTAGGTTAACTAGGGGGCACTTGGACTATGCAGGTTAACTAGTGGGCACTTGGACTGTCTACGTTACCTAGCGGGCACTTGGACTATATAGGTTCCCTAGAAGGCACTTGGACTATGTAGGTTACCTATCGGGCACTTTGACTATGTAGGTTAACTAGCTGGCACTTGGACTATCCAGGTTACGAGGCGGGCACTTGGACTATCTAGGTTAACGAACGGACACTCGGACTATGTAGGTAACCTAGCGGGCACTTGGACTCTCTAGGTTCCCTATCGGGCACTTGGACTATCTAGGTTAACGAACGGGCACTTGGACTATGTATGTTAGCTAACAGGCACTTTGACTATCTAGGTTAACTAACGGGCGCTTGGACTATGTAGGTTCCCTAGCGTGTACCTAGACTGTCTAGGTTGACTAGCAGGCAATTGGACTGTCTAGATTACCTAGTGGGCACTTGGACTATGTAGTTTACCTAGCAGGCACATGGACTATGTAGGTTAATTAGTGGGTACTTGGATTATGTAGGTTCCCTAGCGGACATTTGGACTATATAGATTACCTAGGGGGCACTTGAACTATCTAGGTTACCTAGCGGGTACTTGGATTATCTAGGTTAACTAGCGGGCATTTGGACTATCTAGGTGACCTAACGGGCACTTGGACTATGTAGGTTCCCTAGCGGGCACATGGAGTATGTGAGTTCCCTATCGGGCACTTGGACTATGTAAGTTACTAGCGGGCATTTGGACTATGTAGGTTACCTAACGGGCACTTGGCCTATGTAGGTTAACTAGCTGGCACTTGGACTATCCAGGTTAAGAGGCGGGCACTTGGACTACCTAGGTTAACGAACGGACACTTGGACTATGTAGGTAACCTAGCGGGCACTTGGACTCTCTAGGTTACCTAGCGGGCACTTGGACTATCTAGGTTAACGAACGGGCACTTGGACTATGTATGTTAGCTAACAGGCACTTTGACTATCTAGGTTAACTAACGGGCGCTTGGACTATGTAGGTTCCCTAGCGTGTACCTAGACTGTCTAGGTTGACTAGCAGGCACTTGGACTGTCTAGATTACCTAGTGGGCACTTGGACTATGTAGTTTACCTAGCAGGCACTTGGACTATGTAGGTTAACTAGCGGGCACTTGGACTATCTAGGTTACCTACCGGGCACTTGGACTATGTACGTTCCCTAGCGGGCACTTGGGCTATCTACATTACCTAGCGGGCCCTTGGACTACGTAGGTTAACAAACAGGCACTTGGACTATGTAGGTAACGTAGTGGTCACTTGGACTGTCTAGGTTACCTAGCGGGCACTTGGACTATGTAAGTTAACTAGCGGGCCCTTGGTCTATGTAGGTTAACTAGCAGGCCCTTTGACTATGTAAGTTAACTAGAGGGCACTTGGACGATCCTGGTTAATTAGCGGGCACTTGGACTATCTAGGTTAACTAGCGGGCACTTGGACTATCTAGGTTACCTAACGGTCACTTGGACTATGTAGGTTCCCTAGCGGGCACTTGGAGTATGTGAGTTCCCTATCGGGCACTTGGACTATGTAAGTTACTAGCGGGCATTTGGACTATGTAGTTTACCTAACGGGCACTTGGCCTATGTAGGTTCCCTATCGGTCACTTGGACAATGTAGGTGACCTCGCCGGCACTTGGACTATATAGGTTAACAAGCGGGCCTGTGGACCATCTAGGTTACCAAGCGGGCACTTGGACTATCTAGGTTACTTAGCAGGCACTGGAACTATGTACATTCCCTAAAGGGCACTTGGAGTATGTAGGTTCCCTAGCGGGCACTTGGACTATGTAGGTTTCTCAGCGGGCACTTGGACTATGTAGGTTCCCTCTCGGGCACTTGGACTACGTAGGTTAACCAACGGGCCCTTGGACTATCTAGGTTACCTAGCCGGCACTTGGATGATGCAAGTTCCCTAGCCAGCACTAAGACTATTGTTCCCTAACGGGCACTTGGAATATGTAGGTTCCATAGCGGGCACTTGGACTCTGTAGGTTCTTTATCGGGCACTTGGACTATATAGGTTTCTATCGGGCACTTGGACTGTGTAGGTTAACTAGCGGGCACGTGGACTATCAAGGTTACCTAGCGGGCAATTGGTCTATGTACATACTCTAGCGGGCACTAGGACTATGTATGTCCCCTAGAGGGCACTTGGACTATCTGGGTTAACTAAAGGGCACTAGGACTATCTAGTTTAACTAGAGGGTACTTGGTCTATGTAGGTCAACTGGCGGGCCCTTGGACTATCTAGGTTAGCTAACGGGCACTTGGTCTGTCTAGGTTAACTAGCGGGTACTTGGACTATGTAGGTTAACTAGCGGGCACTTGGACTGTCTAAGTTACCTAGCGGGCACTTGGACTATATAGGTTCCCTAGAAGGCACTTGGACTATGTAGGTTACCTATCGGGCACTTTGACTATGTAGGTTAACTAGCTGGCACTTGGACTATCCAGGTTACGAGGCGGGCACTTGGACTATCTAGGTTAACGAATGGACACTCGGAATATGTAGGTAACCTAGCGGGCACTTGGACTCTCTAGGTTACCTAGCGGGCACTTGGACTATCTAGGTTAACGAACGGGCACTTGGACTATGTATGTTAGCTAACTGGCACTTTGACTATCTAGGTTAACTAACGAGCGCTTGGACTATGTAAGTTCCCTAGCGTGTACCTGGACTGTCTAGGTTGACTAGCAGGCAATTGGTCTTTCTAGATTACCTAGTGGGCACTTGGACTATGTAGTTTACCTAGCAGGCACATGGACTATGTAGGTTAATTAGTGGGTACTTGGATTATGTAGGTTCCCTAGCGGGCATTTGGACTATATAGATTACCTAACGGGCACTTGAACTATCTATGTTACCTAGCGGGTACTTGGATTATCTAGGTTAACTAGCGGGCATTTGGACTATCTAGGTTACCTAACGGACACTTGGACTATGTAGGATCCCTAGCGGACACTTGGAGTATGTGAGTTCCCTATCGGGCACTTGGACTATGTAGGTTACTAGCGGGCATTTGGACTATGTAGGTTACCTAACGGGCACTTGGCCTATGTAGGTTAACTAGCTGGCACTTGGACTATCCAGGTTACAAGGCGGGCACTTGGACTATCTAGGTTAACGAACGGACACTTGGACTATGTAGGTAAACTAGCGGGCACTTGGACTCTCTAGGTTACCTAGCGGGCACTTGGACTATCTAGGTTAACTAACGGGCGCTTGGACTATGTAGGTTCCCTAGCGTGTACCTGGACTGTCTAGGTTGACTAGCAGGCACTTGGACTGTCTAGATTACCTAGTGGGCACTTGGACTACGTAGTTTACCTAGCAGGCACTTGGACTATGTAGGTTAACTAGCGGGCACTTGGACTATCTAGGTTACCTACCGGGCACTTGGACTATGTACGTTCCCTAGCGGGCACTTGGGCTATCTACATTACCTAGCGGGCCCTTGGACTACGTAGGTTAACGAACGGGCACTTGGACTATGTAGGTAACCTAGTGGTCACTTGGACTGTCTAGGTTACCTAGCGGGCACTTGGACTATGTAAGTTAACTAGCGGGCCCTTGGTCTATGTAGGTTAACTAGCAGGCCCTTTGACTATGTAAGTTAACTAGAGGGCACTTGGACGATCCTGGTTAATTAGAGGGCACTTGGACTATCTAGGTTAACTAGCGGGCACTTGGACTATCTAGGTTACCTAACGGGCACTTGGACTATGTAGGTTCCCTAGCGGGCACTTGGAGTATGTGAGTTCCCTATCGGGCACTTGGACTATGTAGGTTACTAGCGGGCATTTGGACTATGTAGGTTACCTAACGGGCACTTGGCCTATGTAGGTTCCCTATCGGTCACTTGGACAATGTAGGTGACCTCGCCGGCACTTTGACTATATAGGTTAATAAGCGGGCCTGTGGACCATCTAGGTTACCTAGCGGGCACTTGGACTATCTAGGTTACTTAGCGGGCTCTTTAACTATGTAAGTTCCCTAACGGGCACTTGGAGTATGTAGGTTCCCTAGCGGGCACTTGGACTATGTAGGTTCCTCAGCGGGCACTTGGACTATGTAGGTTCCCTATCGGGCACGTGGACTATGTAGGTTAACTAGCGGGCCCTTGGACTATCTAGGTTACCTAGCGGGCACTTGGATGATGCAAGTTCCCTAGCCAGCACTAAGACTATTGGTTCCCTAAAGGGCACTTGGACTATGTAGGTTCCATAGCGGGCACTTGGACTTTGTAGGTTCTTTATCGGGCACTTGGACTATATAGGTTTCTATCGGGCACTTGGACTATGTAGGTTAACTAGCGGGCACGTGGACTATCAAGGTTACCTAGCGGCCACTTGGTCTATGTACATACTCTAGCGGGCTTTAGGACTATGTATGTCCCCTAGAGGGCACTTGGATTATCTGGGTTAACTAAAGGGCACTAGGACTATCTAATTTAACTAGCGGGTACTTGGTCTATGTAGGTCAACTAGCGGGCCCTTGGACATCTAGGTTAGCTAACGGGCACTTGGCCTGTCTAGGTTAACTAGCGGGCACTTGGACTATGTAGGTTAACTAGCGGGCACTTGGACTGTCTAGGTTACCTAGCGGGCACTTGGACAATATAGGTTCCCTAGAAGGCACTTGGACTATGTAGGTTACCTATCGGGCACTTTGACTATGTAGGTTAACTAGCTGGCACTTGGACTATCCAGGTTACGAGGCGGGCACTTGGACTATCTAGGTTAACGAACGGACACTCGGACTATGTAGGTAACCTAGCGGGCACTTGGACTCTCTAGGTTACCTAGCGGGCACTTGGACTATCTAGGTTAACGAACGGGCACTTGGACTATGTATGTTAGCTAACAGGCACTTTGACTATCTAGGTTAACTAACGGGCGCTTGGCCTATGTAGGTTCCCTAGCGTGTACCTGGACTGTCTAGGTTGACTAGCAGGCAATTGGACTGTCTAGATTACTTAGTGGGCAATTGGACTATGTAGTTTACCAAGCAGGCACATGGACTATGTAGGTTAATTAGTGGTACTTGGATTATGTAGGTTCCCTAGAGGGCATTTGGACTATATAGATTACCTAGCGGGCACTTGAACTATCTAGGTTACCTAGCGGGTACTTGGATTATCTAGGTTAACTGGCGGGCATTTGGACTATCTAGGTTACCTACGGGCACTTGGACTATTAAGGTTCCCTAGCGGGCACTTGGAGTATGTGAGTTCCCTATCGGGCACTTGTATTATGTAGGTTACGAGCGGGCATTTGGACTATGTAGGTTACCTAACGGGCACTTGGCCTATGTAGGTTAACTAGCTGGCACTTGGACTATCCAGGTTATGAGGCGGACACTTGGACTATCTAGGTTAACGAATGGACACTTGGACTATGTAGGTAACCTAGCGGGCACTTGGACTCTCTAGGTTACCTAGCGGGCACTTGGACTATCTAGGTTAATGAACGGGCACTTTGACTATGTATGTTAGCTAACAGGCACTAGACTATCTAGGTTAACTAACGGGCGCTTGGACTATGTAGGTTCCCTACCGTGTACCTGGACTGTCCAAGTTGACTAGCAGGCACTTGGACTGTCTAGATTACCTAGTGGGCACTTGGACTATGTAGGTTAACTAGCGGGCACTTGGATTATGTAGTTTACCTAGCAGGCACTTGGACTATGTAGGTTAACTACCGGGCACTTGGACTATTTAGGTTACCTACCGGGCACTTGGACTATGTACGTTCCCTAGCGGGCACTTGGGCTATCTACATTACCTAGCGGGCCCTTGGACTACGTAGGTTAACGAACGGGCACTTGGACTATGTAGGTAACCTAGTGGTCACTTGGACTATCTAGGTTACCTAGCGGGCACTTGGACTATCTAGGTAAACTAGCGGGCACTTGCACTATGTAGGTTACCTAGCGGGCACTTGGACTATCTAGGATACCTAGCCCGCACTTGGACTATGTAGGTTAACTATAAGGCACTTGAACTATCAAGGTTACCTAGCGGGCACTTGGACTATGTAGGTTCCTCAGCGGGCACTTGGACTATGTAGGTTCCCTATCGGGCACTTGGACTATGTAGGTTAACTAGCGGGCCCTTGGACTATCTAGGTTACCTAGCGGGCACTTGGATGATGCAAGTTCCCTAGCCAGCACTAAGACTATTGGTTCCCTAACGGGCACTTGGACTATGTAGGTTCGATAGCGGGCACTTGGACATTTTAGGTTCTTTATCAGGCACTTGGACTATATAGCTTTCTATCGGGCACTTGGACTATGTAGGTTAACTAGCGGGCACGTGGACTATCAAGGTTACCTAGCGGGCACTTGGTCTATGTACATACCCTAGCGGACACTAAGACTATGTATGTCCCCTAGAGGGCACTTGGACTATCTGGGTTAACTAAAGGGCCCTAGGACTATCTAGTTTATCTAGCGGGTACTTGGTCTATGTAGGTCAACTAGCGAGCCCTTGGACTATCTAGGTTAGCTAACGGGCACTTGCACTGTCTAGGTTACCTAGAGGGCACTTGGATTATCTAGGTTAACGAACGGGCACTTGGACTATGTAGGTTACCTAGCGGGCACTTGGCCTATGTAGGTTAACTAGAAGGCACTTGGACTATCAAGGTTACCTAGCCGGCTCTTAGACTATGTAGGTTACCAGGGGGCACTTGGACTATCTAGGTTAACGAACGTGCACTTGGACTATGTAGGTAACCTAGCGGGCACTTGGACTGTCTAGGTTACCTAGCGGGCACTTGGACTATCTAGGTTAACGAACGGGCACTTGGACTATGTAGGTTATCTAGCGGACACTTTGACTATCTAGGTTAGCTAACGGCCAATTGGACTATCAAGGTTACCTAACGGGCACTTGGACTATGTAGGTTACCTAGCGGGCACTTGGACTATCTTGGTGACCTAGCAGGCACTTTGACTATCTAGGTTAACTAACGGGCACTTGGACTATGTAGGTTGCCTAGCGAGCATTTCGACTATGTAGGTTCCCTAGCGGGCGCTTGGACTATGTAGGTTCCCTAGCGGGTACTTGGACTGTCTAGGTTAACTAGCGGGCAATTGGACTGTCTAGGTTACCTAGTGGGCACTTGGACTATGTAGTTTACCTAGCAGGCACTTGGACTATGTAGGTTAACTAGCGGGCACTTGGACTATCTAGGTTACCTAGCGGGCCCTTGGACTATGTACGTTCTCTAGCGGGCACTTGGGTTATCTACGTTACCTAGCGGGCACTTGGACTACGTAGGTTAACGAACGGGCACTTGGACAATGTATGTAACCTAATGGTCACTTGGACTGTCTAGGTTACCTAGCGGGCACTTGGAATATGAAGGTTAACTAGCGGGCTCTTGGTCTATGTAGGTTAACTAGCAGGCCCTTGGACTATGTAAGTTAACTAGAGGGCACTTGGACGATCCTAGTTAACTAGCGGGCCCTTGGACTATGTAGGTTAACTAGCGGGCACTTGGACTATCTAGGTTAACTAGCGGGCACTTGGACTATGTAAGTTACCTAGCGGACACTTGGAATATCTAGGTTAACTAGCGGGCACTTGGACTATCTAGGTTAACTAGCGGGCCCTTGGACTATCTAGGTTTACTAGCGGGCACTTGTACTATCTAGGTTAACTAGCGGGCACTTGCACTATGTAGGTTACCTAGCGGGCACATGGACTATGTAGGTTATCTAGCGGGCACTTGGACTATCTAGGTTACCTAGCCCGCACTTGGACTATGTAGGTTAACTATAAGGCACTTGGACTATCAAGGTTACCTAGCGGGCTCTTGGAATATGTAGGTTACCAGCGGGCACTTGGACGGTCTAGGTTAATGAACATGCACCTGGACTATGTAGGTAACCTAGCGGGCACTTGGACTGTCTAGTTTACCTAGCGGGCACTTGACTATCTAGGTTAACGAACGGACACTTGGACTATGTAGGTAACCTAGCGGGAACTTGGACTGTCTAGGTTACCTAGCGGGCACTTGGACTATCTAGGTTAACGAATGGGCACTTGGACTATCTAGGTTAACTAGCGGGCCCTTGATCTATGTAGGTTAACTAGCAGGCCCTTTGACTATGTAAGTTAACTAGAGGGCACTTGGATGATCCTGGTTAATTGGCGGGCACTTGGACTATCTAGGTTAACCAGCGGCCCCTTGGACTATCTAGGTTACCTAACGGGCACTTGGACTATGTAGGTTCCCTAGCGGGCACTTGGAGTATGTGAGTTCCCTATCGGGCACTTGGACTATGTAGGTTACTAGCGGGCATTTGGACTATGTAGGTTACCTAACGGGCACTTGGCCTATGTAGGTTCCCTATCGGGCACTTGGACAATGTAGGTGACCTCGCCGGCCTTTGGACTATATAGGTTAACAAGCGGGCCTGTGGACCATCTAGGTTTCCTTGCGGGCACTTGGACTATCTAGGTTACTTAGCGGGCACTTGAACTATGTACGTTCTCTAACGGCACTTGGAGTATGTTGGTTCCCTAGCGGGCACTTGGACTATGTAGGTTCCTCAGCGGGCACTTGGACTATGTAGGTTCCCTATCGTGCACTTGGACTATGTAGGTTAACTAGCGGGCCCTTGGACTATCTAGGTTACCTAGCGGGCACTTGGATGATACAAGTTCCCTAGCCAGCACTAAGACGATTGGTTCCCTAACGGGCACTTGGACTATGTAGGTTCCATAGCGGGCACTTGTACTTTGTAGGTTCTTTATCGGGCACTTGGAGTATATAGGTTTCTATCGGGCACTTGGACTATGTAGGTTAACTAGCGGGCACGTGGACTATCAAGGTTACCTAGCGGGCACTTGGTCTATGTACATACCCTAGCGGGCACTAGGACTATGTATGTCCCCTAGAGGGCACTTGGACTATCTGGGTTAACTAAAGGGCACTAGTACTATCTAATTTAACTAGCGGGTACTTGGTCTATGTAGGTCAACTAGCGGGCCCTTGGACTATCTAGGTTAGCTAATGGGCACTTGGTCTGTCTATGTTAACTAGCGGGCACATGGACTATGTAGGTTAACTAGCGGGCACTTGGACTGTCTAGGTTACCTAGCGGGCACTTGGACTATATAGGTTCCCTAGAAGGCACTTGGACTATGTAGGTTACCTATCGGGCACTTTGACTATGTAGGTTAACTAGATGGCACTTGGACTATCCAGGTTATGAGGCGGGCACTTGGACTATCTAGGTTAACGAACGGACACTCGGAATATGTAGGTAACCTAGCGGGCACTTGGACTCTCTAGGTTACCTAGCGGGCACTTGGACTATCTAGGTTAACGAACGGGCACTTGGACTATGTATGTTAGCTAACTGGCACTTTGACTATCTAGGTTAACTAACGAGCGCTTGGACTATGTAGGTTCCCTAGCGTGTACCTGGACTGTCTAGGTTGACTAGCAGGCAATTGGACTTTCTAGATTACCTAGTGGGCACTTGGACTATGTAGTTTACCTAGCAGGCACATGGACTATGTAGGTTAATTAGTGGGTACTTGGATTATGTAGGTTCCCTAGCGGGCATTTGGACTATATAGATTACCTAGCGGGCACTTGAACTATCTAGGTTACCTAGCGGGTACTTGGATTATCTAGGTTAACTAGCGGGCATTTGGACTATCTAGGTTACCTAACGGGCACTTGGACTATGTAGGTTCCCAAGCGGGCACTTGGAGTATGTGAGTTCCCTATCGGGCACTTGGACTATGTAGGTTACTAGCGGGCATTTGGACTATGTAGGTTACCTAACGGGCACTTGGCCTATGTAGGTTAACTAGCTGGCACTTGGACTATCGAGGTTACGAGGCGGGCACTTGGACTATCTAGGTTAACGAACGGACACTTGGACTATGTAGGTAAACTAGCGGGCACTTGGACTCTCTAGGTTACCTACCGGGCACTTAGACTATCTAGGTTAACGAACGGGCACTTGGACTATGTATGTTAGCTAACAGGCACTTTGACTATCTAGGTTAACTAACGGGCGCTTGGACTATGTAGGTTCCCTAGCGTGTACCTGGACTGTCTAGGTTGACTAGCAGGCACTTGGACTGTCTAGATTACCTAGTGGGCACTTGGACTATGTAGTTTACCTAGCAGGCACTTGGACTATGTAGGTTAACTAGCGGGCACTTGGACTATCTAGGTTACCTACCGGGCACTTGGACTATGTACGTTCCCTAGCGGGCACTTGGGCTATCTACATTACCTAGCGGGCCCTTGGACTACGTAGGTTAACGAACGGGCACTTGGACTATGTAGGTAACCTAGTGGTCACTTGGACTATCTAGGTTACCTAGCGGGAACTTGGATGATGCAAGTTCCCTAGCCAGCACTAAGACTATTGGTTCCCTAACGGGCACTTGGACTATGTAGGTTCCATAGCGGGCACTTGGATTTTGTAAGTTCTTTATCGGGCACTTGGACTATATAGGTTTCTATCGGGCACTTGGACTATGTAGGCTAACTAGCGGGCACGTGGACTATCAAGGTTACCTAGCGGCCACTTGGTCTATGTACATACCCTAGCGGGCTCTAGGACTATGTATGTCCCCTAGAGGGCACTTGGACTATCTAGGTTAACTAAAGGGCACTTGGACTATCTAATTTAACTAGCGGGTACTTGGTCTATGTAGGTCAACTACCGGGCCCTTGGACATCTAGGTTAGCTAACGGGCACTTGGCCTGTCTAGGTTAACTAGCGGGCACTTGGACTATGTAGGTTAACTAGCGGGCACTTGGACTGTCTAGGTTACCTAGCGGGCACTTGGACTATATAGGTTCCCTAGAAGGCACTTGGACTATGTAGGTTACCTATCGGGTACTTTGACTATGTAGGTTAACTAGCTGGCACTTGGACTATCCAGGTTACGAGGCGGGCACTTGGACTATCTAGGTTAACGAACGGACACTCGGACAATGTAGGTAACTTAGCGGGCACTTGGACTCTCTAGGTTACCTAGCGGGCACTTGGACTATCTAGGTTAACGAACGGGCACTTGGACTATGTATGTTAGCTAACAGGCACTAGACTATCTAGGTTAACTAACGGGCGCTTGGACTATGTAAGTTCCCTAGCGTGTACCTGGACTGTCTAGGTTGACTAGCAGGCACGTGGACTGTCTAGATTACCTAGTGGGCACTTGGTCTATGTAGGTTAACTAGCGGGCACTTGGACTATGTAGTTTACCTAGCAGGCACTTGGACTATGTAGGTTAACTAGCGGGCACTTGGACTATTTAGGTTACCTACCGGGCACTTGGACTATGTACGTTCCCTAGCGGGCACTTGGGCTATCTACATTACCTAGCGGGCCCTTGGACTACGTAGGTTAACGAACGGGCACTTGGACTATGTAGGTAACCTAGTGGTCACTTGGACTATCTAGGTTACCTAGCGGGCACTTGGACTATCTAGGTAAACTAGCGGGCACTTGCACTATGTAGGTTACCTAGCGGGCACTTGGACTATCTAGGATACCTAGCCCGCACTTGGACTATGTAGGTTAACTATAAGGCACTTGGACTATCAAGGTTACCTAGCGGGCACTTGGACTATGTAGGTTCCTCAGCGGGCACTTGGACTATGTAGGCTCCCTATCGGGCACTTGGACTATGTAGGTTAACTAGCGGGCCCTTGGACTATCTAGGTTACCTAGCGGGCACTTGGATGATGCAAGTTCCCTAGCCAGCACTAAGACTATTGGTTCCCTAACGGGCACTTGGACTATGTAGGTTCCATAGCGGGCACTTGGACTTTGTAGGTTCTTTATCGGGCACTTGGACTATATAGCTTTCTATCGGGCACTTGGACTATGTAGGTTAACTAGCGGGCACGTGGACTATCAAGGTTACCTAGCGGGCACTTGGTCTATGTACATACCCTAGCGGACACTAAGACTATGTATGTCCCCTAGAGGGCACTCGGACTATCTGGGTTAACATATGGCCCTAGGACTATCTAGTTTATCTAGCGGGTACTTGGTCTATGTAGGTCAACTAGCGAGCCCTTGGACTATCTAGGTTAGCTAACGGGCACTTGGACTGTCTAGGTTACCTAGAGGGCAATTGGATTATCTAGGTTAACGAACGGGCACTTGGACTATGTAGGTTACCTAGCGGGATCTTGGCCTATGTAGGTTAACTAGAAGGCACTTGGACTATCAAGGTTACCTAGCCGGCTCTTGGACTATGTAGGTTACCAGGGGGCACTTGGACTATCTAGGTTAACGAACGTGCACTTGGACTATGTAGGTAACCTAGCGGGCACTTGGACTGTCTAGGTAACCTAGCGGGCACTTGAACTATCTAGGTTAACGAACGGGCACTTGGACTATGTAGGTTATCTAGCGGACACTTTGACTATCTAGGTTAGCTAACGGCCAATTGGACTATCAAGGTTACCTTACGGGCCCTTGGACTATGTAGGTTACCTAGCGGGCACTTGGACTATCTTGGTGACCTAGCAGGCACTTTGACTATCTAGGTTAACTAACGGGCACTTGGACTATGTAGGTTGCCTAGCGAGCATTTGGACTATGTAGGTTCCCTAGCGGGCGCTTGTACTATGTAGGTTCCCTAGCGGGTACTTGGACTGTCTAGGTTAACTAGCGGGCAATTGGACTGTCTAGGTTACCTAGTGGGCACTTGGACTATGTAGTTTACCTAGCAGGCACTTGGACTATGTAGGTTAACTAGCGGGCACTTGGACTATCTAGGTTACCTAGCGGGCCCTTGGACTATGTACGTTCTCTAGCGGGCACTTGGGCTATCTACGTTACCTAGCGGGCACTTGGACTACGTAGGTTAACGAACGGGCACTTGGACAATTTATGTAACCTAATGGTCACTTGGACTGTCTAGGTTACCTAGCGGGCACTTGGAATATGAAGGTTAACTAGCGGGCTCTTGGTCTATGTAGGTTAACTAGCAGGCCCTTGGACTATGTAAGTTAACTAGAGGGCACTTGGACGATCCTAGTTAACTAGCGGGCCCTTGGATTATGTAGGTTAACTAGCGGGCACTTGGACTATCTAGGTTAACTAGCGGGCACTTGGACTATGTAAGTTACCTAGCGGACACTTGGAATATCTAGGTTAACTAGCGGGCACTTGGACTATCTAGGTTAACTAGCGGGCCCTTGGACTATCTAGGTTTACTAGCGGGCACTTGTACTATCTAGGTTAACTAGCGGGCACTTGCACTATGTAGGTTACCTAGCGGGCACATGGACTATGTAGGTTATCTAGCGGGCACTTGGACTATCTAGGTTACCTAGCCCGCACTTGGACTATGTAGGTTAACTATAAGGCACTTGGACTATCAAGGTTACCTAGCGGATTCTTGGAATATGTAGGTTACCAGCGGGCTCTTGGATGGTCTAGGTTAATGAACATGCACCTGGACTATGTAGGTAACCTAGCGGGCACTTGGACTGTCTAGTTTACCTAGCGGGCACTTGGACTATCTAGGTTAACGAACGGACACTTGGACTATGTAGGTAACCTAGCGGGAAGTTGGACTGTCTAGGTTACCTAGCGGGCACTTGGACTATCTAGGTTAACGAACGGGCACTTGGACTATCTAGGTTAACTAGCGGGCCCTTGATCTATGTAGGTTAACTAGCAGGCCCTTTGACTATGTAAGTTAACTAGAGGGCACTTGGATGATCCTGGTTAATTGGCGGGCACTTGGACTATCTAGGTTAACCAGCGGTCCCTTGGACTATCTAGGTTACCTAACGGGCACTTGGACTATGTAGGTTCCCTAGCGGCACTTGGAGTATGTGAGTTCCCTATCGGGCACTTGGACTATGTAGGTTACTAGCGGGCATTTGGACTATGTAGGTTACCTAACGGGCACTTGGCCTATGTAGGTTCCCTATCGGGCACTTCGACAATGTAGGTGACCTCGCGGGCCCTTGGACTATATAGGTTAACAAGCGGGCCTGTGGACCATCTAGGTTTCCTTGCGGGCACTTGGACTATCTAGGTTACTTAGCGGGCACTTGAACTATGTACGTTCTCTAACGGCACTTGGAGTATGTTGGTTCCCTAGCGGGCACTTGGACTATGTAGGTTCCTCAGCGGGCACTTGGACTATGTAGGTTCCCTATCGTGCACTTGGACTATGTAGGTTAACTAGCGGGCCCTTGGACTATCTAGATTACCTAGCGGGCACTTGGATGATACAAGTTCCCTAGCCAGCACTAAGACGATTGGTTCCCTAACGGGCACTTGGAATATGTAGGTTCCATAGCGGGCACTTGTACTTTGTAGGTTCTTTATCGGGCACTTGGAGTATATAGGTTTCTATCGGGCACTTGGACTATGTAGGTTAACTAGGGGGCACGTGGTCTATCAAGGTTACCTAGCGGGCACTTGGTCTATGTACATACCCTAGCGGGCACTAGGACTATGTATGTCCCCTAGAGGGCACTTGGACTATCTGGGTTAACTAAAGGGCACTAGTACTATCTAATTTAACTAGCGGGTACTTGGTCTATGTAGGTCAACTAGCGGGCCCTTGGACTATCTAGGTTAGCTAATGGGCACTTGGTCTGTCTATGTTAACTAGCGGGCACTTGGACTATGTAGGTTAACTAGCGGGCACTTGGACTGTCTAGGTTACTTAGCGGGCACTTGGACTATATAGGTTCCCTAGAAGGCACTTGGACTAGGTAGGTTACCTATCGGGCACTTTGACTATGTAGGTTAACTAGCTGGCACTTGGACTATCCAGGTTACCAGGCGGGCACTTGTACTATCTAGGTTAACGAACGGACACTTGCACTATGTAGGTAACCTAGCGGGCACTTGGACTCTCTAGGTTACCTAGCGGGCACTTGGACTATCTAGGTTAACGAACGGGCACTTGGACTATGTATGTTAGCTAACAGGCACTTTGACTATCTAGGTTAACTAACGGGCGCTTGGACTATGTAGGTTCCCTAGCGTGTACCTGGACTGTCTAGGTTGACTAGTAGGCACTTGGACTGTCTAGATTACCTAGTGGGCACTTGGACTATGTAGTTTACCTAGCAGGCAATTGGACTATGTAGGTTAACTAGCGGGCACTTGGACTATCTAGGTTACCTACCGGGCACTTGGACTATGTACGTTCCCTAGCGGGCACTTGGGCTATCTACATTACCTAGCGGGCCCTTGGACTACGTAGGTTAACGAACGGGCACTTGGACTATGTAGTTAAACTAGTGGTCACTTGGACTGTCTAGGTTACCTAGCGGGCACTTGGACTATGTAAGTTAACTAGTGGGCCCTTGGTCTATGTAGGTTAACTAGCAGGCCCTTTGACTATGTAAGTTAACTAGAGGGCACTTGGACGATCCTGGTTAATTAGCGGGCACTTGGACTATCTAGGTTAACTAGCGGGCACTTGGACTATCTAGGTTACCTAACGGGCACTTGGACTATGTAGGTTCCCTAGCGGGCACATGGAGTATGTGAGTTCCCTAACGGGCACTTGGACTATGTAAGTTACTAGCGGGCATTTGGACTATGTAGGTTACCTAACGGGCACTGGGCCTATGTAGGTTCCCTATCGGTCACTTGGACAATATATGTGACCTCGCGGGCACTTGGACTATATAGGTTAACAATCGGGCCTGTGGACCATCTAGGTTATCTAGCGGGCACTTGGACTATCTTGGTTACTAAGCGGGCACTTGAACTATGTACGTTCCCTAACGGGCACTTGGAGTATGTAGGTTCCCTAGCGGGCACTTGGACTATGTAGGTTCCTCAGCGGGCACTTGGACTATGTAGGTTCCCTATCGGGCACTTGGACTATGTAGGTTAACTAGCGGGCCCTTCGACTATGTAGGTTACCTATCGGGCACTTTGACTATGTAGGTTAACTAGCTGGCACTTGGACTATCCAGGTTACGAGGCGGGCACTTGGACTATCTAGTTTAACGAACGGACACTCGGACTATGTATGTAACATAGCGGGCACTTGGACTCTCTAGGTTCCCTAGCGGGCACTTGGACTATCTAGGTTAACGAACGGGCACTTGGACTATGTATGTTAGCTAACAGGCACTTTGACTATCTAGTTTAACTAACGGGCGCTTGGACTATGTAGGTTCCCTAGCGTGTACCTGGACTGTCTAGGTTGACTAGCAGGCAATTGGACTGTCTAGATTACCTAGTGGGCACTTGGACTGTGTAGTTTACCTAGCAGGCACATGGACTATGTAGGTTAATTAGTGGGTACTTGGATTATGTAGGTTCCCTAGCGGCTATTGGACTATATAGATTACCTAGCGGGCACTTGAACTATCTAGGTTACCTAGCGGGTACTTGGATTATCTAGGTTAACTAGCGGGCATTTGGACTATCTAGGTGACCTAACGGGCACTTGGACTATGTAGGTTCCCTAGCGGGCACTTGGAGTATGTGAGTTCCCTATCTGGCACTTGGACTATGTAGGTTACTAGCGGGCATTTGGACTATGTAGGTTACCTAACGGGCACTTGGCCTATGTAGGTTAACTAGCTGGCACTTGGACTATCCAGGTTACGAGGCGGGCACTTGGACTATCTAGGTTAACGAACGGACACTTGCACTATGTAGGTAACCTAGCGGGCACTTGGACTCTCTAGGTTACCTAGCGGGCACTTGGACTATCTAGGTTAACGAACGGGCACTTGGACTATGTATGTTAACTAACAGGCACTTGGACTATCTAGGTTAACTAACTGGCGCTTGGACCATGTAGGTTCCCTAGCGTGTACCTGGACTGTCTAGGTTGACTAGCAGGCACTTGGACTGTCTAGATTACCTAGTGGGCACTTGGACTATGTAGTTTACCTAGCAGGCAATTGGACTATGTAGTTTAACTAGCGGGCACTTCGACTATCTAGGTTACCTACCGGGCACTTGGACTATGTACGTTCCCTAGCGGGCATTTGGGCTATCTACATTACCCAGCGGGCCCTTGGACTACCTAGGTTAACGAACGGGCACTTGGACTATGTAGGTAACCTAGTGGTCACTTGGACTGTCTAGGTTACCTAGCGGGCACTTGGACTATGTAAGTTAACTAGCGGGACCTTGGTCTATGTAGGTTAACTAGCAGGCCCTTTGACTATGTAAGTTAACTAGAGGGCACTTGGTCGATCCTGGTTAATTAGCGGGCACTTGGACTATCTAGGTTAACTAGCGGGCACTTGGACTATCTAGGTTACCTAACGGGCACTTGGACTATGTAGGTTCCCTAGCGGGCACTTGGAGTATGTGAGTTCCCTATTGGGCACTTGGACTATGTAAGTTACTAGCGGGCATTTGGACTATGTAGGTTACCTAACGGGCACTTGGCCTATGTAGGTTCCCTATCGGTCACTTGGACAATGTAGGTGACCTCGCCGGCACTTGGACTATATAGGTTAACAAGCGGGCCTGTGGACCATCTAGGTTACCTAGCGGGCACTTGGACTATCTAGGTTACTTAGCAGGCACTTGAACTATGTACGTTTCCTAAAGGGCACTTGGAGTATGTAGGTTCCCTAGCGGGCACTTGGAATATGTAGGTTCCTCAGCGGGCACTTGGACTATGTAGGTCCCTATCGGGCACTTGGACTATGTAGGTTAACCAGCGGACCCTTGGACTATCTAGGTTACCTAGCGGGCACTTGGATGATGCAAGTTCCCTAGCCAGCAGTAAGACTATTGTTTCTTAACGGGCACTTGGACTATGTAGGTTCCATAGCGGGCACTTGGCCTTTGTAGGTTCTTTATCGGGCACTTGGACTATATAGGTTTCTATCGGGCACTTGGACTATGTAGGTTAACTAGCGGGCACGTGGACTATCAAGGTTACCTAGCGGGCACTTGGTCTATGTACATACCCTAGCGGGCACTAGGACTATGTATGTCCCCTAGAGGGCACTTGGACTATATGGGTTAACTAAAGGGCACTAGGACTATCTAATTTAACTAGCGGGTACTTGGTCTATGTAGGTCAACTAGCGGGCCCTTGGACTATCTAGGTTAGCTAACGGGCACTTGGTCTGTCTAGGTTAACTAGCGGGCACTAGGACTATGTAGGTTAACTAGCGGGCACTTGGACTGTCTAAGTTACCTAGCGGGCCCTTGGACTATATAGGTTCCCTAGAAGGCACTTGGACTATGTAGGTTACCTATCGGGCACTTTGACTATGTAGGTTAACTAGCTGGCACTTGGACTATCCAGGTTATGAGGCGGGCATTTGGACTATCTAGGTTACCTAGCGGGCACTTGGACTATCTAGGTTAACGAAAGGGCACTTGGACTATGTATGTTAGCTAACAGGCACTTTGACTATCTAGGTTAACTAACGGGCGCTTGGACTATGTAGGTTCCCTAGCGTGTACCTGGACTGTCTATGTTGACTAGCAGGCACTTGGTTGTCTAGATTACCTAGTGGGCACTTGGACTATGTAGTTTACCTAGCAGGCACTTGTACTATGTAGGTTAACTAGTGGGCATTTGGACTATCTCGGTTACCTACCGGGCACTTGGAGTATGTACGTTCCCTAGCGGGCACTTGGGCTATCTACATTACCTAGCGGGCCCTTGGACTACGTAGGTTAACGAACGGGCACTTGGACTATGTAGGTAACCTAGTGGTCACTTGGACTGTCTAGGTTACCTAGCGGGCACTTGGACTATGTAAGTTACCTAGCGGGCCCTTGGTCTATGTAGGTTAACTAGCAGGCCCTTTGACTATGTAAGTTAACAAGAGGGCACTTGGACGATCCTGGTTAATTAGCGGGCACTTGAACTATCTAGGTTAACTAGCGGGCACTTGGACTATCTAGGTTACCTAACGGGCACTTGGACTATGTAGGTTCCCTAGCGGGCACTTGGAGTATGTGAGTTCCCCATCGGGCACTTGGACTATGTAGGTTACTAGCGGGCATTTGGACTATGTAGGTTACCTAACGGGTACTTGGCCTATGTAGGTTCCCTATCGGTCACTTGGACAATGTAGGTGACCTCGCCGGCACTTGGACTATATAGGTTAACAAGCGGGCCTGTGGACCATCTAGGTTACCTAGCGGGCACTTGGACTATCTAGGTTACTTAGCGGGCTCTTGAACTATGTACGTTCCCTAACGGACACTTGGAGTATGTAGGTTCCCTAGCGGGCACTTGGACTATATAGGTTCCTCAGCGGGCACTTGGACTATGTAGGTTCTCTATCGGGCACTTGGACTATGTAGGTTAACTAGCGGGCCCTTGGACTATCTAGGTTACCTAGCGGGCACTTGGATGATGCAAGTTCCCTAGCCAGCACTAAGACTATTGGTTCCCTAACGGGCACTTGGACTATGTAGGTTCCATAGCGGGCACTTGGACTTTGTAAGTTCTTTATCGGGCACTTGGACTATATAGGTTTCTATCGGGCACTTGGACTATGTAGGTTAACTAGCGGGCACGTGGACTATCAAGGTTACCTAGCGGCCACTTGGTCTATGTACATACCCTAGCGGGCTCTAGAACTATGTATGTCCCCTAGAGGGCACTTGGACTATCTAGGTTAACTAAAGTGCACTAGGACTATCTAATTTAACTAGCGGGTACTTGGTCTATGTAGGTCAACTAGCGGGCCCTTGGACATCTAGGTTAGCTAACGGGCACTTGGCCTGTCTAGGTTAACTAGCGGGCACTTGGACTATGTAGGTTAACTAGCGGGCACTTGGACTGTCTAGGTTACCTAGCGGGCACTTGGACTATATAGGTTCCCTAGAAGGCACTTGGACTATGTAGGTTACCTATCGGGCACTTTGACTATGTAGGTTAACTAGCTGGCACTTGGACTATCCAGGTTACGAGGCGGGCACTTGGACTATCTAGGTTAACGAACGGACACTCGGATTATGTAGGTAACCTAGCGGGCACTTGGACTCTCTAGGTTACCAAGCGGCCACTTGGACTATTTAGGTTAACGAACGGGCACTTGGACTATGTATGTTAGCTAACAGGCACTTTGACTATCTAGGTTGACTAACGGGCGCTTGGACTATGTAAGTTCCCTAGCGTGTACCTGGACTGTCTAGGTTGACTAGCAGGCACGTGGACTGTCTAGATTACCTAGTGGGCACTTGGTCTATGTAGGTTAACTAGCGGGCACTTGGACTATGTAGTTTACCTAGCAGGCACTTGGACTATGTAGGTTAACTAGCGGGCACTTGGACTATTTAGGTTACCTACCGGGCACTTGGACTATGTACGTTCCCTAGCGGGCACTTGGGCTATCTACATTACCTAGCGGGCCCTTGGACTACGTAGGTTAACGAACGGGCACTTGGACTATGTAGGTAACCTAGTGGTCACTTGGACTATCTAGGTTACCTAGCGGGCACTTGGACTATCTAGGTAAACTAGCGGGCACTTGCACTATGTAGGTTACCTAGCGGGCACTTGGACTATCTAGGATACCTAGCCCGCACTTGGACTATGTAGGTTAACTATAAGGCACTTGGACTATCAAGGTTACCTAGCGGGCACTTGGACTATGTAGGTTCCTCAGCGGGCACTTGGACTAAGTAGGTTCCCTATCGGGCACTTGGACTATGTAGGTAAACTAGCGGGCCCTTGGACTATCTAGGTTACCTAGCGGGCACTTGGATGATGCAAGTTCCCTAGCCAGCACTAAGACTATTGGTTCCCTAACGGGCACTTGGACTATGTAGGTTCCATAGCGGGCACTTGGATTTTGTAGGTTCTTTATCGGGCACTTGGACTATATAGCTTTCTATCGGGCACTTGGACTATGTAGGTTAACTAGCGGGCACGTGGACTATCAAGGTTACCTAGCGGGCACTTGGTCTATGTACATACCCTAGCGGACACTAAGACTATGTATGTCCCCTTGAGGGCACTCGGACTATCTGGGTTAACATATGGCCCTAGGACTATCTAGTTTATCTAGCGGGTACTTGGTCTATGTAGGTCAACTAGCGAGCCCTTGGACTATCTAGGTTAGCTTACGGGCACTTGGACTGTCTAGGTTACCTAGAGGGCAATTGGATTATCTAGGTTAACGAACGGGCACTTGGACTATGTAGGTTACCTAGCGGGATCTTGGCCTATGTAGGTTAACTAGAAGGCACTTGGACTATCAAGGTTACCTAGCCGGCTCTTGGACTATGTAGGTTACCAGGGGGCACTTGGACTATCTAGGTTAACGAACGTGCACTTGGACTATGTAGGTAACCTAGCGAGCACTTGGACTGTCTAGGTAACCTAGCGGGCACTTGGACTATCTAGGTTAACGAACGGGCACTTGGACTATGTAGGTTATCTAGCGGACACTTTGACTATCTAGGTTAGCTAACGGCCAATTGGACTATCAAGGTTACCTAACGGGCACTTGGACTATGTAGGTTACCTAGCGGGCACTTGGACTATCTTGGTGACCTAGCAGGCACTTTGACTATCTAGGTTAACTAACGGGCACTTGGACTATGTAGGTTGCCTAGCGAGCATTTGGACTATGTAGGTTCCCTAGCGGGCGCTTGGACTATGTAGGTTCCCTAGCGGGTACTTGGACTGTCTAGGTTAACTAGCGGGCAATTGGACTGTCTAGGTTACCTAGTGGGCACTTGGACTATGTAGTTTACCTAGCAGGCACTTGGACTATGTAGGTTAACTAGCGGGCACTTGGACTATCTAGGTTACCTAGCGGGCCCTTGGACTATGTACGTTCCCTAGCGGGCACTTGGGCTATCTACGTTACCTAGCGGGCACATGGATGATGCAAGTAACCTAGCCAGCACTAAGACTATTGGTTCCCTAACGGGCACTTGGACTATGTAGTTTCCATAGCGGGCACTTGGACTTTGTAGGTTCTTTATCGGGCACTTGGACTATATAGGTTTCTATCGGGCACTTGGACTATGTAGGTTACCTAGCGGGCACTTGGTCTATGTACATACCCTAGAGGACACTAAGACTATGTATGTCCCCTAGAGGGTACTTGGACTATCTGGGTTAACTAAAGGGCCCTAAGACTATCTAGTTTATCTAGCGGGTACTTGGTCTATGTAGGTCAACTAGCGGGCCCTTGGACTATCTAGGTTAGCTAACGGGCACTTGGACTGTCTAGGTTACCTAGCGGGCACTTGGATTATCTAGGTTAACGAACGGGCACTTGGACTATGTAGGTTACCTAGCGGGCATTGGCCTATGTAGGTTAACTAGAAGGCACTTGGACTATCAAGGTTACCTAGCCGGCTCTTGGACTATGTAGGTTACCAGGGGGCACTTGGACTATCTAGGTTAACGAACGTGCACTTGGACTATGTACGTAACCTAGCGGGCACTTGGACTGTCTAGGTAACCTAGCGGGCAAGTGGACTATCTAGGTTAACGAACGGGCACTTGGACTATGTAGGTTATCTAGCGGACACTTTGACTATCTAGGTTAGCTAACGGCCAATTGGACTATCAAGGTTACCTAACGGGCCCTTGGACTATGTAGGTTACCTAGCGGGCACTTGGACTATCTTGGTTACCTAGCAGGCACTTTGACTATCTAGGTTGACTAACGGGCACTTGGACTATGTAGGTTGCCTAGCGAGCATTTTGACTATGTAGGTTCCCTAGCGGGCGCTTGTACTATGTAGGTTCCCTAGCGGGTACTTGGACTGTCTAGGTTAACTAGCGGGCAATTGGACTGTCTAGGTTACCTAGTGGGCACTTGGACTATGTAGTTTACCTAGCAGGCACTTGGACTATGTAGGTTAACTAGCGGGCACTTGGACTATCTAGGTTACCTAGCGGGCCCTTGGACTATGTACGTTCTCTAGCGGGCACTTGGGCTATCTACGTTACCTAGCGGGCACTTGGACTACGTAGGTTAACGAACGGGCACTTGGACAATGTATGTAACCTAATGGTCACTTGGACTGTCTAGGTTACCTAGCGGGCACTTGGAATATGAAGGTTAACTAGCGGGCTCTTGGTCTATGTAGGTTAACTAGCAGGCCCTTTGACTATGTAAGTTAACTAGAGGGCACTTGGACGATCCTAGATAACTAGCGGGCCCTTGGACTATGTAGGTTAACTAGCGGGCACTTGTACTATCTAGGTTAACTAGCGGGCACTTGGACTATGTAAGTTACCTAGCGGACACTTGGAATATCTAGGTTAACTAGCGGGCACTTGGACTATCTAGGTTAACTAGCGGGCCCTTGGACTATCTAGGTTTACTAGCGGGCACTTGTACTATCTAGGTTAACTAGCGGGCACTTGCACTATGTAGGTTACCTAGCGGGCACATGGACTATGTAGGTTATCTAGCGGGCAGTTGGACTATCTAGGTTACCTAGCCCGCACTTGGACTATGTAGGTTAACTATAAGGCACTTGGACTATCAAGGTTACCTAGCGGGTTCTTGGAATATGTAGGTTACCAGCGGGCTCTTGGATGGTCTAGGTTAATGAACATGCACCTGGACTATGTAGGTAACCTAGCGGGCACTTGGACTGTCTAGTTTACCTAGCGGGCACTTGGACTACCTAGGTTAACGAACGGACACTTGGACTATGTAGGTAACCTAGAGGGAAGTTGGACTGTCTAGGTTACCTAGCGGGCACTTGGACTATCTAGGTTAACGAACGGGCACTTGGACTATCTAGGTTAACTAGCGGGCCCTTGATCTATGTAGGTTAAGTAGCAGGCCCTTTGACTATGTAAGTTAACTAGAGGGCACTTGGATGATCCTGGTTAATTGGCGGGCACTTGGACTATCTAGGTTAACCAGCGGTCCCTTGGACTATCTAGGTTACCTAACGGGCACTTGGACTATGTAGGTTCCCTAGCGGGCACTTGGAGTATGTGAGTTCCCTATCGGGCACTTGGACTATGTAGGTTACTACCGGGCATTTGGACTATGTAGGTTACCTAACGGGCACTTGGCCTATGTAGGTTCCCTATCGGGCACTTCGACAATGTAGGTGACCTCGCGGGCCCTTGGACTATATAGGTTAACAAGCGGGCCTGTGGACCATCTAGGTTTCCTTGCGGGCACTTGGACTATCTAGGTTACTTAGCGGGCACTGGAACTATGTACGTTCTCTAACGGCACTTGGAGTATGTTGGTTCCCTAGCGGGCACTTGGACTATGTAGGTTCCTCAGCGGGCACTTGGACTATGTAGGTTCCCTATCGTGCACTTGGACTATGTAGGTTAACTAGCGGGCCCTTGGACAATCTAGATTACCTAGCGCGCACTTGGATGATACAAGTTCCCTAGCCAGCACTAAGACGATTGGTTCCCTAACGGGCACTTGGACTATGTAGGTTCCATAGCGGGCACTTGTACTTTGTAGGTTCTTTATCGGGCACTTGGAGTATATAGGTTTCTATCGGGCACTTGGACTATGTAGGTTAACTAGGGGGCACGTGGACTATCAAGGTTACCTAGCGGGCACTTGGTCTATGTACATACCCTAGCGGGCACTAGGACTATGTATGTCCCCTAGAGGGCACTTGGACTATCTGGGTTAACTAAAGGGCACTAGGACTATCTAATTTAACTAGCGGGTACTTGGTCTATGTAGGTCAACTAGCGGGCCCTTGGACTATCTAGGTTAGCTAACGGGCACTTGGTCTGTCTAGGTTAACTAGCGGGCACTAGGACTATGTAGGTTAACTAGCGGGCACTTGGACTGTCTAAGTTACCTAGCGGGCCCTTGGACTATATAGGTTCCCTAGAAGGCACTTGGACTATGTAGGTTACCTATCGGGCACTTTGACTATGTAGGTTAACTAGTTGGCACTTGGACTATCCAGGTTATGAGGCGGGCATTTGGACTATCTAGGTTACCTAGCGGGCAATTGGACTACCTAGGTTAACGAACGGGCACTTGGACTATGTATGTTAGCTAACAGGCACTTTGACTATCTAGGTTAACTAACGGGCGCTTGGACTATGTAGGTTCCCTAGCGTGTACCTGGACTGTCTATGTTGACTAGCAGGCACTTGGTTGTCTAGATTACCTAGTGGGCACTTGGACTATGTAGTTTACCTAGCAGGCACTTGTACTATGTAGGTTAACTAGTGGGCATTTGGACTATCTAGGTTACCTACCGGGCACTTGGAGTATGTACGTTCCCTAGCGGGCACTTGGGCTATCTACATTACCTAGCGGGCCCTTGGACTACGTAGGTTAACGAACGGGCACTTGGACTATGTAGGTAACCTAGTGGTCACTTGGACTGTCTAGGTTACCTAGCGGGCACTTGGACTATGTAAGTTAACTAGAGGGCCCTTGGTCTATGTAGGTTAACTAGCAGGCCCTTTGACTATGTAAGTTAACAAGAGGGCACTTGGACGATCCTGGTTAATTAGCAGGCACTTGAACTATGTAGGTTAACTAGCGGGCACTTGGACTATCTAGGTTACCTAACGGGCACTTGGACTATGTAGGTTCCCTAGCGGGCACTTGGAGTATGTGAGTTCCCCATCGGGCACTTGGACTATGTAGGTTACTAGCGGGCATTTGGACTATGTAGGTTACCTAACGGGCACTTGGCCTATGTAGGTTCCCTATCGGTCACTTGGACAATGTAGGTGACCTCGCCGGCACTTGGACTATATAGGTTAACAAGCGGGCCTGTGGACCATCTAGGTTACCTAGCGGGCACTTGGACTATCTAGGTTACTTAGCGGGCTCTTGAACTATGTACGTTCCCTAACGGACACTTGGAGTATGTAGGTCCCCTAGCGGGCACTTGGACTATATAGGTTCCTCAGCGGGCACTTGGACTATGTAGGTTCTCTATCGGGCACTTGGACTATGTAGGTTAACTAGCGGGCCCTTGGACTATCTAGGTTACCTAGCGGGCACTTGGATGATGCAAGTTCCCTAGCCAGCACTAAGACTATTGGTTCCCTAACGGGCACTTGGACTATGTAGGTTCCATAGCGGGCACTTGGACTTTGTAAGTTCTTTATCGGGCACTTGGACTATATAGGTTTCTATCGGGCACTTGAACTATGTAGGTTAACTAGCGGGCACGTGGACTATCAAGGTTACCTAGCGGCCATTTGGTCTATGTACATACCCTAGCGGCCTCTAGGACTATGTATGTCCCCTAGAGGGCACTTGGACTATCTGGGTTAACTAAAGGGCACTAGGACTATCTAATTTAACTAGCGGGTACTTGGTCTATGTAGGTCAACTAGCGGGCCCTTGGACATCTAGGTTAGCTAACGGGCACTTGGCCTGTCTAGGTTAACTAGCGGGCACTTGGACTGTCTAGGTTACCTAGCGGGCACTTGGACTATATAGGTTCCCTAGAAGGCACTTGGACTATGTAGGTTACCTATCGGGCACTTTGACTATGTAGGTTAACTAGCTGGCACTTGGACTATCCAGGTTACGAGGCGGGCACTTGGACTATCTAGGTTAACGAACGGACACTCGGACTATGTAGGTAACCTAGCGGGCACTTGGACTCTCTAGGTTACCTAGCGGCCACTTGGACTATCTAGGTTAACGAACGGGCACTTGGACTATGTATGTTAGCTAACAGGCACTTTGACTATCTAGGTTGACTAACGGGAGCTTGGACTATGTAGGTTCCCAAGCGTGTACCTGGACTGTCTAGGTTGACTAGCAGGCAATTGAACTGTCTAGATTACTTAGTGGGCACTTGGGCTATGTAGTTTACCAAGCAGACACATGGACTATGTAGGTTAATTATTGGGTACTTGGATTATGTAGGTTCCCTAGCGGGCATTTGGACTATATAGATTACCTAGCGGGCACTTGAACTATCTAGGTTACCTAGCGGGTACTTGGATTATCTAGGTTAACTAGCGGGCATTTGGACTATCTAGGTTACCTAACGGGCACTTGGACTATGTAGGTTCCCTAGCGGGCACTTGGAGTATGTGAGTTCCCTATCGGGCACTTGGACTATGTAGGTTACTAGCAGGCATTTGGACTATGTAGGTTACCTAACGGGCACTTGGCCTATGTAGGTTAACTAGCTGGCACTTGGACTATCCAGGTTACGAGGCGGGCACTTGGACTATCTAGGATAACGAATGGACACTTGGACTATGTAGGTAACCTAGCGGGCACTTGGACTCTCTAGGTTACCTAGCGGGCACTTGGACTATCTAGGTTAACGAACGGGCACTTGGACTATGTATGTTAGCTAACAGGCACTTTGACTATCTAGGTTAACTAACGGGCGCTTGGACTATGTAGGTTCCCTAGCGTGTACCTGGACTGTCTAGGTTGACTAGCAGGCACTTGGACTGTCTAGATTACCTAGTGGGCACTTGGACTATGTAGGTTAACTAGCGGGCACTTGGACTATGTAGTTTACCTAGCAGGCACTTGGACTATGTAGGTTAACTAGCGGGCACTTGGACTATCTAGGTTACCTACCGGGCACTTGGACTATGTACGTTCCCTAGCGGGCACTTGGGCTATCTACATTACCTAGCGGGCCCTTGGACTACGTAGGTTAACGAACGGGCACTTGGACTATGTAGGTAACCTAGTGGTCACTTGGACTGTCTAGGTTACCTAGCGGGCACTTGGACTATGTAGGTTAACTAGCGGGCTCTTGGTCTATGTAGGTTAACTAGCAGGCCCTTGGACTATGTAAGTTAACTAGAGGGCCCTTGGACGATCCTAGTTAACTAGCGGGCACTTGGACTATCTAGGTTAACTAGCGGGCACTTGGACTATGTAAGTTACCTAGCGGACACTTGGAATATCTAGGTTAACTAGCGGGCACTTGGACTATCTAGGTTAACTAGCGGGCACTTGCACTATGTAGGTTACCCAGAGGGCAATGGACTATGTAGGTTACCTAGCGGGCACTTGGACTATCTAGGATACCTAGCCCGCACTTGGACTATGTAGGTTAACTATAAGGCACTTGGACTATCAAGGTTACCTAGCGGGCTCTTGGAATATGTAGGTTACCAGCGGGCACTTGGACTATCTAGGTTAACTTGCGGGCACTTGCACTATGTAGGTTACCTAGCGGGCACATGGACTATTTAGGTTACCTTGCGGGCACTTGGATTATCTAGGATACCTAGCCCGCACTTGGACTATGTAGGTTAACTATAAGGCACTTGGACTATCAAGGTTGCCTAGCGGGCTCTTGGAATATGTAGGTTACCAGCGGGCACTTGGACTATCTAGGTTAACTTGCGGGCACTTGCACTATGTAGGTTACCTAGCGGGCACATGGACTATTTAGGTTACCTAGCGGGCACTTGGATTATCTAGGATACCTAGCCCGCACTTGGACTATGTAGGTTAACTATAAGGCACTTGGACTATCAAGGTTACCTAGCGGGCTCTTGGAATATGTAGGTTACCAGCGGGCACTTGGACGGTCTAGGTTAACGAACGTGCACCTGGACTATGTAGGTAACCTAGCGGGCACTTGGACTGTCTAGGTTACCTAGCGGGCACTTGGACTATCTAGGTTAACGAACGGACACTTGGACTATGTAGGTAACCTAGCGGGAACATGGACTGTCTAGGTTACCTAGCGGGCACTTGGACTATCTAGGTTAACGAACGGGCACTTGGACTATCTAGGTTTACTAGCGGGCCCTTGATCTATGTAGGTTAACTAGCAGGCCCTTTGACTATGTAAGTTAACTAGAGGGCACTTGGACGATCCTAGTTAATTAGCGGGCACTTGGACTATATAGGTTAACTAGCGGTCCCTTGGACTATCTAGGTTACCTATCGGGCACTTGGACTATGTAGGTTACTAGCGGGCATTTGGACTATGTAGGTTACCTAACGGGCACTTGGCCTATGTAGGTTCCCTATCGGGCACTTGGACAATGTAGGTGACCTCGCGGGCACTTGCACTATATAGGTTAACAAGCGGGCCTGTGGATCATCTAGGTTACCTAGCGGGCACTTGGACTATCTAGGTTACTTAGCGGGCACTTGAACTATGTACGTTCCCTAACGGGCACTTGGAGTATGTAGGTTCCCTAGCGGGCAATTGGACTATGTAGGTTCCTCAGCGGGCACTTGGACTATGTAGGTTCCCTATCGGGCACTTGGACTATGTAGGTTACCTAGCGGGCACTTGGATGATGCAAGTTCCCTAGCCAGCACTAAGACTATTGGTTCCCTAACGGGCACTTGGACTATGTAGGTTCCATAGCGGGCACTTGGACTTTGTAGGTTCTTTATCGGGCACTTGGACTATATAGGTTTCTATCGGGCACTTGTATATGTAGGTTAACTAGCGGGCACGTGGACTATCAAGGTTACCTAGCGGGCACTTGGTCTATGTACATACCCTAGCGGGCACTAGGACTATGTATGTCCCCTAGAGGGCACTTGGACTATCTGGGTTAACTAAAGGGCACTAGGACTATCTAATTTAACTAGCGGGTACTTGGTCTATGTAGGTCAACTAGCGGGCCCTTGGACTATCTAGGTTAGCTAACGGGCACTTGGTCTGTCTAGGTTAACTAGCGGGCACTTGGACTATGTAGGTTAACTAGCGGGCACTTGGACTGTCTACGTTACCTAGCGGGCACTTGGACTATATAGGTTCCCTAGAAGGCACTTGGACTATGTAGGTTTCCTATCGGGCACTTTGACTATGTAGGTTAACTAGCTGGCACTTGGACTATCCAGGTTACGAGGCGGGCACTTGGACTATCTAGGTTAACGAATGGACACTCGGACTATGTAGGTAACCTAGCGGGCACTTGGACTCTCTAGGTTACCTAGCGGGCACTTGGACTATCTAGGTTAACGAACGGGCACTTGGATTATGTATGTTAGCTAACAGGCACTTTGACTATCTAGGTTAACTAATGGGCACTTGGACTATGTAGGTTCCCTAGAGTGTATCTGGACTGTCTAGGTTGACTAGCAGGCACATGGACTGTCTAGATTACCTAGTGGGCACTTGGACTATGTAGTTTACCTAGCAGGCACTTGGACTATGTAGGTTAACTAGCGGGCACTTGGACTATCTAGGTTATCTACCGGGCACTTGGACTATGTATGTTCCCTAGCGGGCACTTGGGCTATCTACATTACCTAGCGGGCCCTTGGACTACGTAGGTTAACGAACGGGCACTTGGACTATGTAGGTAACCTAGTGGTCACTTGGACTGTCTAGGACACCTAGCGGGCACTTGGACTATGTAAGTTAACTAGCGGGCCCTTGGTCTATGTAGGTTAAATAGCAGGCCCTTTGACTATGTAAGTTAACTAGAGGGCACTTGGACGATCCTGGTTAATTAGCGGGCACTTGGACTATCTAGGTTAACTAGCGGGCACATGGAATATCTAGGTTACCTAACGGGCACTTGGACTATGTAGGTTCCCTAGCGGGCACTTGGAGTATGTGAGTTCCCTATCGGGCACTTGGACTATGTAAGTTACTAGCGGGCATTTGGACTATGTAGGTTACCTAACGGGCACTTGGCCTATGTAGGTTCCCTATCGGTCACTTGGACAAAGTAGGTGACCTCGCGGGCACTTGGACTATATAGGTTAACAAGCGGGCCTGTGGACCATCTAGGTTACCTAGCGGGCACTTGGACTATCTAGGTTACTTAGCGGGCCCTTGAACTATGTACGTTCCCTAACGGGCACTTTGAGTATGTTGGTTCCCTGGCGGGCACTAGGACTATGTAGGTTCCTCAGCGGGCACTTGGACTATGTAGGTTCCCTATCGGGCACTGGACTATGTAGGTTAACTAGCGGGCCCTTGGACTATCTAGGTTACCTAGCGGGCACTTGGATGATGCAAGTACCCTAGCCAGCACTAAGACTATTGGTTCCCTAACGGGCACTTGGACTATGTAAGTTCCATAGCGGGCACTTGGACTTTGTAGGTTCTTTATCGGGCACTTGGACTATATAGCTTTCTATCGGGCACTTGGACTATGTAGGTTAACTAGCGGGCACGTGGACTATCAAGGTTACCTAGCGGGCACTTGGTCTATGTACATACCCTAGCGGACACTAAGACTATGTATGTCCCCTAGAGGGCACTTGGACTATCTGGGTTAACTAAAGGGCCCTAGGACTATCTAGTTTATCTAGCGGGTACTTGGTCTATGTAGGTCAACTAGCGAGCCCTTGGACTATCTAGGTTAGCTAACGGGCACTTGGACTGTCTAGGTTACCTAGAGGGCACTTGGATTATCTAGGTTGACGAACGGGCACTTGGACTATGTAGGTTACCTAGCGGGCACTTGTCCTATGTAGGTTAACTAGAAGGCACTTGGACTATCAAGGTTACCTAGCCGGCTCTTGGACTATGTAGGTTACCAGGGCGCACTTGGACTATCTAGGTTAACGAACGTGCACTTGGACTATGTAGGTAACCTAGCGGGCACTTGGACTGTCTAGGTAACCTAGCGGGCACTTGGACTATCTAGGTTAACTAACGGGCACTTGGACTATGTAGGTTATCTAGGGGACACTTTGACTATCTAGGTTAGCTAACGGCCAATTGGACTATCAAGGTTACCTAACGGGCACTTGGACTATGTAGGTTACCTAGCGGGCACTTGGACTATCTTGGTGACCTAGCAGGCACTTTGACTATCTAGGTTAACTAACGGGCACTTGGACTATGTAGGTTACCTAACGGGCACTTGGCCTATGTAGGTTCCCTATCGGTCACTTGGACAATGTAGGTGACCTCGCGGGCACATGGACTATATAGGTTAACAAGCGGGCCTGTGGACCATCTAGGTTACCTAGCGGGCACTTGGACTATCTAGGTTACTTAGCGGGCACTTGAACTATGTACGTTCCCTAACGGGCACTTTGAGTATGTTGGTTCCCTGGCGGGCCCTAGGACTATGTAGGTTCCTCAGCGGGCACTTGTACTATGTAGGTTCCCTATCGGGCACTTGGACTATGTAGGTTAACTAGCGGGCCCTTGGACTATCTAGGTTACCTAGCGGGCACTTGGATGATGCAAGTACCCTAGCCAGCACTAAGACTATTGGTTCCCTAACGGGCACTTGGACTATGTAAGTTCCATAGCGGGCACTTGGACTTTGTAGGTTCTTTATCGGGCACTTGGAGTATATAGGTTTCTATCGGGCACTTGGACTATGTAGGTTAACTAGCGGGCACGTGGACTATCAAGGTTACCTAGCGGGCACTTGGTCTATGTGCATACCCTAGCGGACACTAAGACTATGTATGTCCCCTAGAGGGCACTTGGACTATCTGGGTTAACTAAAGGGCCCTAGGACTATCTAGTTTATCTAGCGGGTACTTGGTCTATGTAGGTCAACTAGCGAGCTCTTGGACTATCTAGGTTAGCTAACGGGCACTTGGACTGTCTAGGTTACCTAGAGGGCACTTGGATTATCTAGGTTAACGAACGGGCACTTGGAGTATGTAGGTTACCTAGCGGGCACTTGGCCTATGTAGGTTAACTAGAAGGCACTTGGACTATCAAGGTTACCTAGCCGGCTCTTGGACTATGTAGGTTACCAGGGCGCACTTGGACTATCTAGGTTAACGAACGTGCACTTGGACTATGTAGGTAACCTAGCGGGCACTTGGACTGTCTAGGTAACCTAGCGGGCACTTGTACTATCTAGGTTAACGAACGGGCACTTGGACTATGTAGGTTATCTAGCGGACACTTTGACTATCTAAGTTAGCTAACGGCCAATTGGACTATCAAGGTTACCTAACAGGCACTTGGACTATGTAGGTTACCTAGCGGGCACTTGGACTATCTTGGTGACCTAGCAGGCACTTTGACTATCTAGGTTAACTAACGGGCACTTGGACTATGTAGGTTGCCTAGCGAGCATTTGTACTATGTAGGTTCCCTAGTGGGCGCTTGGACTATGTAGGTTCCCTAGCGGGTACTTGGACTGTCTAGGTTAACTAGCGGGCAATTGGACTGTCTAGGTTACCTAGTGGGCACTTGGACTATGTAGTTTACCTAGCAGGCACTTGGACTATGTAGGTTAACTAGCGGGCACTTGGACTATCTAGGTTACCTACCGGGCACTTGGACTATGTACGTTCCCTAGCGGGCACTTGAGCTATCTACATTACCTAGCGGGCCCTTGGACTACGTAGGTTAACGAAAGGGCACTTGGACTATGTAGGTAACCTAGTGGTCACTTGGACTGTCTAGGTTACCTAGCGGGCACTTGGACTATGTAAGTTAACTAGCGGGCCCTTGGTCTATGTAGGTTAACTAGCAGGCCCTTTGACTATGTAAGTTAACTAGAGGGCACTTGGACGATCCTGGTTAATTAGCGGGCACTTGGACTATCTAGGTTAACTAGCGGGCACTTGGACTATCTAGGTTACCTAACGGGCACTTGGACTATGTAGGTTCCCTAGCGGGCACTTGGAGTATGTGAGTTCCCTATCGGGCACTTGGACTATGTAAGTTACTAGCGGGCATTTGGACTATGTAGGTTACCTAACGGGCACTTGGCCTATGTAGGTTCCCTATCGGTCACTTGGACAATGTAGGTGATCTCGCGGGCACTTGGACTATATAGGTTAACAAGCGGGCCTGTGGACCATCTAGGTTACCTAGCGGGCACTTGGACTATCTAGGTTACTTAGCGGGCCCTTGAACTATGTACGTTCCCTAACGGGCACTTTGAGTACGTTGGTTCCCTGGCGGGCACTAGGACTATGTAGGTTCCTCAGCGGGCACTTGGACTATGTAGGTTCCCTATCGGGCACTTGGACTATGTAGGTTAACTAGCGGGCCCTTGGACTATCTAGGTTACCTAGCGGGCACTTGGATGATGCAAGTACCCTAGCCAGCACTAAGACTATTGGTTCCCTAACGGGCACTTGGACTATGTAAGTTCCATAGCGGGCACTTGGACTTTGTAGGTTCTTTATCGGGCACTTGGACTATATAGCTTTCTATCGGGCACTTGGACTATGTAGGTTAACTAGCGGGCACGTGGACTATCAAGGTTACCTAGCGGGCACTTGGTCTATGTACATACCCTAGCGGACACTAAGACTATGTATGTCCCCTAGAGGGCACTTGGACTATCTGGGTTAACTAAAGGGCCCTAGGACTATCTAGTTTATCTAGCGGGTACTTGGTCTATGTAGGTCAACTAGCGAGCCCTTGGACTATCTAGGTTAGCTAACGGGCACTTGGACTGTCTAGGTTACCTAGAGGGCACTTGGATTATCTAGGTTGACGAACGGGCACTTGGACTATGTAGGTTACCTAGCGGGCACTTGTCCTATGTAGGTTAACTAGAAGGCACTTGGACTATCAAGGTTACCTAGCCGGCTCTTGGACTATGTAGGTTACCAGGGCGCACTTGGACTATCTAGGTTAACGAACGTGCACTTGGACTATGTAGGTAACCTAGCGGGCACTTGGACTGTCTAGGTAACCTAGCGGGCACTTGGACTATCTAGGTTAACGAACGGGCACTTGGACTATGTAGGTTATCTAGGGGACACTTTGACTATCTAGGTTAGCTAACGGCCAATTGGACTATCAAGGTTACCTAACGGGCACTTGGACTATGTAGGTTACCTAGCGGGCACTTGGACTATCTTGGTGACCTAGCAGGCACTTTGACTATCTAGGTTAACTAACGGGCAATTGGACTATGTAGGTTACCTAACGGGCACTTGGCCTATGTAGGTTCCCTATCGGTCACTTGGACAATGTAGGTGACCTCGCGGGCACTTGGACTCTATAGGTTAACAAGCGGGCCTGTGGACCATCTAGGTTACCTAGCGGGCACTTGGACTATCTAGGTTACTTAGCGGGCACTTGAACTATGTACGTTCCCTAACGGGCACTTTGAGTATGTTGGTTCCCTGGCGGGCCCTAGGACTATGTAGGTTCCTCAGCGGGCACTTGTACTATGTAGGTTCCCTATCGGGCACTTGGACTATGTAGGTTAACTAGCGGGCCCTTGGACTATCTAGGTTACCTAGCGGGCACTTGGATGATGCAAGTACCCTAGCCAGCACTAAGACTATTGGTTCCCTAACGGGCACTTGGACTATGTAAGTTCCATAGCGGGCACTTGGACTTTGTAGGTTCTTTATCGGGCACTTGGACTATATAGCTTTCTATCGGGCACTTGGACTATGTAGGTTAACTAGCGGGCACGTGGACTATCAAGGTTACCTAGCGGGCACTTGGTCTATGTGCATACCCTAGCGGACACTAAGACTATGTATGTCCCCTAGAGGGCACTTGGACTATCTGGGTTAACTAAAGGGCCCTAGGACTATCTAGTTTATCTAGCGGGTTCTTGGTCTATGTAGGTCAACTAGCGAGCTCTTGGACTATCTAGGTTAGCTAACGGGCACTTGGACTGTCTAGGTTACCTGGAGGGCACTTGGATTATCTAGGTTAACGAACGGGCACTTGGAGTATGTAGGTTACCTAGCGGGCACTTGGCCTATGTAGGTTAACTAGAAGGCACTTGGACTATCAAGGTTACCTAGCCGGCTCTTGGACTATGTAGGTTACCAGGGCGCACTTGGACTATCTAGGTTAACGAACGTGCACTTGGACTATGTAGGTAACCTAGCGGGCACTTGGACTGTCTAGGTAACCTAGCGGGCACTTGTACTATCTAGGTTAACGAACGGGCACTTGGACTATGTAGGTTATCTAGCGGACACTTTGACTATCTAAGTTAGCTAACGGCCAATTGGACTATCAAGGTTACCTAACGGGCACTTGGACTATGTAGGTTACCTAGCGGGCACTTGGACTATCTTGGTGACCTAGCAGGCACTTTGACTATCTAGGTTAACTAACGGGCACTTGGACTATGTAGGTTGCCTAGCGAGCATTTGTACTATGTAGGTTCCCTAGTGGGCGCTTGGACTATGTAGGTTCCCTAGCGGGTACTTGGACTGTCTAGGTTAACTAGCGGGCAATTGGACTGTCTAGGTTACCTAGTGGGCACTTGGACTATGTAGTTTACCTAGCAGGCACTTGGACTATGTAGGTTAACTAGCGGGCACTTGGACTATCTAGGTTACCTACCGGGCACTTGGACTATGTACGTTCCCTAGCGGGCACTTGAGCTATCTACATTACCTAGCGGGCCCTTGGACTACGTAGGTTAACGAAAGGGCACTTGGACTATGTAGGTAACCTAGTGGTCACTTGGACTGTCTAGGTTACCTAGCGGGCACTTGGACTATGTAAGTTAACTAGCGGGCCCTTGGTCTATGTAGGTTAACTAGCAGGCCCTTTGACTATGTAAGTTAACTAGAGGGCACTTGGACGATCCTGGTTAATTAGCGGGCACTTGGACTATCTAGGTTAACTAGCGGGCACTTGGACTATCTAGGTTACCTAACGGGCACTTGGACTATGTAGGTTCCCTAGCGGGCACTTGGAGTATGTGAGTTCCCTATCGGGCACTTGGACTATGTAAGTTACTAGCGGGCATTTGGACTATGTAGGTTACCTAACGGGCACTTGGCCTATGTAGGTTCCCTATCGGTCACTTGGACAATGTAGGTGATCTCGCGGGCACTTGGACTATATAGGTTAACAAGCGGGCCTGTGGACCATCTAGGTTACCTAGCGGACACTTGGACTATCTAGGTTACTTAGCGGGCCCTTGAACTATGTACGTTCCCTAACGGGCACTTTGAGTATGTTGGTTCCCTGGCGGGCACTAGGACTATGTAGGTTCCTCAGCGGGCACTTGGACTATGTAGGTTCCCTATCGGGCACTTGGACTATGTAGGTTAACTAGCGGGCCCTTGGACTATCTAGGTTACCTAGCGGGCACTTGGATGATGCAAGTACCCTAGCCAGCACTAAGACTATTGGTTCCCTAACGGGCACTTGGACTATGTAAGTTCCATAGCGGGCACTTGGACTTTGTAGGTTCTTTATCGGGCACTTGGACTATATAGCTTTCTATCGGGCACTTGGACTATGTAGGTTAACTAGCGGGCACGTGGACTATCAAGGTTACCTAGCGGGCACTTGGTCTATGTACATACCCTAGCGGACACTAAGACTATGTATGTCCCCTAGAGGGCACTTGGACTATCTGGGTTAACTAAAGGGCCCTAGGACTATCTAGTTTATCTAGCGGGTACTTGGTCTATGTAGGTCAACTAGCGAGCCCTTGGACTATCTAGGTTAGCTAACGGGCACTTGCACTGTCTAGCTTACCAAGAGGGCACTTGGATTATCTAGGTTGACGAACGGGCACTTGGACTATGTAGGTTACCTAGCGGGCACTTGTCCTATGTAGGTTAACTAGAAGGCACTTGGACTATCAAGGTTACCTAGCCGGCTCTTGGACTATGTAGGTTACCAGGGCGCACTTGGACTATCTAGGTTAACGAACGTGCACTTGGACTATGTAGGTAACCTAGCGGGCACTTGGACTGTCTAGGTAACCTAGCGGGCACTTGGACTATCTAGGTTAACTAACGGGCACTTGGACTATGTAGGTTATCTAGGGGACACTTTGACTATCTAGGTTAGCTAACGGCCAATTGGACTATCAAGGTTACCTAACAGGCACTTGGACTATGTAGGTTACCTAGCGGGCACTTGGACTATCTTGGTGACCTAGCAGGCACTTTGACTATCTAGGTTAACTTACGGGCACTTGGACTATGTAGGTTACCTAACGGGCACTTGGCCTATGTAGGTTCCCTATCGGTCACTTGGACAATGTAGGTGACCTCGCGGGCACTTGGACTATATAGGTTAACAAGCGGGCCTGTGGACCATCTAGGTTACCTAGCGGGCACTTGGACTATCTAGGTTACTTAGCGGGCACTTGAACTATGTACGTTCCCTAACGGGCACTTTGAGTATGTTGGTTCCCTGGCGGGCCCTAGGACTATGTAGGTTCCTCAGCGGGCACTTGTACTATGTAGGTTCCCTATCGGGCACTTGGACTATGTAGGTTAACTAGCGGGCCCTTGGACTATCTAGGTTACCTAGCGGGCACTTGGATGATGCAAGTACCCTAGCCAGCACTAAGACTATTGGTTCCCTAACGGGCACTTGGACTATGTAAGTTCCATAGCGGGCACTTGGACTTTGTAGGTTCTTTATCGGGCACTTGGACTATATAGCTTTCTATCGGGCACTTGGACTATGTAGGTTAACTAGCGGGCACGTGGACTATCAAGGTTACCTAGCGGGCACTTGGTCTATGTGCATACCCTAGCGGACACTAAGACTATGTATGTCCCCTAGAGGGCACTTGGACTATCTGGGTTAACTAAAGGGCCCTAGGACTATCTAGTTTATCTAGCGGGTACTTGGTCTATGTAGGTCAACTAGCGAGTTCTTGGACTATCTAGGTTAGCTAACGGGCACTTGGACTGTCTAGGTTACCTAGAGGGCACTTGGATTATCTAGGTTAACGAACGGGCACTTGGAGTATGTAGGTTACCTAGCGGGCACTTGGCCTATGTAGGTTAACTAGAAGGCACTTGGACTATCAAGGTTACCTAGCCGGCTCTTGGACTATGTAGGTTACCAGGGCGCACTTGGACTATCTAGGTTAACGAACGTGCACTTGGACTATGTAGGTAACCTAGCGGGCACTTGGACTGTCTAGGTAACCTAGCGGGCACTTGTACTATCTAGGTTAACGAACGGGCACTTGGACTATGTAGGTTATCTAGCGGACACTTTGACTATCTAAGTTAGCTAACGGCCAATTGGACTATCAAGGTTACCTAACGGGCACTTGGACTATGTAGGTTACCTAGCGGGCACTTGGACTATCTTGGTGACCTAGCAGGCACTTTGACTATCTAGGTTAACTAACGGGCACTTGGACTATGTAGGTTGCCTAGCGAGCATTTGTACTATGTAGGTTCCCTAGTGGGCGCTTGGACTATGTAGGTTCCCTAGCGGGTACTTGGACTGTCTAGGTTAACTAGCGGGCAATTGGACTGTCTAGGTTACCTAGTGGGCACTTGGACTATGTAGTTTACCTAGCAGGCACTTGGACTATGTAGGTTAACTAGCGGGCACTTGGACTATCTAGGTTACCTACCGGGCACTTGGACTATGTACGTTCCCTAGCGGGCACTTGAGCTATCTACATTACCTAGCGGGCCCTTGGACTACGTAGGTTAACGAAAGGGCACTTGGACTATGTAGGTAACCTAGTGGTCACTTGGACTGTCTAGGTTACCTAGCGGGCACTTGGACTATGTAAGTTAACTAGCGGGCCCTTGGTCTATGTAGGTTAACTAGCATGCCCTTTGACTATGTAAGTTAACTAGAGGGCACTTGGACGATCCTGGTTAATTAGCGGGCACTTGGACTATCTAGGTTAACTAGCGGGCACTTGGACTATCTAGGTTACTTAACGGGCACTTGGACTATGTAGGTTCCCTAGCGGGCACTTGGAGTATGTGAGTTCCCTATCGGGCACTTGGACTATGTAAGTTACTAGCGGGCATTTGGACTATGTAGGTTACCTAACGGGCACTTGGCCTATGTAGGTTCCCTATCGGTCACTTGGACAATGTAGGTGACCTCGCGGGCACTTGGACTATATAGGTTAACAAGCGGGCCTGTGGACCATCTAGGTTAGCTAGCGGGCACTTGGACTATCTAGGTTACTTAGCGGGCCCTTGAACTATGTACGTTTCCTAACGGGCACTTTGAGTATGTTGGTTCCCTGGCGGGCACTAGGACTATGTAGGTTCCTCAGCGGGCACTTGGACTATGTAGGTTCCCTATCGGGCACTTGGACTATGTAGGTTAACTAGCGGGCCCTTGGACTATCTAGGTTACCTAGCGGGCACTTGGATGATGCAAGTACCCTAGCCAGCACTAAGACTATTGGTTCCCTAACGGGCACTTGGACTATGTAAGTTCCATAGCGGGCACTTGGACTTTGTAGGTTCTTTATCGGGCACTTGGACTATATAGCTTTCTATCGGGCACTTGGACTATGTAGGTTAACTAGCGGGCACGTGGACTATCAAGGTTACCTAGCGGGCACTTGGTCTATGTACATACCCTAGCGGACACTAAGACTATGTATGTCCCCTAGAGGGCACGTGGACTATCTGGGTTAACTAAAGGGCCCTAGGACTATCTAGTTTATCTAGCGAGTACTTGGTCTATGTAGGTCAACTAGCGAGCCCTTGGACTATCTAGGTTAGCTAACGGGCACATGGACTGTCTAGGTTACCTAGAGGGCACTTGGATTATCTAGGTTAACGAACGGGCACTTGGACTATGTAGGTTACCTAGCGGGCACTTGGCCTATGTAGGTTAATTAGAAGGCACTTGGACTATCAAGGTTTCCTAGCCGGCTCTTGGACTATGTAGGTTACCAGGGCGCACTTGGACTATCTAGGTTAACGAACGTGCACTTGGACTATGTAGGTAACCTAGCGGGCACTTGGACTATCTAGGTTAACGAACGGGCACTTGGACTATGTAGGTAACCTAATGGTCACTTGGACTGTCTAGGTTACCTAGCGGGCACTTGGACTATGAAGGTTAACTAGCGGGCTCTTGGTCTATGTAGGTTAACTAGCAGGCCCTTGGACTATGTAAGTTAACTAGAGGGCACTTGGACGATCCTAGTTAACTAGCGGGCACTTGGACTCTCTAGGTTAACTAGCGGGCACTTGGACTATCTAGGTTAACCAGCGGGTACTTGGACTATGTAAGTTACCTAGCGGACACTTGGAATATCTAGGTTAACTAGCGGGCACTTGGACTATCTAGGTTCACTAGCAGGCCCTTGGACTATCTAGGTTTACTAGCGGGCACTTTTACTATCTAGGTTAACTAGCGGGCACTTGCACTATGTAGGTTACCTAGCGGGCACATGGACTATGTAGGTTACCTTGCGGGCACTTGGACTACCTAGGTTACCTAGCCCGCACTTGGACTATGTAGGTTAACCATAAGGCACTTGGACTATCAAGGTTACCTAGCGGGCTCTTGGAATATGTAGGTTACCAGCGGGCACTTGGACGGTCTAGGTTAATGAACATGCACCTGGAATTTGTAGGTAACCTAGCGGGCACTTGGACTGTCTAGTTTACCTAGCGGGCACTTGGACTATCTAGGTTAACGAAAGGACACTTGGACTATGTAGGTAACCTAGCGGGAACTTGGACTGTCTAGGTTACCTAGCGGGCACTTGGACTATCTAGGTTAACAAACGGGCACTTGGACTATCTAGGTTAACTAGCGGGCCCTTGATCTATGTAGGTTAACTAGCAGGCCCTTTGACTATGTAAGTTATCTAGAGGGCACTTGGACGATCCTGGTTAATTAGCGGGCACTTGGACTATCTAGGTTAACTAGCGGGCACTTGGACTATCTAGGTTACCTAACGGGCACTTGCACTATGTAGGTTCCCTAGCGGGCACTTGGTGTATGTGAGTTCCCTATCGGGCACTTGGACTATGTAGGTTACTAGCGGGCATTTGGACTATGTAGGTTACCTAACGGGCACTTGGCCTATGTAGGTTCCCTATCGGGCACTTGGACAATGTAGTTGACCTCGCGGGCACTTGGACTATATAGGTTAACAAGCGGGCCTGTGGACCATCTAGGTTTCCTTGCGGGCACTTGGACTATCTAGGTTACTTAGCGGGCACTTGAACTATGTACGTTCCCTACCGGGCACTTGGAGTATGTTGGTTCCCTAGCGGGCACTTGGACTATGTAGGTTCCTCAGCGGGCACTTGGACTATGTAGGTTCCCTATCGTGCACTTGGACTATGTAGGTTAACTAGCGGGCCCTTGGACTATCTAGGTTACCTAGCGGGCACTTGGATGATGCAAGTTCCCTAGCCAGTACTAAGACTATTGTTTCCCTAACGGGCACTTGGATTATGTAGGTTCCATAGCGGGCACTTGTACTTTGTACGTTCTTTATCGGGCACTTGGACTATATGGTTTCTATTGGGCACTTGGACTATGTAAGTTAACTAGCGGGCACGTGGACTATCAAGGTTACCTAGCGGGCACTTGGTCTATGTACATACCCTAGCGGGCTCTAGGACTATGTATGTCCCCTAGAGGGCACTTGGACTATCTGGGTTAACTAAAGGGCACTAGGACTATCTAATTTAACTAGCGGGTACTTGGTCTATGTAGGTCAACTAGCGGGCCCTTGGACTATCTAGGTTAGCTAATGGGCACTTGGTCTGTCTAGGTTAACTAGCGGGCACTTGGACTATGTAGGTTAACTAGCGGGTACTTGGATTGTCTAGGTTACCTAGCGGGCACTTGGACTATATAGGTTCCCTAGAAGGCACTTGGACTATGTAGGTTACCTATCGGGCACTTTGACTATGTAGGTTAACTAGCTGGCACTTGGACTATCCAGGTTACGAGGCGGGCACTTGGACTATCTAGGTTAACGAACGGACACTTGGACTATGTAGGTAACCTAGCGGGCACTTGGACTCTCTAGGTTACCTAGCGGGCACTTGGACTATCTAGGTTAACGAACGGGCACTTGGACTATGTATGTTAGCTAACAGGCACTTTGACTATCTAGGTTAACTAACGGGAGCTTGGACTATGTAGGTTCCCTAGCGTGTACCTGGAATGTCTAGGTTGACTAGCAGGCACTTGGACTGTCTAGATAACTAGTGGGCACTTCACTATGTAGTTTACCTAGCAGGCACTTGGACTATGTAGGTTAACTAGCGGGCACTTGGACTATCTAGGTTACCTACCGGGCACTTAGACTATGTACGTTCCCTAGCGGGCACTTGGGCTATCTACATTACCTAGCGGGCCCTTGGACTACGTAGGTTAACGAACGGGCACTTGGACTATGTAGGTAACCTAGTGGTCACTTGGACTGTCTAGGTTACCTAGCGGGCACTTGGACTATGTAAGTTAACTAGCGGGCCCTTGGTCTATGTAGGTTAAGTAGCAGGCCCTTTGACAATGTAAGTTAACTAAAGGGCACTTGGACGATCCTTGTTAATTAGCGGGCACTTGGACTATCTAGGTTAACTAGCGGGCACTTGGACTATCTAGGTTACCTAACGGGCACTTGGACTATGTAGGTTCCCTAGCGGGCACTTGGAGTATGTGAGTTCCCTATCGGGCACTTAGACTTTGTAAGTTACTAGCGGGCATTTGGACTATGTAGGTTACCAAACGGGAACTTGGCCTATGTAGATTCCCTATCGGTCACTTGGACAATGTAGGTGACCTCGCGGGCACTTGGACTATATAGGATAACAAGCGGGCCTGTGGACCATCTAGGTTACCTAGCGGGCACTTGGACTATCTAGGTTACTTAGCAGGCACTTGAAATATGTACGTTCCCTAACGGGCACTTGGCCTATGTAGGTTCCCTATCGGTCACTTGGACAATGTAGGTGACCTCGCGGGCACTTGGACTATATAGGTTAACAAGCGGGCTTGTGGACCATCTAGGTTACCTAGCGGGCACTTGGACTATCTAGGTTACTTAGCGGGCACTTGAAGTATGTACGTTCCCTAACGGGCACTTGGAGTATGTAGATTCCCTAACGAGCACTTGGACTATGTAGGTTCCTCAGCGGGCACTTGGACTATGTAGGTTCCCTATCGTGCACTTGGACTATGTAGGTTAACTAGCGGGCCCTTGGACTATCTAGGTTACCTAGCGGGCACTTGGATGATGCAAGTTCCCTAGCCAGCACTAAGACTATTGGTTCCCTAACGGGCACTTGGACTATGTAGTTTCCATAGAAGGCACTCGGACTTTGTAGGTTCTTTATCGGGCACTTGGACTACATAGGTTTCTATCGGGCACTTGGACTATGTAGGTTAACTAGCGGGCACGTGGACGATCAAGGTTACCTAGCGGGCACTTGGTCTATGTACATACCCTAGCGGGCACTAAGACTATGTATGTCCCCTAGAGGGCACTTGGAGTATCTGGGTTAACTAAAGGGCACTAGGACTATCTAGTTTAACTAGCGGGTACTTGGTCAATGTAGGTCAACTAGCGGGCCCTTGGACTATCTAGGTTAGCTAAGGGGCAATTGGACTGTCTAGGTAACCTAGCGGGCACTTGGATTATCTAGGTTAACAAACGGGCACTTGGACTCTGTAGGTTACCTAGCGGGCACTTGGGCTATGTACGTTAACTAGAAGGCACTTGGACTATCAAGGTTACCTAGCGGTCTCTTGGACTATGTAGTTTACCAGCGGGCACTTGGACTATCTAGGTTAACGAACGTGCACTTGGACTATGTAGGTAACCTAGCGGGCACTTGGACTGTCTAGGTAACCTAGCGGGCAGTACGACTATCTAGGTTAACGAACGAGCACTTGGACTATGTAGGTTAACTAGCGGACACTTTGACTATCTAGGTTAGCTAACGGGCAATTGGACTATCAAGGTTACCTAACGGGCACTTGGACTATGTAGGTTACCTAGCAGGCACTTGGACTATCTTGGTTTCCTAGCAGGCACTTTGACTATTTAGGTTAACTAACGGGCACTTGGACTATGTAGGTTGCCTAGCGAGCATTTTGACTATGTAGGTTCCCTAGCGGGCGCTTGGACTATATAGGTTCCCTAGCGGGTACTTGGACTGTCTAGGTTAACTAGCGGGCAATTGGACTGTCTAGGTTACCTAGTGGGCACTTGGACTATGTAGTTTACCTAGCAGGCACTTGGACTATCTAGGTTAACTAGCGGGCACTTGGACTATTGGTTACTTAGCGGGCCTTTGGACTATGTACGTTCCCTAATGGGCACTTGGGCTATCTACGTTACCTAGCAGGCACTTGGACTATGTAGGTTAACGAACGGCCACTTGGACAATGTAGGTAACCTAATGGTCACTTGGACTGTCTAGGTTACCTAGCGGGCACTTGTACTATGTAGGTTAACTAGCGGGCTCTTGGTCTATGTAGGTAAACTAGCAGGCCCTTGGACTATGTAAGTTAACTAGAGGGCACTTGGACCATCCTAGTTAACTAGCGGGCTCTTGGACTATCTAGGTTAACTAGCGGGCACTTGGACTATCTAGGTTAACTAGCGGGCACTTGGACTATGTAAGTTACCTAGCGGACACTTGGAATATCTAGGTTAACTAGCGGGCACTTGGACTATCTAGGTTAACTAGCGGGCCCTTGGACTATCTAGGTTTACTAGTGGGCACTTGTACTCTCTAGGTTAACTAGCGGGCACTTGCACTATGTAGGTTACCTAGCGGGCACATGGACTATGTAGGTTACCTAGCGGGCACTTGGACTATCAAGGTTACCTAGCCCGCACTTGGACTATGTAGGTTAACTATAAGGCACATGGACTATCAAGGTTACCTAGCAGGCTCTTGGATTATGTAGGTTACCAGCGGGCACTTGGAGTGTCTAGGTTAACGAACGTTCACCTGGAATATGTAGGTAACCTAGCGGGCACTTGGACTGTCTAGGTTACCTAGCGGGCACTTGGACTATCTAGGTTAACGAACGGACACTTGGACTATGTAGGTAACCTAGCGGGAACTTGGACTGTCTACGTTACATAGCGGGCACTTGGACTATCTAGGTTAGCTAACAGGCACTTTGACTATCTAGGTTACCTAGCAGGCACTTGGACTATGTAGGTTACCTAGCGGACACTTGGACGATCTAGGTTAACTAGCGCGCACTTGGACTATCTAGGTTAACTAGCGTGCCCTTGGACTATCTAGGTTAACTAGCGTGCACTTGAACTATATTAGTTACCCAGCGGGCACATGGACTATGTAAGTTACCTAGCGAGCACTTGGACTATCTAGGTTACCTAGCGGGCTCTTGGACTATGTAGGTTACCAGCGGGCACTTGGACTATCTAGGTTAATGAACGTGCACTTGGACTATGTAGGTAACCTAGCGGGCACTTGGACTGTCTAGTTACCTAGCGGGCACTTGGACTATCTAGGTTAACGAACGGGCAGTTGGACTATGTAGGTTAACTAGCGGACACTTGGACTCTCTAGGTTAGCTATCGGGCAATTGGACTATCAAGGTTACCTAACGGGCACTTGGACTATGTAGGTTACCTAACGGGCACTTGGACTATGTAGGTTACCTAGCGGGCACTTGGACTATCTAGGTTACCTAGCAGGCACTTTGACTATCTAGGTTAACTAACGGGCACTTGGACTATGTAGGTTGCCTAGCGAGCACTTGCACTATGTAGGTTCCCTAGCGGGCGCTTGGACTATGTAGATTCCCTAGCGGGTACTTGGACTGTCTAGGCTAACTAGCGGGCAATTGGACTGTCTAGGTTACCTAGTGGGCACTTGGACTATGTAGTTTACCTAGCAGGCAATTGGACTATGTAGGTTAACTAGCGGGCACTTGGACTATCTAGGTTATCTAGCGGGCACTTGGACTATGTACGTTCCCTAGCGGGCACTTGGGTATCTACGTTACCTAGTGGGCACTTGGTCTATGTAGGTTAACTAGCAGGCCCTTGGAATATGTAAGTTAACTAGAGGGCACTTGGACGATCCTAGTTAACTAGCGGGCCCTTGGACTATTTAGGTTAACTAGCGGGCACTTGGACTATCTAGGTTAACTAGCGGGCACTGGTACTATGTAGGTTCCCTAGCGGGCATTTGGACTATATTGGTTACCTGGCGGGCACTTGGATTATGTAGATTACCTAGCGGGCACTTGGACTATGTAGGTTAACTAGCGGGCACTTGGATTATCTAGGTTAACTAACAGGCACTTGGACTATGTATGTTCCAGAGCGGGCAATTGGACCATGTAGGATCCCTAGCGGGCAATTGGACTATCTAGGTTCCCTAAAGGGCACTTGGACTATGTAGGTTAACTAGCGGACAATTGGACGATCTAGGTTAACTAGCGGGTACTTGGACTATCTAGGTTAACTAGCGGTCCCTTGTACTACGTAGATTAACTAGCGGACACTTGCACTATGTAGGTTACCTAGCGGGCACTTGGACTATGTACCTTCCCTAGCGGGCACTTGGATTATCTATGTTAACAAGCGGGCACTTGGACTATGTAGGTTACCTAGCGGACACTTGCACTATGTAGGTTAACTAGAGGACACTTGGACAATCTAGGTTAACAAGTGGGCCCTTGGACTATATAGGTTAACTAGCCGGCACTTGGACGATCTAGGTTAACTAGCGGGCACTTGGACTATCAAAGTTAACAAGAGAGCCCTTGGACTATGTAGGTTAACTAGTGGGACCTTGGACTATCTAGGTTACCTAGATAGAACTTGGACTATCTAGCTTCCCTAGCGGGCACTTGGACTATGTAGGTTAACTAGAAGGCACTTGGACTATCAAGGTTACCTAGCCGGCTCTTGGACTATGTAGGTTATCAGGGGGCACTTGGACTATCTAGGGTAACGAACGTGCACTTGGACTATGTAGGTAACCTAGCGGGCACTTGGACTGTGTAGGTAACCTAGTGGGCACTTGGACTATCTAGGTTAACGAACGGGCACTTGGACTATGTAGGTTAACTAGTGGACACTTTGACTATCTAGGTTAGCTAAAGGGAAATTGGACTATCAAGGTTACCTAACGGGCACTTGGACTATGTAGGTTACCTAGCGGGCACTTGGACTATCTTGGTGACCTAGCAGGCACTTTGACTATCTAGGTTAACTAACGGGCACTTGGACTATGTAGGTTGCCTAGCGAGCATTTGGACTATGTAGGTTCCCTAGCGGGCGCTTGGACTATGTAGGTTCCCTAGCGGGTACTTGGACTGTCTAGGTTAACTAGCGGGCAATTGGACTGTCTAGGTTACCTAGTGGGCACTTGGACTATGTAGTTTACCTAGCAGGCACTTGGACTATGTAGGTTATCTAGCGGGCACTTGGACTATGTAGGTTACCTAGCGGGCCCTTGGACTATGTACGTTCCCTAGCGGGCACTTGGGCAATCTACGTTACCTAGCGGGCACTTGGACTACGTAGGTTAACGAACGGGCACTTGGACAATGTAGGTAACCTAATGGTCACTTGGACTGTCTAGGTTACCTAGCGGGCACTTGGACTATGTAGGTTAACTAGCGGGCTCTTGGTCTATGTAGGTTAACTAGCAGGCCCTTGGACTATCTAGGTTAACTAGCGGGCCCTTGGACTACTAGGTTTACCAGCGGGCACTTGTACTATCTAGGTTAACTAGCGGGCATTGCACTATGTAGGTTACCTAGCGGGCACATGGACTATGTAGGTTACCTAGCGGGCACTTGGACTATCTAGGTTACCTAGCCCGCACTTGGACTATGTAGGTTAACTATAAGGCATTTGGACTATCAAGGTTACCTAGCGGGCTCTTGGACTATGTAGGTAACCTAGCGGGCACTTGGACTGTCTAGGTTACCTAGCGGGCACCTGGACTATCTAGGTTAACGAACGGACACTTGGACTATGTAGGTAACCTAGCGGGAACTTGGACTGTCTAGGTTACCTAGCGGGCACTTGGACAATCTAGGTTAACGAACGGGCACTTGGACTATCTAGGTTAACTAGCGGGCCCTTGATCTATGTAGGTTAACTAGCAGGCCCTTTGACTATGTAAATTAACTAGAGGGCACTTGGACGATCCTGGTTAATTAGCGGGCACTTGGACTATCTACGTTAGCCAGCGGGCACTTGGACTATCTAGGTTACTTAACGGGCACTTGGACTATGTAGGTTCCCTAGCGGGCACTTGGAGTATGTGAGTTCCCTATTGGGCACTTGGACTATGTAGGTTACTAGCGGGCATTTGGACTATGTAGGTTACCTAACGGGCACTTGGCCTATGTAGGTTCCCTATCGGGCACTTGGACAATGTAGGTGACCTCGCGGGCACTTGGACTATATAGGTTAACAAGCGGGCCTGTGGACCATCTAGGTTACCTAGCGGGCACTTGGACTATCTAGGTTACTTAGCGGGCACTTGAACTATGTACGTTCCCTAACGGGCACTTGGAGTATGTTGGTTCCCTAGCGGGCACTTGGACTAAGTAGCTTCCTCAGCGGGCACTTGGACTATGTAGGTTCCCTATCGGGCACTTGGACTATGTAGGTTAACTAGCGGGCCCTTGGACTATCTAGGTTACCTAGCGGGCACTTGGATGATGCAAGTTCCCTAGCCAGCACTAAGACTATTGGTTCCCTAACGGGCACTGGGACTATGTAGGTTCCATAGCGGGCACTTGTACTTTGTACGTTCTTTATCGGGCACTTGGACTATATAGGTTTCTATCGGTCACTTGGACTATGTAGGTTAACTAGCGGGCACGTGGACTATCAAGTTTACCTAGCGGGCACTTGGTCTATGTAGATACCCTAGCGGGCACTAGGACTATGTATGTCCCCTAGAGGGCACTTGGATTATCTGGGTTAACTAAAGGGCACTAGGACTATCTAATTTAACTAGCGGGTACTTGGTCTCTGTAGGTCAACTAGCGGGCCCTTGGACTATCTAGGTTAGCTAACGGGCACTTGGACTGTCTAGGTTAAGTAGCGGGCACTTGCACTATGTAGGTTAACTAGCGGGCACTTGGACTGTCTAGGTTACCTAGCGGGCACTTGAACTATATAGGTTCCCTAGAAGGAACTTGGACTATGTAGGTTACCTATCGGGCACTTTGACTATGTAGGTTCACTAGCTGGTACTTGGACTATCCAGGTTACGAGGCGGGTACTTGGACTATCTAGGTTAACGAACGGACGCTTGGACTATGTAGGTAACCTAGCGGGCTCTTGGACTCTCTAGGTTACCTAGCGGGCACTTGGACTATCTAGGTTAACGAACGGGCACTTGGACTATGTAGGTTGCCTAGCGAGCATTTGGACTATGTAGGTTCCCTAGCGGGCACTTGGACTATGTAGGTTCCCTATGGGGTACTTGGACTATGTAGGTTTCTATCAGGCATTTGGACTATGTAGGTTAACTAGCGGGCACTTGGACATCTAGGTTACCTAGCGGGCACTTGGACTATCTGGGTTACCTAGCGGGCACTTGGACTATGTACGTCCCCTAGTGGGCACTTGGACTATCTAGGTTAACTAACGGGCACTAGGACAATCTAGGTTAACTAGCGCGCACTTGAACTCTCTATGTTACCTAGCGGGTACTTGGACTATCTAGGTTAACTAGCGGGCACTTGGATTATCTAAATTAGCTAGCGGGCACTTGAACTATGTAGGTTAACTAATGGGCCCTTAGACTATCTAGGTTAGCTAACGGGCACATGGACTATGTAGGTTAATTAGTGGGTACTTGGATTATGTAGGTTCCCTAGCGGGCAATTGGACTATATAGATTACCTAGCGGGCACTTGAACTATCTAGGTTACCAAGCGGGTACTTGGATAATCTAGGTTAACTAGCGGGCATTTGGACTATCTAGGTTACCTAACGGGCACTTGGACTATGTAGGTTCCCTAGCGGGCACTTGGACAATGTAGGTGACCTCGCGGGCACTTGGACTATATAGGATAACAAGCGGGCCTGTGGACCATCTAGGTTACCTAGCGGGCACTTGGACTATCTAGGTTACTTAGCGGGCACTTGAACTATGTACGTTCCCTAACGGGCACTTGGAGTATGTAGGTTCCCTAGCGGGCACTTGGACTATATAGGTTCCTCAGCGGGCACTTGGACTATGTAGGTTCCCTATCGGGCACTTGGACTATGTAGGTTAACTAGCGGGCCCTTGGACTATCTAGGTTACCTAGCGGGAACTTGGATGATGCAAGTTCCCTAGCCAGCACTAAGACTATTGGTTCCCTAACGGGCACTTGGACTATGTAGGTTCCATAGCAGGCACTTGGACTTTGTAGGTTCTTTATCGGGCACTTGGACTATATAGCTTTCTATCGGGCACTTGGACTATGTAGGTTAACTAGCGGGCACGTGGACTATCAAGGTTACCTAGCGGGCACTTGGTCTATGTACATACCCTAGCGGGCACTTGGACTATGTAGGTTAACTAGAAGGCACTTGGACTATCAAGGTTACTTATCTGGCTCTTGGACTATGTAGGTTATCAGGGGGCACTTGGACTATCTAGGTTAACGAACGTGCACTTGGACTATGTAGGTAACCTAGCGGGCACTTGGACTGTGTAGGTAACCTAGTGGGCCTTGGACTATCTAGGTTAACGAACGGGCACTTGGACTATGTAGGTTAACTAGCGGACACTTTGACTATCTAGGTTTGCTAACGGGCAATTGGAGTATCAAGGTTACCTAACGGGCACTTGGACTATGTAGGTTACCTAGCGGGCACTTGGACTATCTTGGTGACCTAGCAGGCACTTTGACTATCTAGGTTAACTAACGGGCACTTGGACTATGTAGGTTGCCTAGCGAGCATTTGGACTATGTAGGTTCCCTAGCGGGCGCTTGGACTATGTAGGTTCCCTAGCGGGTACTTGGACTGTCTAGGTTAACTAGCAGGCAATTGGACTATGTAGGTTAACTAGCGGGCTCTTGGTCTATGTAGGTTAACTAGCAGGCCCTTGGACTATCTAGGTTAACTAGCGGGCCCTTGGACTACTAGGTTTACCAGCGGGCACTTGTACTATCTAGGTTAACTAGCGGGCATTGCACTATGTAGGTTACCTAGCGGGCACATGGACTATGTAGGTTACCTAGCGGGCACTTGGACTATCTAGGTTACCTAGCCCGCACTTGGACTATGTAGGTTAACTATAAGGCACTTGGACTATCAAGGTTACCTAGCGGGCTCTTGGACTATGTAGGTTACCAGCGGGCACTTGTACTGTCTAGGTTAACGAACGTGCACCTGGACTATGTAGGTAACCTACCGGGCACTTGGACTGTCTAGGTTACCTAGCGGGCACTTGGACTATCTAGGTTAACGAACGGACACTTGGACTATGTAGGTAACCTAGCGGGAACTTGGACTGTCTAGGTTACCTAGCGGGCACTTGGACTATCTAGGTTAACGAACGGGCACTTGGACTATCTAGGTTAACTAGCGGGCCCTTGATCTATGTAGGTTAACTAGCAGGCCCTTTGACTATGTAAGTTAACTAGAGGGCACTTGGACGATCCTGGTTAATTAGCGGGCACTTGGACTATCTACGTTAGCCAGCGGGCACTTGGACTATCTAGGTTACTTAACGGGCACTTGGACTATGTAGGTTCCCTAGCGGGCACTTGGAGTATGTGAGTTCCCTATCGGGCATTGGACTATGTAGGTTACTAGCGGGCATTTGGACTATGTAGGTTACCTAACGGGCACTTGGCCTATGTAGGTTCCCTATCGGGCACTTGGACAATGTAGGTGACCTCGCGGGCACTTGGACTATATAGGTTAACAAGCGGGCCTTTGGACCATCTAGGTTACCTAGCGGGCACTTGGACTATCTAGGTTACTTAGCGGGCACTTGAACTATGTACGTTCCCTAACGGGCACTTGGAGTATGTTGGTTCCCTAGCGGGCACTTGGACTATGTAGGTTCCTCAGCGGGCACTTGGACTATGTAGGTTCCCTATCGGGCACTTGGACTATGTAGGTTAACTAGCGGGTCCTTGGACTATCTAGGTTACCTAGCGGGCACTTGGATGATGCAAGTTCCCTAGCGTGTACCTGGACTGTCTAGGTTGACTAGCAGGCACTTGGACTGTCTAGATTACCTAGTGGGCACTTGGACTATGTAGTTTACCTAGCAGGCACTTGGACTATGTAGGTTAACTAGCGGGCACTTGGACTATCTAGGTTACCTACCGGGCACTTGGACTATGCACGTTCCCTAGCGGGCACTTGGGCTATCTACATTACCTAGCGGGCCATTGGACTACGTAGGTTAACGAACGGGCACTTGGACTATGTAGGTAACCTAGTGGTCACTTGGACTGTCTAGGTTACCTAGCGGGCACTTGGACTATGTAAGTTAACTAGCGGGCCCTTGGTCTATGTAGGTTAACTAGCAGGCCCTTTTACTATGTAAGTTAACTAGAGGGCACTTGGACTATCTAGGTTAACTAGCGGGCACTTGGACTATCTAGGTTACCTAACGGGCACTTGGACTATGTAGGTTCCCTAGCGGGCACTTGGAGTATGTGAGTTCCCTATCAGGCACTTGGACTATGTAGGTTACTAGCGGGCATTTGGACTATGTAGGTTACCTAACAATGGGCACTTGGCCTATGTAGGTTCCCTATCGGTCACTTGGACAATGTAGGTGACCTCCCCGGCACTTGGACTATATACGTTAACAAGCGGGCCCGTGGACCATCTAGGTTACCTAGCGGGCACTTGGACTATGTAGGTTATTTAGCGGGCACTTGGACTATGTACGTCCCCTAGTGGGCACTTGGACTATCTAGGTTAACTAACGGGCACTAGGATAATCTAGGTTATCTAGCGGGCACTTGAACTCTCTACGTTACCTAGCGGATACTTGGACTATCTAGGTTAACTAGCGGGCACTTGGATTATCTAGGTTAGCTAGTGGTCACTTGAACTATGTAGGTTAACTAGTTGGCATTTAGACTATCTAGGTTAGCTAACGGGCACATGGACTATGTAGGTTAATTAGCGGGTACTTGGATTATGTAGGTTCCCTAGCGGGCATTTGGACTATACAGATTACCTAGCGGGCACTTGAACTATCTAGGTTACCGAGCGGGTACTTGGATTATCTAGGTTAACTAGCGGGCAATTGGACTATCTAGGTTACCTAACGGGCACTTGGACTATGTAGGTTCCGTAGCGGGCACTTGGAGTATGTGAGTTCCCTATCGGGCACTTGGACTATGTAGGTTACTAGCGGGCATTTGGACTATGTAGGATACCTAACGGGCACTTGGCCTATGTAGGTTCCCTATCGGGCACTTCGACAATGTAGGTGACCTCGCAAGCACTTGGACTATATAGGTTAACAAGCGGGCCTGTGGACCATCTAGGTTACCTAGCGGGCACTTGGACTATCTAGGTTACTTAGCGGGCACTTGAACTATGTACGTTCGCTAAAGGGCACGTGGAGTATGTAGGTTCCCAAGCGGGCACTTGGACTATGTAGGTTCCTCAGCGGGCACTTGGACTATGTAGGTTCCCTATCGGGCACTTGGACTATGTAGGTTAACTAGCGGGCCCTTGGACTATCTAGGTTACCTAGCGGGCACTTGGTTGATGCAAGTTCCCTAGCCAGCACTAAGACTATTGGTTCCCTAACGGGCACTTGGACTATGTAGGTTCCATTGCGGGCACTTGGACTTTGTAGGTTCTTTATCGGGCACTTGGACTATATAGGTTTCTATCGGGCACTTGCACTATGTAGGTTAACTAGCGGGCACGTGGACTATCAAGGTTACCTAGCGGGCACTTGGTCTATGTACATACCCTAGCGGACACTAGGACTATGTATGTCCCCTAGAGGGCACTTGGACTATCTGGGTTAATAAAGGGCACTAGGACTATCTAGTTTAACTAGCGGGTACTTGGTCTATGTAGGTCAACTAGCGGGCCTTTGGACTATCTAGGTTAGCTAACCGGCACTTGGATTATGTAGGTTAACTAGCGGGCACTTGGAGTATGTAGGTTAACTAGCGGGCACATGGACTGTGTTGGTTACCTAGCGGGCACTTGGATTATCTAGGTTAACGAACGGGCACTTGGACTATGTAGGTTACCTAGCCGCCACATGGACTATCTAGGTTAGCTAACAGGCACTTGGACTATCTAGGTTCCCTAGCGGGCACCTGTACTATCTAGGTTACCTAGCTGGCACTTGGACTATGTAGGTCATCTAGCGGGCCCTTGGACTATCTAGGTTAGCTAACGGGCACTTGGACTATCTAGGTTACCTAACGGGCACTTGGATTATGTAGGTTCCCTAGCGAGCACTTAGACTATGTAGGTTTCCTTGCAGGCATTTGGACTATGTAGGTTACCTAGCGAGCACTTAGACGATGAAGGTTCCCTAACGGGCACTTGGACTATGTAGGTTAACTAGCAGGCCCTTTGACTATGTAAGTTAAGTAGAGGGCACTTGGACGATCCTAGTTAACTAGCGGGCACTTGGACTATCTAGGTTAACTAGCGGGCACTTGGACTATCTAGGTTAACTAGCGGGCACTTGGACTATGTAGGTTCCCTAGCGGGCATTTGGACTATATTTGTTACCTGGCAGGCACTTGGATTATGTAGGTTACCTAACGGGCACTTGGACTATGTAGGTTAACTAGCGGGCACTTGGATTATCTAGGTTAACTAACAGGCACTTGGACTATGTATGTTCCAGAGCGGGCAATTGGACTATGTAGGTTCACTAGCGGGCACTTGGACTATCTAGGTTAACTAAAGGGCACTTGGACTATGTAGGTTAACTAGCGGACAATTGGACGATCTAGGTTAACTAGCGGGTACTTGGACTATCTAGGTTAACTAGCGGTCCCTTGCACTACGTAGATTATCTAGCGGACACTTGCACTATGTAGGTTAACTAGCGGGCACGTGGACTATGTAGGTTAACTAGCAGGCCCTTGGACTATCTAGGTTACCTAGCAGTTACTTGGACTATGTAGGTTAACTAGCGGGCACTTGCACTCTCTAAGTTACCTAGCGGGCACTTGGACTATGTACCTTCCCTACGGGCACTTGGACTCTCTATGTTAACTAGCGGGCACTTGGACTATGTAGGTTACCTAGCGGACAGTTGCACTATGTAGGTTAACTAGAGGACACTTGGACGATCTAGGTTAACCAGCGGGTACTTGGACTATCAAAGTTAACAAGCGAGCCCTTGGACTATGTAGGTTAACTAGTGGGCCCTTGGACTATCTAAGTTACCTAGATAGCACTTGGACTATCTAGCTTCCCTAGCGGGCAATTGGACTATGTAGGTTCCATAGCGGGTACTTGGACTATGTAGGTTCCCTATCGGGCACGTGGACTATGTAGGTTTATATCAGGCACTTGGACTATGTAGGTTAACTAGCGGGCACTTGGACTATCTAGGTTATCTAGCGGCTACTTGGTCTATGTACAAACCCTAGCGGGCACTTGGACTATATGGGTTACCTAGCGGGCACTTGGACTATGTATGTCCCCTAGTGGGCACTTGGACTATCTAGGTTAACTAACGGGCACTAGGACAATCTAGGTTAACTAGCGGGCACTTGAACTCTCTACGTTACCTAGCGGATACTTGGACTACCTAGGTTAACTAGCGGGCACTTGGATTATCTAGGTTAGCTAGCGGGCACTTGAACTATGTAGGTTAACTAGTGGGCCCTTAGACTATCTAGGTTAGCTAACGGGCACATGGACTATGTAGGTTAATTAGCGGGTACTTGGATTATGTAGGTTCCCTAGCGGGCATTTGGACTACATAGATTAACTAGCGGGCACTTGAACTATCTAGGTTACCTAGCGGGTACATGGATTATCTAGGTTAACTAGCGGGCATTTGGACTATCTAGGTTACATAACGGGCACTTGGACTATGTAGGTTCCCTAGCGGGCACTTGGAGTATGTGAGTTCCCTATCGGGCACTTGGACTATGTAGGTTACTAGCGGGCATTTGGACTATGTAGGTTACCTAACGGGCACTTGGCCTATGTAGGTTCCCTATCGGGCACTTGGACAATGTAGGTGACCTCACGGGCACTTGGACTATATAGGTTAACAAGCGGGCCTGTGGACCATCTAGGTTACCTAGCGGGCACTTGGACTATCTAGGTTACTTAGCAGGCACTTGAACTATGTACGTTCCCTAACGGGCACTTGGAGTATGTAGGTTCCCTATCTGGCACTTGGACTATGTAGGTTAACTAGCGGGCCCTTGGACTATCTAGGTTACCTAGCGGGTAATTGGATGATGCAAGTTCCCTAGCCAGCACTAAGACTATTGGTTCCCTAACGGGCACTTGGACTATGTAGGTTCCTCAGCGGGCACTTGGACTTTGTAGGTTCTTTATCGGGCACTTGGACTATATAGGTTTCTATCGGGCACTTGGACTATGTAGGTTAACTAGCGGGCACGTGGACTATCTAGGTTACCTAGCGGGCACTTGGACTATTTAAGTTAACTACCGGGCACTAGGACTATGTATGTCCCCTAGAGGGCACTTGGACTATCTAGGCTAACGAACGTGCACTTGGACTATGTAGGTAACCTAGCAGGCACTTGGACTGTCTAGGTTACCTAGCGGGCACTTGGACTATCTAGGTTAACGAACGGGCACTTAGACTATGTAGGTTAACTAGCGGACACTTGGACTATCTAGGTTAGATAACGGGCAATTGGACTATCAAGGTTACCTAATGGGCACTTGGACTATGCAGGTAACCTAGCGGGCACTTGGACTGTCTAGGTTACCTAGCGGGCACTTGGATTATCTAGGTTAACGAACGGGCACTTGGACTATGTAGGTTACCTAGCCGCCACTTGGACTATCTAGGTTAGCTAACAGGCACTTGGACTATCTAGGTTACCTAGCGGGCACTTGTACTATCTAGGTTACCTAGCTGGCACTTGGACTATATAGGTCAACTAGCGGGCCCCTGGACTATCTAGGTTAGGCAACGGGCACTTGGACTATCTAGGTTACCTAACGGGCACTTGGATTATGTAGGTTCCCTAGCGGGCACTTAGACTATGTAGGTTTCCTTGCAGGCATTTGGACTATGTAGGTTACCTAGCGAGCACTTGGACGATGAAGGTTCCCTAACGGGCACTTGGACTATATAGGTTCCCTAGAAGGCACTTGGACTATGTAGGTTACCTATCGGGCACTTTGACTATGTAGGTTAACTAGCGGGCACTTGTACTATCCAAATTACGAGGCGGGCACTTGGACTATCTAGGTTAACGAACGGACACTTGGACTATGTAGGTAACCTAGCGGGCACTTGAACTGTCTAGGTTACATAGCGGGCACCTGGACTCTCTAGGTTAACGAACGGGCACTTGGATGATGTAGGTTAGCTAACAGACACTTGGACAATCTAGGTTACCAAGCAGGCATTTGGAATATGTATATTACCAGCGGACACTTGAACGATCTAGGTTAACTAGCGGGCACTTGGACTATCTAGGTTAACAAGCGGGCCCTTGGACAATCTAGGTTTACTCTCGGGCACTTTGACTATCTAGGTTAACTAGTGAGCACTTGGACTATGTAGTTTACCTAGCGGGCATTTGAATTATATAGGTTACCTAGCGGCCACTTGGACTATGTAGGTTACCTAGCGGGCACATGGACTATGTAGGTTACCTAGGGGGCACTTGGACTATCTAGGTTACCTGGCGGGCAGTTGGACTATGTAGGTTAATTAGAAGGAACTTGGACTATCAAGGTTACTTAGCGGACCGTTGGACTATGTAGGTTACCAGCGGGCACTTGGATTATCTAGGTTAACGAACGTGCACTTGCACTATGTATGTAACCTAGCAGGCACTTGGACTGTCTAGATTACCTAGCGGGCACTTGGACTATGTAGGTTAACTAGCAGACACTTCGATTATCTAGGTTAGCTAACGGGCAATTGGACTATCTATGTTACCTTGCGCGCACTTGGACTATGTAGGTTACCTAGCGGGCACTTGGACTATCTAGGTTACCTAGCAGGCACTTAGACTATCTAGGTTAACTAACGGGCACTTGGACTATGTAGGTTGCCTAGCGAGCACTTGGACTATGTAGGTTCCCTAGCGGGCACTTGGACTATGTAGGTTCCCTAGCGGGTACTTGGAATGTGAGGGTTACCTAGCGGGCACTTGGACTATGTAGGTTAAGGAACGGGCACTTGGACTATGTAGGTAACCTAGTGGTCACTTGGACTGTCTAGGTTACCTAGCGGGCACTTGGACTATGCAGGTTAACTAGTGGGCATTTGGACTATCTAGGTTAACTAGCAGGCCCTTGGTCTATGTAGGTTAACTAGCAGGCCCTTGGACTATGTAAGTTAACTAGAGGGCACTTGGACGATCCTGGTTAACTAGCAGGCACTTGGACTATCTAGGTTTACTAGCGGGCACTTGGACTATCTAGGTTAACTAGCGGTCACTTGGACTATGTAGGTTCCTAGCGGGCATTTGGACTATATAGGTTACCTAAAGAGCACTTGGACTATGTAGGTTACGTAACGGGCACTTGGATTATGTAGGTTACCTAGCGGGCACTTGGACTATGTAGGTTAACTAGCGGGCACTTGGATTATCTAGGTTAACTAACAGGCACTTGGACTATGTATGTTCCAGAGCGGGCAATTGGACTATGTAAGTTCCCTAGCAGGCACTTGGACTATCTAGGTTGCCTAAAGGGCACTTGGACTATGTAGGTTAACTAGCGGACAATTGGACGATCTAGGTTAACTAGCCGGTACTTGGACTATCTAGGTTAACTAGCGGTCCCTTGGACTATGTAGGTTAACTAGCGGACACTTGCACTATGTAGGTTTCCTAGCGGGCACTTGGACTATCTAGGTTAACCAGCGGTCACTTGGATTATGTAGGTTACCTAGCGGGCACTTGGACTTTGTAGGTTAACTAGCAGGCCCTTGGACTATCTAGGTTACCTAGGAGGCACTTGGACTATGTAGGTTAACTAGCAGGCACTTGCACTCTCTAGGTTACCTAGCGGGCACTTGGACTATGTAACTTCACTTGCGGGCACTTGGACTATTTATGTTAACTAGCGGGCCCTTGGACTATCTAGGTTACCTTGATAGCTCTTGGACTCTCTCAGTTCCCTATCGGGCACTTGGACTATCTAGGTTAACGAACAGGCACTTGGACTAAGTAGGATCCCTATGGGACATTTGTACTACTTAGGTTAACAAGCGGGCACTTGGACTATCTATCTTTACTAGCGGGCACTTGGACTATCTAGGTTAACTAGCGGGCACTTGGACTATGTAGGTTCCCTAGTGGGCATTTGGACTATATAGGTTATCTAATGAGCACTTGGACTATGTAGGTTACCTAACGGGCACTTGGAATATCTAGGTTAACTAGCGGGCACTTGGATTATCTAGCTTAACTAACAGGCACTTGGACTATGTATGTTTCAGAGCGGGTAATTGGACTATGTAGGTTCCCTAGCGGGCACTTGGACTATCTAGGTTCCCTAATGGGCACTTGACTATGTAGGTTAAGTAGCGGACAATTGGATGATCTAGGTTAACTAGCGGGTACTTGGACTATCTAGGTTAACTAGCGGGCACTTGGACTGTGTAGGTTAACTAGTGGACACTTGCACTATGTAGGTTACCTAGCAGGCACTTGGACTATGTAGGTTAACTAGCAGGCCCTTGGACTATCTAGGTTACCTAGCAGGCACTTGGACTATGTAGGTTAGCTAGCAGGCACTTGCACTCTCTAGGTTACCTAGCGGGCACGTGGACTATGTACCTTCCCTAGTGGGCACTTGGACTATCTATGTTAACTAGCGGGCACTTGGACTATGTAGGTTACCTAGCGGACACTTTCACTATGTAGGTTACCTAGCGGGCACTTGGACTATGTAGGTTAACTAGAGGACACTTGGATGATCTAGGTTAACAAGTGGACCCTTGGACTATGTAGGTTAACTAGCCTGCACTTGGACAATCTAGGTTAACTAGCGGGTACTTGGACGATCTAGGTTAACCAGCGGGCACTTGGACTATCAAAGTTAACAAGTGAGCCCTTGGACTATGTAGGTTAACTAGCGGGCCCTTGGACTATCTAGGTTACCTAGATAGCACTTGGACTATCTAGGTTCCCTAGCGGGCACTTGGACTATCTAGGTTAACGAACGGGCACTTGGACTAAGTAGGATCCCTATGGGACATTTGTACTACTTAGGTTAACTAGCGGGTACTTTGACTATCTAGGTTAACAAGCGGGCACTTGGACTATCTAGGTCAACCGCGGGCCCTTGTACTATGTACGTTACTAGCGGGCTTTTGGACTATCTAGGTTAACTAGCGGACCTTGGACTATGTAGGTTAACTAGCGGGCCCTTGGACTATGTAGGTTAACTAGCGGGTACTTGGACTATCTCGGTTTCCTAGCAGGCACTTGGACTATGTACATACCCTAGCGCGCACTTGGACTATATAGGTTACCTAGCGGGCACTTGGACTACGTACGTCCCCTAGTGGGCACTTGGACTATCTAGGTTAACTAACGGGCAATGGGACTATCTAGGTTAACTAGCGTGCAGTTGGACTATCTAGGTTACCTAGCAGGCACTTGGATTATGAAGGATCCCTAGCGGGCACTTGGACTATCTAGGTTACTTAGCGGGCACTTGCACTATGTAGGTTAACTAGCGGACACTTGCACGATCTAGGTTAACTAGCGGGCCCTTGCATTATGTAGGTTAACTAGCGGGCACATGGACTATGTAGCTTACCTAGGGGGCACATGGACTATCTAGGTTACCTGGCGGGCACTTGGACTATGTAGGTTAATTAGAAGGCACTTGGACTATCAAGGTTACTTAGCGGACCCTTGGACTATGTAGGTTACCAGTGGGCGCTTGGACTATCTAGGTTAACGAACGTGCACTTGCACTATGTATGTAACCTAGCAGGCACTTGGACTGTCTAGATTACCTAGCGGGCACTTGGACTATCTAGGTTAACTAGCGGGTACTTGGACTATCTAGGTTTCCTAGCAGGCACTTGGACTATGTACAAACCCTAGCGTGCACTAGGACTATCTAGGTTACCCAGCGGGCACTTGGACTACGTACGTCCCCTAGTGGGCACTTGGACTATCTAGGTTAACTAACGGGCAATAGGACTATCTAGGTTAACTAGCGGGCAGTTGGATTATCTAGGTTACCTAGCAGGCACTTGGATTATGAAGAATCCCTAGCGGGCACTTGGACTATCTAGATTACTTAGCGGGCACTTGGACTATGTAGGTTAACTAGCGGACACTTGCACGATCTAGGTTAACTAGCGGGCCCTTGCACTGTGTAGGTTAACTAGCGGGCCCATGGATTATGTAGGTTTACTAGGGGGCACTAGGACTCTCTAGGTTAACTAGCGGTCACTTGGACTATGTAGTTTCCCTAGCGGACATTTGGACTATTTAGGTTACCTAGCGGGCACTTGGACTATGTAGGTTACCTAGCAGGCACTTTGACTATCTAGGTTAACTAACGGGCACTTGGACTATGTAGGTTGCCTAGCGGGCACTTGGACTATGTAGGATCCCTAGCGGGCACTTGGACTATGTAGGTTAACTTGCGGATACTTGGACTGTCTATGTTACCTAGCGGGCAATTGGATTATCTAGGTTAACGAAAGGGCACTTGGACTATGTAGGTTACCTATCCGCCACTTGGACTATCTAGGTTAGCTAACAGGCACTTGTACTATCTAGGTACACTAGCGAGCACTTGGACTATCTAGGTTACCTAGCTGGCACTTGGTCTTTGTTGGTCAACTAGCGGGCCCTCGGACTATCTAGGTTAGCTAACGGTCACTTGGACTATGTATGTTCCAGAGCGGGCACTTGGATTATGTAGGTTCCCTAGCGGGCACTTTAACTATCTAGGTTTCCTTGAGGGCATTTGGACTATGTAGGTTACCTAGCGGACACTTGGACGATCTAGGTTAACTAGCGGGCACTTTGACTATGTAGGTTACCTAGCGGGCACTTGGACTACGTAGGTTAAGTTGCGGGCACTTGGACAATATATGTTACCTAGCGGGCACTTGGACTATGTACGCTCCCTAACGGGCACTTGGAGTATGTAGGATCCCTAGCGGGCACTTGGACTATGTAGGTTCCTCAGCGGGCACTTGGAAGATGTAGGTTCCCTATCGGGCACTTGGACCATGTAGGTTAACTAGCGGGCCCTTGTACTATCTAGGTTACCTAGCGGGCACTTGGATGATGCAGGTTCCCTAGCCAGCACTAAGACTATTGGTTCCCTAACGGGCACTTGATCCATGTAGGTTCCGTAGCGGGCACTTGGACTATGTAGGGTCCCTACCGGGCACTTGGACTATATAGGTTTCTATCGGGCACTTGGACAATGTAGGTTAAATAGCGGGCACATGGACTATCTAGGTTTCCTAGCGGGCACTTGGTCTATGTACATACCCTAGCGGGCACTTGAACTATCTAGGTTACCTAGCAGGCACTTGGACTATGTATGTCCCCTAGAGGGCACTTGGAGTATCTAGGTTAACTAAAGGGCACTAGGACTATCTAGTTTAACTAGCGGGCACTTGGTCTATCTAGGTTACCTAGCGGGCATTGGGACAATATAGGTCAACTAGCGGGCCCTTGGACTATCTAGGTTTGCTAACGGGCACTTGGATTATGTAGGTTAACTAACGGGCACTTGGACTATGTAGGTTGCCTAGCGAGCATTTGGACTATGTAGGTTCCCTAGCGGGCGCTTGGACTATATAGGTTCCCTAGCGGGTACTTGGACTGTCTAGGTTAACTAGCGGGCAATTGGACTGTCTAGGTTACCTAGTGGGCACTTGGACTATGTAGTTTACCTAGCAGGCACTTGGACTATGTAGGTTAACTAGCGGGCACTTGGACTATCTAGGTTACCTACCGGGCCCTTGGACTATGTACGTTCCCTAGCGGGCACTTGGGCTATCTACGTTACCTAGCGGGCACTTGAACTACGTAGGTTAACGAACGGGCACTTGGACAATGTAGGTAACCTAATGGTCACTTGGACTGTCTAGGTTACCTAGCGGGCACTTGGACTATGAAGGTTAACTAGCGGGCTCTTGGTCTATGTAGGTTAACTAGCAGGCCCTTGGACTATGTAAGTTAACTAGAGGGCACTTGGACGATCCTAGTTAACTAGCGGGCACTTGGACTCTCTAGGTTAACTAGCGGGCACTTGGACTATCTAGGTTAACCAGCGGGTACTTGGACTATGTAAGTTACCTAGCGGACACTTGGAATATCTAGGTTAACTAGCGGGCACTTGGACTATCTAGGTTCACTAGCAGGCCCTTGGACTATCTAGGTTTACTAGCGGGCACTTTTACTATCTAGGTTAACTAGCGGGCACTTGCACTATGTAGGTTACCTAGCGGGCACATGGACTATGTAGGTTACCTTGCGGGCACTTGGACTACCTAGGTTACCTAGCCCGCACTTGGACTATGTAGGTTAACCATAAGGCACTTGGACTATCAAGGTTACCTAGCGGGCTCTTGGAATATGTAGGTTACCAGCGGGCACTTGGACGGTCTAGGTTAATGAACATGCACCTGGAATTTGTAGGTAACCTAGCGGGCACTTGGACTGTCTAGTTTACCTAGCGGGCACTTGGACTATCTAGGTTAACGAACGGACACTTGGACTATGTAGGTAACCTAGCGGGAACTTGGACTATGTAGGTTAACTAGCGGGTACTTGGACTATCTAGGTTTCCTAGCAGGCACTTGGACTGTGTACATACCCTAGCGCGCACTTGGACTATATAGGTTACCTAGCGGGCACTTGGACTACGTACGTCCCCTAGTGGGCACTTGGACTATCTAGGTTAACTAACGGGCAATGGGACTATCTAGGTTAACTAGCGTGCAGTTGGACTATCTAGGTTACCTAGCAGGCACTTGGATTATGAAGGATCCCTAGCGGGCACTTGGACTATCTAGGTTACTTAGCGGGCACTTGCACTATGTAGGTTAACTAGCGGACACTTGCACGATCTAGGTTAACTAGCGGGCCCTTGCATTATGTAGGTTAACTAGCGGGCACATGGACTATGTAGCTTACCTAGGGGGCACATGGACTATCTAGGTTACCTGGCAGGCACTTGGACTATGTAGGTTAATTAGAAGGCACTTGGACTATCAAGGTTACTTAGCGGACCCTTGGACTATGTAGGTTACCAGTGGGCGCTTGGACTATCTAGGTTAACGAACGTGCACTTGCACTATGTATGTAACCTAGCAGGCACTTGGACTGTCTAGATTACCTAGCGGGCACTTGGACTATCTAGGTTAACTAGCGGGTACTTGGACTATCTAGGTTTCCTAGCAGGCACTTGGACTATGTACAAACCCTAGCGTGCACTAGGACTATCTAGGTTACCCAGCGGGCACTTGGACTACGTACGTCCCCTAGTGGGCACTTGGACTATCTAGGTTAACTAACGGGCAATAGGACTATCTAGGTTAACTGGCGGGCAGTTGGATTATCTAGGTTACCTAGCAGGCACTTGGATTATGAAGAATCCCTAGCGGGCACTTGGACTATCTAGATTACTTAGCGGGCACTTGGACTATGTAGGTTAACTAGAGGACACTTGCACGATCTAGGTTAACTAGCGGGCAATAGGACTATCTAGGTTAACTAGCGGGCAGTTGGATTATCTAGGTTACCTAGCAGGCACTTGGATTATGAAGAATCCCTAGCGGGCACTTGGACTATCTAGATTACTTAGCGGGCACTTGGACTATGTAGGTTAACTAGCGGACACTTGCACGATCTAGGTTAACTAGCGGGCCCTTGCACTGTGTAGGTTAACTAGCGGGCCCATGGATTATGTAGGTTTACTAGGGGGCACTAGGACTCTCTAGGTTAACTAGCGGTCACTTGGACTATGTAGTTTCCCTAGCGGACATTTGGACTATTTAGGTTACCTAGCGGGCACTTGGACTATGTAGGTTACCTAGCAGGCACTTTGACTATCTAGGTTAACTAACGGGCACTTGGACTATGTAGGTTGCCTAGCGGGCACTTGGACTATGTAGGATCCCTAGCGGGCACTTGGACTATGTAGGTTAACTTGCGGATACTTGGACTGTCTATGTTACCTAGCGGGCAATTGGATTATCTAGGTTAACGAAAGGGCACTTGGACTATGTAGGTTACCTATCCGCCACTTGGACTATCTAGGTTAGCTAACAGGCACTTGTACTATCTAGGTACACTAGCGAGCACTTGGACTATCTAGGTTACCTAGCTGGCACTTGGTCTTTGTTGGTCAACTAGCGGGCCCTCGGACTATCTAGGTTAGCTAACGGTCACTTGGACTATGTATGTTCCAGAGCGGGCACTTGGATTATGTAGGTTCCCTAGCGGGCACTTTAACTATGTAGGTTTCCTTGAGGGCATTTGGACTATGTAGGTTACCTAGCGGACACTTGGACGATCTAGGTTAACTAGCGGGCACTTTGACTATGTAGGTTACCTAGCGGGCACTTGGACTACGTAGGTTAAGTTGCGGGCACTTGGACAATATATGTTACCTAGCGGGCACTTGGACTATGTACGCTCCCTAACGGGCACTTGGAGTATGTAGGTTCCCTAGCGGGCACTTGGACTATGTAGGTTCCTCAGCGGGCACTTGGAAGATGTAGGTTCCCTATCGGGCACTTGGACCATGTAGGTTAACTAGCGGGCCCTTGTACTATCTAGGTTACCTAGCGGGCACTTGGATGATGCAGGTTCCCTAGCCAGCACTAAGACTATTGGTTCCCTAACGGGCACTTGATCCATGTAGGTTCCGTAGCGGGCACTTGGACTATGTAGGGTCCCTACCGGGCACTTGGACTATATAGGTTTCTATCGGGCACTTGGACAATGTAGGTTAAATAGCGGGCACATGGACTATCTAGGTTTCCTAGCGGGCACTTGGTCTATGTACATACCCTAGCGGGCACTTGAACTATCTAGGTTACCTAGCAGGCACTTGGACTATGTATGTCCCCTAGAGGGCACTTGGAGTATCTAGGTTAACTAAAGGGCACTAGGACTATCTAGTTTAACTAGCGGGCACTTGGTCTATCTAGGTTACCTAGCGGGCATTTGGACAATATAGGTCAACTAGCGGGCCCTTGGACTATCTAGGTTTGCTAACGGGCACTTGGATTATGTAGGTTAACTAACGGGCACTTGGACTATGTAGGTTGCCTAGCGAGCATTTGGACTATGTAGGTTCCCTAGCGGGCGCTTGGACTATATAGGTTCCCTAGCGGGTACTTGGACTGTCTAGGTTAACTAGCGGGCAATTGGACTGTCTAGGTTACCTAGTGGGCACTTGGACTATGTAGTTTACCTAGCAGGCACTTGGACTATGTAGGTTAACTAGCGGGCACTTGGACTATCTAGGTTACCTACCGGGCCCTTGGACTATGTACGTTCCCTAGCGGGCACTTGGGCTATCTACGTTACCTAGCGGGCACTTGAACTACGTAGGTTAACGAACGGGCACTTGGACAATGTAGGTAACCTAATGGTCACTTGGACTGTCTAGGTTACCTAGCGGGCACTTGGACAATGAAGGTTAACTAGCGGGCTCTTGGTCTATGTAGGTTAACTAGCAGGCCCTTGGACTATGTAAGTTAACTAGAGGGCACTTGGACGATCCTAGTTAACTAGCGGGCACTTGGACTCTCTAGGTTAACTAGCGGGCACTTGGACTATCTAGGTTAACCAGCGGGTACTTTGACTATGTAAGTTACCTAGCGGACACTTGGAATATCTAGGTTAACTAGCGGGCACTTGGACTATCTAGGTTAACTAGCGGGCCCTTGGACTATCTAGGTTTACTAGTGGGCACTTGTACTCTCTAGGTTAACTAGCGGGCACTTGCACTATGTAGGTTACCTAGCGGGCACATGGACTATGTAGGTTACCTAGCGGGCACTTGGACTATCAAGGTTACCTAGCCCGCACTTGGACTATGTAGGTTAACTATAAGGCACATGGACTATCAAGGTTACCTAGCAGGCTCTTGGATTATGTAGGTTACCAGCGGGCACTTGGAGTGTCTAGGTTAACGAACGTTCACCTGGAATATGTAGGTAACCTAGCGGGCACTTGGACTGTCTAGGTTACCTAGCGGGCAATTGGACTATCTAGGTTAACGAACGGACACTTGGACTATGTAGGTAATCTAGCGGGAACTTGGACTGTCTACGTTACATAGCGGGCACTTGGACTATCTAGGTTAGCTAACAGGCACTTTGACTATCTAGGTTAGCTAACAGGCACTTTGACTATCTAGGTTACCTAGCAGGCACTTGGACTATGTAGGTTACCTAGCGGACACTTGGACGATCTAGGTTAACTAGCGCGCACTTGGACTATCTAGGTTAACTAGCGTGCCCTTGGACTATCTAGGTTAACTAGCGTGCACTTGAACTATATTAGTTACCCAGCGGGCACATGGACTATGTAAGTTACCTAGCGAGCACTTGGACTATCTAGGTTACCTAGCGGGCTCTTGGACTATGTAGGTTACCAGCGGGCACTTGGACTATCTAGGTTAATGAACGTGCACTTGGACTATGTAGGTAACCTAGCGGGCACTTGGACTGTCTAGGTTACCTAGCGGGCACTTGGACTATCTAGGTTAACGAACGGGCAGTTGGACTATGTAGGTTAACTAGCGGACACTTGGACTCTCTAGGTTAGCTATCGGGCAATTGGACTATCAAGGTTACCTAACGGGCACTTGGACTATGTAGGTTACCTAACGGGCACTTGGACTATGTAGGTTACCTAGCGGGCACTTGGACTATCTAGGTTACCTAGCAGGCACTTTGACTATCTAGGTTAACTAACGGGCACTTGGACTAAGTAGGTTGCCTAGCGAGCACTTGCACTATGTAGGTTCCCTAGCGGGCGCTTGGACTATGTAGGTTCCCTAGCGGGTACTTGGTCTGTCTAGGCTAACTAGCGGGCAATTGGACTGTCTAGGTTACCTAGTGGGCACTTGGACTATGTAGTTTACCTAGCAGGCAATTGGACTATGTAGGTTAACTAGCGGGCACTTGGACTATCTAGGTTATCTAGCGGGCACTTGGACTATGTACGTTCCCTAGCGGGCACTTGGGTATCTACGTTACCTAGTGGGCACTTGGTCTATGTAGGTTAACTAGCAGGCCCTTGGAATATATAAGTTAACTAGAGGGCACATGGACGATCCTAGTTAACTAGTGGGCCCTTGGACTATTTAGGTTAACTAGCGGGCACTTGGACTATCTAGGTTAACTAGCGGGCACTAGTACTATGTAGGTTCCCTAGCGGGCATTTGGACTATATTGGTTACCTGGCGGGCACTTGGATTATGTAGGTTACCTAGCGGGCACTTGCACTATGTAGGTTAACTAGCGGGCACTTGGATTATCTAGGTTAACTAACAGGCACTTGGACTATGTATGTTCCAGAGCGGGCAATTGGACCATGTAGGATCCCTAGCGGGCAATTGGACTATCTAGGTTCCCTAAAGGGCACTTGGACTATGTAGGTTAACTAGCGGACAATTGGACGATCTAGGTTAACTAGCGGGTACTTGGACTATCTAGGTTAACTAGCGGTCCCTTGTACTACATAGATTAACTAGCGGACACTTGCACTATGTAGGTTACCTAGCGGGCACTTGGACTATCTAGGTTAACTAGCAGGCCCTTGGACTATGTAGGTTAACTAGCGGGCACTTGGACTATCTAGGTTAACTAGCGGGCACTAGTACTATGTAGGTTCCCTAGCGGGCATTTGGACTATATTGGTTACCTGGCGGGCACTTGGACTATGTAGGTTCCCTAGCGGGCACTTGGAGTATGTGAGTTCCCTATCAGGCACTTGGACTATGTAGGTTACTAGCGGGCATTTGGACTATGTAGGTTACCTAACAACGGGCACTTGGCCTATGTAGGTTCCCTATCGGTCACTTGGACAATGTAGGTGACCTCCCCGGCACTTGGACTATATACGTTAACAAGCGGGCCCGTGGACCATCTAGGTTACCTAGCGGGCACTTGGACAATCTAGGTTATTTAGCGGGCACTTGGACTATGTACGTCCCCTAGTGGGCACTTGGACTATCTAGGTTAACTAACGGGCACTAGGACAATCTAGGTTATCTAGCGGGCACTTGAACTCTCTACGATTCCTAGCGGATACTTGGACTATCTAGGTTAACTAGCGGGCACTTGGATTATCTAGGTTAGCTAGTGGTCACTTGAACTATGTAGGTTAACTAGTTGGCATTTAGACTATCTAGGTTAGCTAACGGGCACATGGACTATGTAGGTTAATTAGCGGGTACTTGGATTATGTAGGTTCCCTAGCGGGCATTTGGACTATACAGATTACCTAGCGGGCACTTGAACTATCTAGGTTACCGAGCGGGTACTTGGATTATCTAGGTTAACTAGCGGGCAATTGGACTATCTAGGTTACCTAACGGGCACTTGGACTATGTAGGTTCCGTAGCGGGCACTTGGAGTATGTGAGTTCCCTATCGGGCACTTGGACTATGTAGGTTACTAGCGGGCATTTGGACTATGTAGGATACCTAACGGGCACTTGGCCTATGTAGGTTCCCTATCGGGCACTTCGACAATGTAGGTGACCTCGCAAGCACTTGGACTATATAGGTTAACAAGCGGGCCTGTGGACCATCTAGGTTACCTAGCGGGCACATGGACTATCTAGGTTACTTAGCGGGCACTTGAACTATGTACGTTCCCTAACGGGCACTTGGAGTATGTAGGTTCCCTAGCGGGCACTTGGACTATGTAGGTTCCTCAGCGGGCACTTGGACTATGTAGGTTCCCTATCGGGCACTTGGACTATGTAGGTTAACTAGCGGGCCCTTGGACTATCTAGGTTACCTAGCGGGCACTTGGTTGATGCAAGTTCCCTAGCCAGCACTAAGACTATTGGTTCCCTAAAGGGCACTTGGACTATGTAGGTTCCATAGCGGGCACTTGGACTTTGTAGGTTCTTTATCGGGCACTTGGACTATATAGGTTTCTATCGGGCACTTGCACTATGTAGGTTAACTAGCGGGCACGTGGACTATCAAGGTTACCTAGCGGGCACTTGGTCTATGTACATACCCTAGCGGACACTAGGACTATGTATGTCCCCTAGAGGGCACTTGGACTATCTGGGTTAAGTAAAGGGCACTAGGACTATCTAGTTTAACTAGCGGGTACTTGGTCTATGTAGGTCAACTAGCGGGCCTTTGGACTATCTAGGTTAGCTAACCGGCACTTGGATTATGTAGGTTAACTAGCGGGCACTTGGAGTATGTAGGTTAACTAGCGGGCACATGGACTGTCTTGGGTACCTAGCGGGCACTTGGATTATCTAGGTTAAAGAACGGGCACTTGGACTATGTAGGTTACCTAGCCGCCACTTGGACTATCTAGGTTAGCTAACAGGCACTTGGACTATCTAGGTTCCCTAGCGGGCACCTGTACTATCTAGGTTACCTAGCTGGCACTTGGACTATGTAGGTCATCTAGCGGGCCCTTGGACTATCTAGGTTAGCTAACGGGCACTTGGACTATCTAGGTTACCTAACGGGCACTTGGATTATGTAGGTTCCCTAGCGAGCACTTAGACTATGTAGGTTTCCTTGCAGGCATTTGGACTATGTAGGTTACCTAGCGAGCACTTAGACGATGAAGGTTCCCTAACGGGCACTTGGACTATGTAGGTTAACTAGCAGGCCTTTGACTATGTAAGTTAAGTAGAGGGCACTTGGACGATCCTAGTTAACTAGCGGGCACTTGGACTATCTAGGTTAACTAGCGGGCACTTGGACTATCTAGGTTAACTAGCGGGCACTTGGACTATGTAGGTTCCCTAGCGGGCATTTGGACTATATTTGTTACCTGGCGGGCACTTGGATTATGTAGGTTACCTAACGGGCACTTGGACTATGTAGGTTAACTAGCGGGCACTTGCATTATCTAGGTTAACTAACAGGCACTTGGACTATGTATGTTCCAGAGCGGGCAATTGGACTATGTAGGTTCACTAGCGGGCACTTGGACTATCTAGGTTAACTAAAGGGCACTTGGACTATGTAGGTTAACTAGCGGACAATTGGACGATCTAGGTTAACTAGCGGGTACTTGGCCTATCTAAGTTAACTAGCGGTCCCTTGCACTACGTAGATTATCTAGCGGACACTTGCACTATGTAGGTTACCTAGCGGGCACGTGGACTATGTAGGTTAACTAGCAGGCCCTTGGACTATCTAGGTTACCTAGCAGGTACTTGGACTATGTAGGTTAACTAGCGGGCACTTGCACTCTCTAAGTTACCTAGCGGGCACTTGGACTATGTACCTTCCCTAGCGGGCACTTGGACTCTCTATGTTAACTAGCGGGCACTTGGACTATGTAGGTTCCCTATCGGGCACGTGGACTATGTAGGTTTATATCAGGCACTTGGACTATGTAGGTTCACTAGCGGGCACTTGGACTATCTAGGTTATCTAACGGCTACTTGGTCTATGTACAAACCCTAGCGGGCACTTGGACTATATGGGTTACCTAGCGGGCACTTGGACTATGTATGTCCCCTAGTGGGCACTTGGACTATCTAGGTTAACTAACGGGCACTAGGACAATCTAGGTTAACTAGCGGGCACTTGAACTCTCTACGTTACCTAGCGGATACTTGGACTACCTAGGTTAACTAGCGGGCACTTGGATTATCTAGGTTAGCTAGCGGGCACTTGAACTATGTAGGTTAACTAGTGGGCCCTTAGACTATCTAGGTTAGCTAACGGGCACATGGACTATATAGGTTAATTAGCGGGTACTTGGATTATGTAGGTTCCCTAGCGGGCATTTGGACTACATAGATTACCTAGCGGGCACTTGAACTATCTAGGTTACCTAGTGGGTACATGGATTATCTAGGTTAACTAGCGGGCATTTGGACTATCTAGGTTACATAACGGGCACTTGGACTATGTAGGTTCCCTAGCGGGCACTTGGAGTATGTGAGTTCCCTATCGGGCACTTGGACTATGTAGGTTACTAGCGGGCATTTGGACTATGTAGGTTACCTAACGGGCACTTGGCCTATGTAGGTTCCCTATCGGGCACTTGGACAATGTAGGTGACCTCACGGGCACTTGGACTATATAGGTTAACAAGCGGGCCTGTGGACCATCTAGGTTACCTAGCGGGCACTTGGACTATCTAGGTTACTTAGCAGGCACTTGAACTATGTACGTTCCCTAACGGGCACTTGGAGTATGTAGGTTCCCTATCTGGCACTTGGACTATGTAGGTTAACTAGCGGGCCCTTGGACTATCTAGGTTACCTAGCGGGTAATTGGATGATGCAAGTTCCCTAGCCAGCACTAAGACTATTGGTTCCCTAACGGGCACTTGGACTATGTAGGTTCCTCAGCGGGCACTTGGACTTTGTAGGTTCTTTATCGGGCACTTGGACTATATAGGTTTCTATTGGGCACTTGGACTATATAGGTTAACTAGCGGGCACGTGGACTATCTAGGTTACCTAGCGGGCACTTGGACTATTTAAGTTAACTAGCGGGCACTAGGACTATGTATGTCCCCTAGAGGGCACTTGGACTATCTAGGCTAACGAACGTGCACTTGGACTATGTAGGTAACCTAGCAGGCACTTGCACTGTCTAGGTTACCTAGCGGGCACTTGGACTATCTAGGTTAACGAACGGGCACTTAGACTATGTAGGTTAACTAGCGGACACTTGGACTATCTAGGTTAGCTAACGGGCAATTGGACTATCAAGGTTACCTAATGGACACTTGGACTATGCAGGTAACCTAGCGGGCACTTGGACTGTCTAGGTTACCTAGCGGGCACTTGGATTATCTAGGTTAACGAACGGGCACTTGGACTATGTAGGTTACCTAGCCGCCACTTGGACTATCTAGGTTAGCTAACAGGCACTTGGAATATCTAGGTTATCTAGCGGGCACTTGTACTATCTAGGTTACCTAGCTGGCACTTGGACTATATAGGTCAACTAGCGGGCCCTTGGACTATCTAGGTTAGGCAACGGGCACTTGGACTATCTAGGTTACCTAACGGGCACTTGGATTATGTAGGTTCCCTAGCGGGCACTTAGACTATGTAGGTTTCCTTGCAGGCATTTGGACTATGTAGGTTACCTAGCGAGCACTTGGACGATGAAGGTTCCCTAACGGGCACTTGGACTATATAGGTTCCCTAGAAGGCACTTGGACTATGTAGGTTACCTATCGGGCACTTTGACTATGTAGGTTAACTAGCGGGCACTTGTACTATCCAAATTACGAGGCGGGCACTTGGACTATCTAGGTTAACGAACGGACACTTGGACTATGTAGGTAACCTAGCGGGCACTTGAACTGTCTAGGTTACATAGCGGGCACCTGGACTCTCTAGGTTAACGAACGGGCACTTGGATGATGTAGGTTAGCTAACAGACACTTGGACAATCTAGGTTACCAAGCAGGCATTTGGAATATGTATATTACCAGCGGACACTTGAACGATCTAGGTTAACTAGCGGGCACTTGGACTATCTAGGATAACAAGCGGGCCCTTGGACAATCTAGGTTTACTCTTGGGCACTTTGACTATCTAGGTTAACTAGTGAGCACTTGGACTATGTAGTTTACCTAGCGGGCATTTGAATTATATAGGTTACCTAGCGGCCACTTGGACTATGTAGGTTACCTAGCGGGCACATGGACTATGAAGGTTACCTAGGGGGCACTTGGACTATCTAGGTTACCTGGCGGGCAGTTGGACTATGTAGGTTAATTAGAAGGAACTTGGACTATCAAGGTTACTTAGCGGACCGTTGGACTATGTAGGTTACCAGCGGGCACTTGGATTATCTAGGTTAACGAACGTGCACTTGCACTATGTATGTAACCTAGCAGGCACTTGGACTGTCTAGATTACCTAGCGGGCACTTGGACTATGTAGGTTAACTAGCAGACACTTAGATAATCTAGGTTAGCTAACGGGCAATTGGACTATCTATGTTACCTTGCGCGCACTTGGACTATGTAGGTTACCTAGCGGGCACTTGGACTATCTAGGTTACCTAGCAGGCACTTAGACTATCTAGGTTAACTAACGGGCACTTGGACTATGTAGGTTGCCTAGCGAGCACTTGGACTATGTAGGTTCCCTAGCGGGCACTTGGACTATGTAGGTTCCCTAGCGGGTACTTGGAATGTGAGGGTTACCTAGCGGGCACTTGGACTATGTAGGTTAAGGAACGGGCACTTGGACTATGTAGGTAACCTAGTGGTCACTTGGACTGTCTAGGTTACCTAGCGGGCACTTGGACTATGCAGGTTAACTAGTGGGCATTTGGACTATCTAGGTTAACTAGCGGGCCCTTGGTCTATGTAGGTTAACTAGCAGGCCCTTGGACTATGTAAGTTAACTAGAGGGCACTTGGACGATCCTGGTTAACTAGCAGGCACTTGGACTATCTAGGTTCACTAGCGGGCACTTGGACTATCTAGGTTAACTAGCGGTCACTTGGACTATGTAGGTTCCTAGCGGGCATTTGGACTATATAGGTTACCTAAAGAGCACTTGGACTATGTAGGTTACGTAACAGGCACTTGGATTATGTAGGTTACCTAGCGGGCACTTGGACTATGTAGGTTAACTAGCGGGCACTTGGATTATCTAGGTTAACTAACAGGCACTTGGACTATGTATGTTCCAGAGCGGGAAATTGGACTATGTAGGTTCCCTAGCAGGCACTTGGACTATCTAGGTTGCCTAAAGGGCACTTGGACTATGTAGGTTAACTAGCGGACAATTGTACGATCTAGGTTAACTAGCCGGTACTTGGACTATCTAGGTTAACTAGCGGTCCCTTGGACTATGTAGGTTAACTAGCGGACACTTGCACTATGTAGGTTTCCTAGCGGGCACTTGGACTATCTAGGTTAACCAGCGGTCACTTGGATTATGTAGGTTACCTAGCGGGCACTTGGACTATGTAGGTTAACTAGCAGGCCCTTGGACTATCTAGGTTACCTAGGAGGCACTTGGACTATGTAGGTTAACTAGCAGGCACTTGCACTCTCTAGGTTACCTAGCGGGCACTTGGACTATGTAACTTCCCTAGCGGGCACTTGGACTATTTATGTTAACTAGCGGGCCCTTGGACTATCTAGGTTACCTTGATAGCACTTGGACTCTCTCAGTTCCCTATCGGGCACTTGGACTATCTAGGTTAACGAACAGGCACTTGGACTAAGTAGGATCCCTATGGGACATTTGTACTACTTAGGTTAACAAGCGGGCACTTGGACTATCTATCTTTACTAGCGGGCACTTGGACTATCTAGGTTAACTAGCGTGCACTTGGACTATGTAGGTTCCCTAGTGGGCATTTGGACTATATAGGTTATCTAACGAGCACTTGGACTATGTAGGTTACCTAACGGGCACTTGGAATATCTAGGTTAACTAGCGGGCACTTGGATTATCTAGCTTAACTAACAGGCACTTGGACTATGTATGTTTCAGAGCGGGTAATTGGACTATGTAGGTTCCCTAGCGGGCACTTGGACTATCTAGGTTCCCTAATGGGCACTTGACTATGTAGGTTAAGTAGCGGACAATTGGACGATCTAGGTTAACTAGCGGGTACTTGGACTATCTAGGTTAACTAGCGGGCACTTGGACTGTGTATGTTAACTAGTGGACACTTGCACTATGTAGGTTACCTAGCAGGCACTTGGACTATGTAGGTTAACTAGCAGGCCCTTGGACTATCTAGGTTACCTAGCAGGCACTTGGACTATGTAGGTTAGCTAGCAGGCACTTGCACTCTCTAGGTTACCTAGCGGGCACGTGGACTATGTACCTTCCCTAGTGGGCACTTGGACTATCTATGTTAACTAGCGGGCACTTGGACTATGTAGGTTACCTAGCGGACACTTTCACTATGTAGGTTACCTAGCGGGCACTTGGACTATGTAGGTTAACTAGAGGACACTTGGATGATCTAGGTTAACAAGTGGGCCCTTGGACTATGTAGGTTAACTAGCCTGCACTTGGACGATCTAGGTTAACTAGCGGGTACTTGGACGATCTAGGTTAACCAGCGGGCACTTGGACTATCAAAGTTAACAAGTGAGCCCTTGGACTATGTAGGTTAACTAGCGGGCCCTTGGACTATCTAGGTTACCTAGATAGCACTTGGAATATCTAGGTTCCCTAGCGGGCACTTGGACTATCTAGGTTAACGAACGGGCACTTGGACTAAGTAGGATCCCTATGGGACATTTGTACTACTTAGGTTAACTAGCGGGTACTTTGACTATCTAGGTTAACAAGCGGGCACTTGGACTATCTAGGTCAACCGCGGGCCCTTGTACTATGTACGTTACTAGCGGGCTTTTGGACTATCTAGGTTAACTAGCGGACCTTGGACTATGTAGGTTAACTAGCGGGCCCTTGGACTATGTAGGTTAACTAGCGGGTACTTGGACTATCTCGGTTTCCTAGCAGGCACTTGGACTATGTACATACCCTAGCGCGCACTTGGACTATATAGGTTACCTAGCGGGCATTTGGACTACGTACGTCCCCTAGTGGGCACTTGGACTATCTAGGTTAACTAACGGGCAATGGGACTATCTAGGTTAACTAGCGTGCAGTTGGACTATCTAGGTTACCTAGCAGGCACTTGGATTATGAAGGATCCCTAGCGGGCACTTGGACTATCTAGGTTACTTAGCGGGCACTTGCACTATGTAGGTTAACTAGCGGACACTTGCACGATCTAGGTTAACTAGCGGGCCCTTGCATTATGTAGGTTAACTAGCGGGCACATGGACTATGTAGCTTACCTAGGGGGCACATGGACTATCTAGGTTACCTGGCGGGCACTTGGACTATGTAGGTTAATTAGAAGGCACTTGGACTATCAAGGTTACTTAGCGGACCCTTGGACTATGTAGGTTACCAGTGGGCGCTTGGACTATCTAGGTTAACGAACGTGCACTTGCACTATGTATGTAACCTAGCAGGCACTTGGACTGTCTAGATTACCTAGCGGGCACTTGGACTATCTAGGTTAACTAGCGGGTACTTGGACTATCTAGGTTTCCTAGCAGGCACTTGGACTATGTACAAACCCTAGCGTGCACTAGGACTATCTAGGTTACCCAGCGGGCACTTGGACTACGTACGTCCCCTAGTGGGCACTTGGACTATCTAGGTTAACTAACGGGCAATAGGACTATCTAGGTTAACTAGCGGGCAGTTGGATTATCTAGGTTACCTAGCAGGCACTTGGATTATGAAGAATCCCTAGCGGGCACTTGGACTATCTAGGTTACTTAGCGGGCACTTGGACTATGTAGGTTAACTAGCGGACACTTGCACGATCTAGGTTAACTAGCGGGCCCTTGCACTGTGTAGGTTAACTAGCGGGCCCATGGATTATGTAGGTTTACTAGGGGGCACTAGGACTATCTAGGTTAACTAGCGGTCACTTGGACTATGTAGTTTCCCTAGCGGACATTTGGACTATTTAGGTTACCTAGCGGGCACTTGGACTATGTAGGTTACCTAGCAGGCACTTTGACTATCTAGGTTAACTAACGGGCACTTGGACTATGTAGGTTGCCTAGCGGGCACTTGGACTATGTAGGATCCCTAGCGGGCACTTGGACTATGTAGTTTAACTTGCGGATACTTGGACTGTCTATGTTACCTAGCGGGCAATTGGATTATCTAGGTTAACGAAAGGGCACTTGGACTATGTAGGTTACCTATCCGCCACTTGGACTATCTAGGTTAGCTAACAGGCACTTGTACTATCTAGGTACACTAGCGAGCACTTGGACTATCTAGGTTACCTAGCTGGCACTTGGTCTTTGTAGGTCAACTAGCGGGCCCTCGGACTATCTAGGTTAGCTAACGGTCACTTGGACTATGTATGTACCAGAGCGGGCACTTGGATTATGTAGGTTCCCTAGCGGGCACTTTAACTATCTAGGTTTCCTTGAGGGCATTTGGACTATGTAGGTTACCTAGCGGACACTTGGACGATCTAGGTTAACTAGCGGGCACTTTGACTATGTAGGTTACCTAGCGGGCACTTGGACTACGTAGGTTAAGTTGCGGGCACTTGGACAATATATGTTACCTAGCGGGCACTTGGACTATGTACGCTCCCTAACGGGCACTTGGAGTATGTAGGTTCCCTAGCGGGCACTTGGACTATGTAGGTTCCTCAGCGGGCACTTGGAAGATGTAGGTTCCCTATCGGGCACTTGGACCATGTAGGTTAACTAGCGGGCCCTTGTACTATCTAGGTTACCTAGCGGGCACTTGGATGATGCAGGTTCCCTAGCCAGCACTAAGACTATTGGTTCCCTAACGGGCACTTGATCCATGTAGGTTCCGTAGCGGGCACTTGGACTATGTAGGGTCCCTACCGGGCACTTGGACTATATAGGTTTCTATCGGGCACTTGGACAATGTAGGTTAAATAGCGGGCGCATGGACTATCTAGGTTTCCTAGAGGGCACTTGGTCTATGTACATACCATAGCGGGCACTTGAACTATCTAGGTTACCTAGCAGGCACTTGGACTATGTATGTCCCCTAGAGGGCACTTGGAGTATCTAGGTTAACTAAAGGGCACTAGGACTATCTAGTTTAACTAGCGGGCACTTGGTCTATCTAGGTTACCTAGCGGGCATTTGGACAATATAGGTCAACTAGCGGGCCCTTGGACTATCTAGGTTTGCTAACGGGCACTTGGATTATGTAGGTTAACTAACGGGCACTTGGACTATGTAGGTTGCCTAGCGAGCATTTGGACTATGTAGGTTCCCTAGCGGGCGCTTGGACTATGTAGGTTCCCTAGCGGGTACTTGGACTGTCTAGGTTAACTAGCGGGCAATTGGACTGTCTAGGTTACCTAGTGGGCACTTGGACTATGTAGTTTACCTAGCAGGCACTTGGACTATGTAGGTTAACTAGCGGGCACTTGGACTATCTAGGTTACCTACCGGGCCCTTGGACTATGTACGTTCCCTAGCGGGCACTTGGGCTATCTACGTTACCTAGCGGGCACTTGGACTACGTAGGTTAACGAACGGGCACTTGGACAATGTAGGTAACCTAATGGTCACTTGGACTGTCTAGGTTACCTAGCGGGCACTTGGACTATGAAGGTTAACTAGCGGGCTCTTGGGCTATGTAGGTTAACTAGCAGGCCCTTGGACTATGTAAGTTAACTAGAGGGCACTTGGACGATCCTAGTTAACTAGCGGGCACTTGGACTCTCTAGGTTAACTAGCGGGCACTTGGACTATCTAGGTTAACCAGCGGGTACTTGGACTATGTAAGTTACCTAGCGGACACTTGGAATATCTAGGTTAACTAGCGGGCACTTGCACTATCTAGGTTCACTAGCAGGCCCTTGGACTATCTAGGTTTACTAGCGGGCACTTTTACTATCTAGGTTAACTAGCGGGCACTTGCACTATGTAGGTTACCTAGCGGGCACATGGACTATGTAGGTTACCTTGCGGGCACTGGACTACCTAGGTTACCTAGCCCGCACTTGGACTATGTAGGTTAACCATAAGGCACTTGGACTATCAAGGTTACCTAGCGGGCTCTTGGAATATGTAGGTTACCAGCGGGCACTTGGACGGTCTAGGTTAATGAACATGCACCTGGAATTTGTAGGTAACCTAGCGGGCACTTGGACTGTCTAGGTTACCTAGCGGGCACTTGGACTATCTAGGTTAACGAACGGACACTTGGACTATGTAGGTAACCTAGCGGGCACTTGGACTGTCTAGGTTACCTAGCGGGCACTTGGACTATCTAGGTTAACGAACGGGCACTTGGACTATCTAGGTTAACTAGCGGGCCCTTGATCTATGTAGGTTAACTAGCAGGCCCTTTGACTATGTAAGTTATCTAGAGGGCACTTGGACGATCCTGGTTAATTAGCGGGCACTTGGACTATCTAGGTTAACTAGCGGGCACTTGGACTATCTAGGTTACCTAACGGGCACTTGCACTATGTAGGTTCCCTAGCGGGCACTTGGTGTATGTGAGTTCCCTATCGGGCACTTGGACTATGTAGGTTACTAGCGGGCATTTGGACTATGTAGGTTACCTAACGGGCACTTGGCCTATGTAGGTTCCCTATCGGGCACTTGGACAATGTAGTTGACCTCGCGGGCACTTGGACTATATAGGTTAACAAGCAGGCCTGTGGACCATCTAGGTTTCCTTGCGGGCACTTGGACTATCTAGGTTACTTAGCGGGCACTTGAACTATGTACGTTCCCTACCGGGCACTTGGAGTATGTTGGTTCCCTAGCGGGCACTTGGACTATGTAGGTTCCTCAGCGGGCACTTGGACTATGTAGGTTCCCTATCGTGCACTTGGACTATGTAGGTTAACTAGCGGGCCCTTGGACTATCTAGGTTACCTAGCGGGCACTTGGATGATGCAAGTTCCCTAGCCAGCACTAAGACTATTGGTTCCCTAACGGGCACTTGGACTATGTAGGTTCCATAGCGGGCACTTGTACTTTGTACGTTCTTTATCGGGCACTTGGACTATATAGGTTTCTATTGGGCACTTGGACTATGTAAGTTAACTAGCGGGCACGTGGACTATCAAGGTTAACTAGCGGGCACTTGGTCTATGTACATACCCTAGCGGGCTCTAGGACTATGTATGTCCCCTAGAGGGCACTTGGACTATCTGGGTTAACTAAAGGGCACTAGGACTATCTAATTTATCTAGCGGGTACTTGGTCTATGTAGGTCAACTAGCGGGCCCTTGGACTATCTAGGTTAGCTAATGGGCACTTGGTCTGTCTAGGTTAACTAGCGGGCACCTGGACTATGTAGGTTAACTAGCGGGCACTTGGACTGTCTAGGTTACCTAGCGGGCACTTGGACTATATAGGTTCCCTAGAAGGCACTTGGACTATGTAGGTTACCTATCGGGCACTTTGACTATGTAGGTTAACTAGCTGGCACTTGGACTATCCAGGTTACGAGGCGGGCACTTGGACTATCTAGGTTAACGAACGGACACTTGGACTATGTAGGTAACCTAGCGGGCACTTGGACTCTCTAGGTTACATAGCGGGCACTTGGACTATCTAGGTTAACGAACGGGCACTTGGACTATGTATGTTAGCTAACAGGCACTTTGACTATCTAGGTTAACTAACGGGCGCTTGGACTATGTAGGTTCCCTAGCGTGTACCTGGAATGTCTAGGTTGACTAGCAGGCACTTGGACTGTCTAGATAACTAGTGGGCACTTGGACTATGTAGTTTACCTAGCAGGCACTTGGACTATGTAGGTTAACTAGCGGGCACTTGGACTATCTAGGTTACCTACCGGGCACTTAGACTATGTACGTTCCCTAGCGGGCACTTGGGCTATCTACATTACCTAGCGGGCCCTTGGACTACGTAGGTTAACGAACGGGCACTTGGACTATGTAGGTAACCTAGTGGTCACTTGGACTGTCTAGGTTACCTAGCGGGCACTTGGACTATGTAAGTTAACTAGCGGGCCCTTGGTCTATGTAGGTTAACTAGCAGGCCCTTTGACTATGTAAGTTAACTAAAGGGCACTTGGACGATCCTGGTTAATTAGCGGGCACTCTGACTATCTAGGTTAACTAGCGGGCACTTGGACTATCTAGGTTACCTAACGGGCACTTGGACTATGTAGGTTCCCTAGCGGGCACTTGGAGTATGTGAGTTCCCTATCGGGCACTTAGACTTTGTAAGTTACTAGCGGGCATTTGGACTATGTAGGTTACCAAACGGGAACTTGGCCTATGTAGGTTCCCTATCGGTCACTTGGACAATGTAGGTGACCTCGCGGGCACTTGGACTATATAGGATAACAAGCGGGCCTGTGGACCATCTAGGTTACCTAGCGGGCACTTGGACTATCTAGGTTACTTAGCGGGCACTTGAAATATGTACGTTCCCTAACGGGCACTTGGCCTATGTAGGTTCCCTATCGGTCACTTGGACAATGTAGGTGACCTCGCGGGCACTTGGACTATATAGGTTAACAAGCGGGCTTGTGGACCATCTAGGTTACCTAGCGGGCACTTGTACTATCTAGGTTACTTAGCGGGCACTTGAACTATGTACGTTCCCTAACGGGCACTTGGAGTATGTAGGTTCCCTAGCGGGCACTTGGACTATGTAGGTTCCTCAGCGGGCACATGGACTATGTAGGTTCCCTATCGGGCACTTGGACTATGTAGGTTAACTAGCGGGCCCTTGGACTATCTAGGTTACCTAGCGGGCACTTGGATGATGCAAGTTCCCTAGCCAGCACTAAGACTATTGGTTCCCTAACGGGCACTTGGACTATGTAGTTTCCATAGCAGGCACTCGGACTTTGTAGGTTCTTTATCGGGCACTTGGACTACATAGGTTTCTACCGGGCACTTGGACTATGTAGGTTAACTAGCGGGCACGTGGACGATCAAGGTTACCTAGCGGGCACTTGGTCTATGTACATACCCTAGCGGGCACTAAGACTATGTATGTCCCCTAGAGGGCACTTGGAGTATCTGGGTTAACTAAAGGGCACTAGGACTATCTAGTTTAACTAGCGGGTACTTGGTCTATGTAGGTCAACTAGCGGGCCCTTGGACTATCTAGGTTAGCTAAGGGGCAATTGGACTGTCTAGGTAACCTAGCGGGCACTTGGATTATCTAGGTTAACAAACGGGCACTTGGACTCTGTAGGTTACCTAGCGGGCACTTGGGCTATGTAGGTTAACTAGAAGGCACTTGGACTATCAAGGTTACCTAGCGGGTTCTTGGACTATGTAGTTTACCAGCGGGCACTTGGACTATCTAGGTTAACGAACGTGCACTTGGACTATGTAGGTAACCTAGCGGGCACTTGGACTGTCTAGGTAACCTAGCGGGCAGTACGACTATCTAGGTTAACGAACGAGCACTTGGACTATGTAGGTTAACTAGCGGACACTTTGACTATCTAGGTTAGCTAACGGGCAATTGGACTATCAAGGTTACCTAACGGGCACTTGGACTATGTAGGTTACCTAGCAGGCACTTGGACTATCTTGGTTACCTAGCAGGCACTTTGACTATTTAGGTTAACTAACGGGCACTTGGACTATGTAGGTTGCCTAGCGAGCATTTGGACTATGTAGGTTCCCTAGCGGGCGCTTGGACTATATAGGTTCCCTAGCGGGTACTTGGACTGTCTAGGTTAACTAGCGGGCAATTGGACTGTCTAGGTTACCTAGTGGGCACTTGGACTATGTAGTTTACCTAGCAGGCACTTGGACTATCTAGGTTAACTAACGGGCACTTGGACTATTGGTTACTTAGCGGGCCCTTGGACTATGTACGTTCCCTAGCGGGCACTTGGGCTATCTACGTTACCTAGCAGGCACTTGGACTATGTAGGTTAACGAACGGCCACTTGGACAATGTAGGTAACCTAATGGTCACTTGGACTGTCTAGGTTACCTAGCGGGCACTTGTACTATGTAGGTTAACTAGCGGGCTCTTGGTCTATGTAGGTAAACTAGCAGGCCCTTGGACTATGTAAGTTAACTAGAGGGCACTTGGACCATCCTAGTTAACTAGCGGGCACTTGGACTATCTAGGTTAACTAGCGGGCACTTGGACTATCTAGGTTAACTAGCGGGCACTTGGACTATGTAAGTTACCTAGCGGACACTTGGAATATCTAGGTTAACTAGCGGGCACTTGGACTATCTAGGTTAACTAGCGGGCCCTTGGACTATCTAGGTTTACTAGTGGGCACTTGTCCTCTCTAGGTTAACTAGCGGGCACTTGCACTATGTAGGTTACCTAGCGGGCACATGGACTATGTAGGTTACCTAGCGGGCACTTGGACTATCAAGGTTACCTAGCCCGCACTTGGACTATGTAGGTTAACTATAAGGCACATGGACTATCAAGGTTACCTAGCAGGCTCTTGGATTATGTAGGTTACCAGCGGGCACTTGGAGTGTCTAGGTTAACGAACGTTCACCTGGAATATGTAGGTAACCTAGCGGGCA